>NC_061114.1:165481897-165840721 GCF_002878395.1 Capsicum annuum | reverse complement strand
GATTAAACTCCCATAACACCAAAATAAGTTAACTTTCTCTCAAAATCACCAAGAACATTCATTAGGGTTTCAACCTAAAAATTCAAATATCTCAAGATTCAACCATGAGTTTTCAATAATTCTTCGAGATTCAAAATCCCCATTTCGAGGGCTACAAGAAACACTCATTATTTTCACGAATAGAGTCCCAAGGTCAAGAGTTCATTCAAAGCTTCAAGTTTAAGGTATGTGGGGTTTTTCAACAAGAACATCCTTTCGTTCTTGTGCCCAAAATTTGTATTATTTTATAAAGATATATGATTTTACATGCTTTGATATGAATTTGAGATAGAAACTATTATCCTACGTTCTTGTTCAAAAGACTATCATATTTTTATGATGTCTTGAAGATAAATTCCTTGAGTTTTGATGTTAATATCATGTTTTAAGTTGAATCTCCAGATTTTCATATGAATTATACATGTTTGCTACATAAAGTGTGAATCTTGAAATATTTTGCTCAAGTATTGATATATGGGTTTTGAACCCGATTTGAGAATTATGATTTTTGTGAAAGTAATGTGTTATGCACACCTTGAGATTTGAATGATTTGACCTTTTGATCTTGAAAGATTTATTTTTGAACTTGAATGAGAAAAGAAATCCACATTTTGATTTATTATGAAAAAAGGGTAGCATGATGGCTCCCGTTGTGAATTGCTGAATTATTTTGTGGTGGATTTTCTTTGAAAAGATCTGAGCTAAGTCCGAGAGTAGTCTGTAGCACTGAGTGGGAGGTATAGCTGTGTTGGTACTTCCCTAGAACTACGTTCCCCCGTAGGATCCGGAATTGAGGCTGATCATATATAGTGATCACTAGTTTTTGGATTTGATACTTATAGTCCTACTCCGATGGCAAGGATAGGACGGCTCTCCCCAACGTGGGTTGTACGTTGGACTCCATGTGGCTCACATGGTTTATGTTGGTTATGAGATCTCCCAATGTGTGTGTGTGTATTCTCCTGTCTAATATGAAAAGTCTTATTCTTCTATCTGAGATGAAAATATATTTGTTTGAAAGACTGAGTTTGAGAAAGTCATTGTTTTCAAAAGATTTAATGAACATATATTCCAAAGAGAATTGTTATGAGATTTGATTGCTTTGATGATTTGGAATTGAGATGAAAGTGAATTGAGATTTATTATGATGACTCACATATTTCACCCAATATATTTTACTCTCTTATGATTATGATGATTTTAATTCGAGCTAAGTGAGTCATCAGCATGCATAATTTTATAAACTGTGATGATATTAAGATATTATTTTATATATGCATTGCACCCCCATATGCTCGGTACGTTTCCATGGTACTGACCCACATATTCATATGTGGGCTACATTTTCTCGGAATGTAGGTACAAGGTATAGTATACATCTTCAGATCCAGTCAGTTCGCGGCATCCAGTCAGCAGGTGATGAGTCCTTTTGATTCAAGAGCTTGAGTTAGTTATACAGTTTGAGAAGTATTGTATTTTCTTTATTCAGTCATATTGAGTTGGAGAAATAGGGAGTCATGACCCGGCTACCTATAGTCAGTACTAGTAGAGGCTTCATAGATAGTCAGTAGAAGTTGATGCATTTCATTTCAGTTATGGTTGTAAAGGCAGAATTGAAATCCTGTAACTTTAGTATTGTATTGATCAAATTCAAAAAGAGTTATTTTCCGCAGATTTGCGTATATATTTGTACTTCTTATTTAGTTGATAGAAGGGTTAGCTTGGGATCACTTGTGACCCTAAGTACTGTGTGACGTCTCGGGACCCGATTTCGGGGCGTTACAAATGAACAAAACCAAAATTGAAAGGAAGAATGGTAAACAAAGCAAACATTTTATTCATAAAGTAGGAAAAACATCATAAATATTGCACAAAATAGAAATTCACTAAGAACTATTAGAGAAATATCCATAGTAACAACACAACAAACAGGACATAGGAGGGCAGGAGGAAACGAGGACTGGGCAAGTGAACGAAGGACTAGATTCATGCACTCATTTGCAAATAAATGAGCAGGAGAAGTTGTTTGGTTGGGTCCTTGACTTCTACATTCAAGGTTGTGACTTCTATTTTCAACTTCTAATTTCCTTATCGATGAGCATCAATGGCACCGGGTCCCTTAGAGATATTTTTTTGCACTGTGGCTTTTAATTGTGCGATCTTAGCGCCATGCTTGGCAAACAAAACAGTCATTTCTTCTAGGTTGGTAGTTAAATTTTCTTGTTGTGTGATAAGATCTGAGACAAGCGATTTGGACTTGGTCCCAACTCTCCCTTCTGCATACTCATACTCTATTAGAATGGTGATGGCAAGGGTTTTTTTTACAGACCTTGGCAGCCCCTTTCCACATGACACCTTGAAAAACTCAAACATTTTGTTCAGGAGTAACCATAAGCCATCATATGTCTTTCATATGACACAGATAATCTTGTGTATATGCTCAATCATTATGGCTGGAAGATTGCCTGACTAAAACTTGTTGAGCAACTCCATGAGGAACAGGTCCATTTCAGAAGCAACTGTACATTTCTCTGATTGAGGAAGCAGGACCTTGTTCACTAATTCGAACAATAGTTGAAACTCTCCCTTGAGATACTTCTTTAGTGCCTCAACAACAGTCAGACCACCAACCCTTTCAATTGCTTCAAGAACTGAGGAGTGGGAGACATTTTTTTCAAGGACCTGATCCCTTTAGTAGGCACATCAAAATTTTGTCCAAGAGTGGGTTCATCAAGATGTATCTCAATACTATGCACAATGGCGGTCAGGTTCAGATTATCCTCAGACAAGATTATTCCGTAGTAAAACTCTTGTACCTCCTGTTGATATCTAATTTGCCCTTCACGACTGAATTTAACTCTAAGTTGCTTTAATTTTAAATAAAATTGAAATATTTTTTTTTAAGATAAAGGTTTTTAAAAATAATTCTTAGGGTTAATTTTGTTATTTTAAATAGAACTTATACATTTTTGTATTCGTACATACGAGATCATATAATCTTTGTCACATAAATAATCATTTAATTAAAAATCATTCTTTTAATCAAGAACTATCTCAAAAAGTTAGGTTAAATAGGATAAATCTTGATTTAAATATAATTAATTTTTAAAAATAATTTATCTGGATGATACTTATTTTTGATTTTATTAAAACCAAGAAACTCGAAATTAATTTGGTACTTAACTCATGTCGTATTGTGACTCAATTTAGACAACTCATTAAATTTGGCCTTAACTGAAATCAAATTGCCCACAATTGCAATACAATTGACTAATTGATTCTCAATTTAGCCAAAATTTAAATGATATTGACTAAGGCCTCATTTGTTTGCACTTAATGGAGGTTTAAATCTGAATGATTTAGACTTCAGACCATTAAGTGTATTTATTTTTTATTAAGATTTTAACTCTTAATAGGTCTGAATAGGTCTTAATCATTCAGATCTAGAATCAAGTCTTAATAGGTCTGAAGAGATATTCTGGTGTTTGATAATATTCACCACTCTATTCATAATCAGCAGTCACCATCACTAACCACCTCTGCCATCGCCATCATTGTCAACCACCACCCACCACCACCAACTACCTCCACCATTACAACCATCATCGACAACAAATATCATTACCAACTACTATTGTCAACTGCTACCGCACCTACTACCTCTATTATTCTATTATATTCACCGCCACTACCGGCATCGACAACACCACCATTATCAATCACTACCGGCCAATCCCTACTACCGACCAACTCATCTATCACAACTAGGACCACCACTAACTACCACTAATACATCACAACCTCCACACATTCTTCGGCCGCCACAACCATTGTCACTAGTAGCATCACCTCTACCACCAGTTCAACCACTACCGTCGCTACAATTTATCTCTACTAACAACCATCTCCCCCATCCCAACAAACAACATCTCCAACTAGCACCAACACATCATCAACCATCATGCATTCATGTTTCAGTTAACACAATCAACACCTCAAACTACTAACATCAAGCAACATCACATCGCTACCACTACTTCCATCATCAATCTCTACCATCATAACAGTCACTATAATACCAACCATCACAACTATCACCACCAATATTATTTATCACTAACATCAATCATTGTCACCGCAACCACCATTATAAGCCATCTCCATTATCACTAACCAAAATAAATATTTTTTTTCAATCAAATAATAATTTTTTTGTATTAAATTACATACTTTTATATACATAATTAATTTTTCATTTGAATTGTATTTTTTATTTTATTATATATACAAATAAATTTTTTTTGCACATTCAGATGTTGAAAAACAAACAGTCTTAATCATTCAGTTTTCAGATTTAAAGACAACATCTTAATTATTCAGATGTGCATTCAGATTCAGACGTCCGAATCTTAAAAAAAATAAATACACCTAAGTCCTAATCTAAAACCCCGATTCATAGGTTACTTAACAAATAGCTTTATGTATTCATTTTCTATTTAAATTAGGAATTGGGCAAAATTTAGAAATAACATACTTAAGAGCCTAATTATTAGTTTTATAGCAACCATTTCATAATTACATTTTATAGCAACTTATATTTTGTATTTTTTAAAAATATTGCTGTAAAAATACATCTACAATAAATTTACTGCCCTTAAGTAACTGAAATTAGTTGAGCTATATATGGTATAATTACCAATCAAGTGAATTTATAGATTCCTTTTCCATTTAAAACTCTTAAAAACGTAACTTCCGTTATTTCTTCACAAAACGTTTACAAAAATTTAAATTTCAGTTTTTCCCCATTAACAACTGCATATTTTCTTAGCAATTTGATCTAATCCAACCTTGTTTTGGAAATTCAAGCATTGCTATTGCTGAATCTAATTGGACTGATTCTTCTTCGAAATCAACAGCTATTTTTTAATTGTTGAATCAACGATGCAGTAATTTGTTTGAATCAAGTTCAATTGTTGATTCTTCTATTCCATTTGCTAGAATTCAACTGTCAGTTGAAAATTTAACCATTACTACTGTTTAAGGTACAGAATCATTATTGTTACTCAGTTTATTTTTTCAAACCATTACTGATGTGCCCATCGAATTTTTATTGTTGTCGTTAATTTGTATGTGAAAAAATTATAAAATAAATTCGAGTTAGAATCAAGGCAGCAGTAAAATTGGAATTCAACTACCTGTTGCAAATTTCAGCTTAAAAGTTGTTTCAAGTGTAAAAAATTCAGTATTGGACTACTGTTTTGAGGATCGTTTGTATATATTTTGATTGTTTTAACAATTGAACAAATTGTAAACAACTTTCGAATCCTCGTTTATTCAATTATTTTCTAAAATTCTAGATAAATGAATGATCGAATTTAGCTGTTGAATATGATAATATTATATGAACCCATATCAAAGTATAAATTATCTGCTCCATACGTATTTTTGATGTGCTTAATGGTAACACTGCATATGTATTTTTGATATGATTAATGTTAACATTGCATATGTATTTTTATTTTGTTGTCGGAATTCTATAGTATAAATGTATATTTGAAAAGATATTTTACTTTAATCAAATATTATGTAAATGTATTTTTTAAATTGAGATGTTGGCTGTGTAACTTTGTTTGCACTTAAATCTAAAAAGTGTGTGTTATAACAAGTGACATTTGATAAATATGTATAAAACATATCAAATTACAAATTAGGTATGCTCCAGATGTATTTTTTGATATGCTTAATGTTAACACTGCATATGTATTTTTGATATGATATATGTTAACACTGCATATGTATTTATGTTTACACTGCATATGTATTTCGTACCTGTTTTACTTCCATTTGATTCAATAGTTTCTGCATTTGGTTGAAAACTTTTGCTGTGCTTGAGTTTTAATTTAAATAAATATTGTTTAAATGTATTTTTTAAATGGAGGTGTTGGCTGTGTAACTTTGTCTGCACTTAAAGATGTAAAGTGTGTGTTAAAATAAGTGATATCTGACAAATATGTATATTTGTTTATTTATTAGTTAAATCAAGTAGAAATGGGAAGCATACCAGTCCTTGTGAAGCACTCTGATCGATGGACGTACGAAAAAAACTTCGAACAATATGTCACTGATGCTATACTGTTGAGCATATCAAAAACATTCGTTGAGCTGCACAATGTTTTGGCATCTCACTTAAGTGTGGATTTAACCAACAAACATATTCGAGTGAAATATCAAATCACTGCTAATGCAGGGCAGATAGAAATACATAATTATATGGGTTTAAAGGTGTTTATATTGCAGAAAAAGCTGATACAAGACATGAATTGTCTTCCTTTATATGTAAGCATTTTGGATAAAATTGTAGGGAGCAACTTGGCAAGTTCATCTATATGTGTTGCTGAAAGAGGAATCAACTATAACAACTTACAAACAGTGATAAATACAACAAATAAAGGAGCTTTCGTGGTTTGCGAAGATACACAAACATTAGATTTTTTTGAGATGAATACTGTTGAGGTGATTATCTCAGACCCACGTCACAAGCATGTTGAGGACGACCAGGTTTACTAGACAAATTTTTTTTTAAAGTCAATCATGAAGGACTATGCAATTAGGGAGAAGTTTCAAACCCGCAGTAAAAGGTCTAGTAAGAAAATGTACGTACATTCTATATCACTCTGATTTTGTTTAATATTACTTTGGATATGTATTTTGAATGTATTTAATCATATTTCATGCAGTTATACATTGTTTTGCAAATCAAGAAACTGCGAGTTCTTAATGTATGCATTAGGCATGGGAGACACTGAAATATTTAGAATTAGAAGATTCATACCTAAACATACTTGCCCAGTGAAGGACAAGATCTATCCAACGGTTCATGCAACTAGTATATTGATAGCTGGTATGGTTAAACATAAATTCAAAAACCACAAACGAAAATACAGTGCGACGGAAATAAAAAATGACATGAAGAAAGATTTTGGTATGGATTTGACATACACTTTATGTTGGAGGGCTAAGGAAAGAGCGTTAGAAGAGTTGAGGGGTAAGCCATCAGTATCTTATGGGAAACTTCCATCATACTTATATGTGCTGAATACTACCTATCCGGAGTCACATATAAGAATAAAGAAGACAGATGATAATGCGTTCTTGTATGTATTTATCGCTCTACATGCATTCATTAAAGGATTGGATCATTATAGACCAGTCGTAGTTGTTAATGCTAGTCATCTGAGAGGAATGTATACTGGGGCATTTGTAGCAGCATGTACAACGGACAAAGGAGGTTAGTATCATTTAATAATAATTACATTGTATAACTAGTTGTATTTTTTTTGTATTTCTGCTATTGACTTGAAAAATACGTATATCCACTTCATATATACATATCTGTATATAGTTACATATATTTTTAAAGTTTCCTGAATGAAACATGTAAAATTGATTATGTTTGATAATGAGGTGCATGTAGATTTTATTATATGTAATTGATACCATTTCAGGTAGATAAAATATACATTTTAATTTACCTGTATTTGTAATAAATACATATGCAGTTCCTATATGTATTTAACTCGGCCTGCGCAGATTTTTTTTATATTTACAGGTTATATATTTTCTTTAGCATTATGGTGTGCTTGATTCTGAAAATGATGAATTATGTATACAATTCATATATTTCCTTTGGCATATGGTGTGCTTGATTCTGAAAATGATGCATCCTAGACGTGGTTTTTGGAGAATCTAAAGAAAACATACGGGAAAAGACAAAACATGTGTGTTGTGTCTGATAGAAATCCAAGCATCATAAAGGCTGTTGGTGATGTGTACAAAGATGTTCCACATTATGCATGTATGTGGCATCTATGAGGAAATGTGAAAAAACTTTATCGAAAGTCACACGATGCATTGTCGGAGATCTTTTATACAATGACCAAATCATATTCAAAGTCAGAATTCCACATGTTATTGGAAAAAGTTGAGGCAACTGATATTAGGGTGAAGAAATATTTAGAATTGGCGGGTTACGAAAAGTGGGCTAGGTTGTATGCAAAAGTTCATCGAGGATGGACTTTGACTTCAAACATTGCAGAGTCAATAAATGGAGTGCTTGTATCAGCTAGAGAACTGCCAATTTATGACTTTCTTGAGGAAGTTCGATTACTTTTTGCAAAATGGAATTGTGCAAATAGGCAGGAGGCTTCATATACCTTCACAACACTCATTGGAAAGTTTAATGACATACTCAGTGAGAACGAGGCTTTGTGTACCCGAATGACGGTATGACCTTTTAGATTTGTTGAAATTATAATTATGAAAACATAAATATAAAAATACTTTCCATGCAGTTGTAAATTAATGAAAAGATATACAACATAAAAAATATGAACATTTAAAAACATAATATGTATTTTGCAGATGTATTTTGTTGTATTGAAAATTATTAACAACTGTATATGTATTTTGCTGCTCTGTAAAAATATACTCTGCATATGTATTTTTATTGAATATGTATTTTTTTTGTAAAAATGCTGGTGTGATTACAACATATCATGGAATATGGAATTCATCTTTTTGTATTAGTGCATTTAATTTTTTATTTTTATGTCAGGTTGTACCAGCCACAGAATATGTGTATATGGTACACGACAAACAAAAACACTTCATTGTTTGCATCAAGGAAAAAAAGTTCTCATATAATGCTTTTCAAATAGATGAGATACCATGTGCACATGCTTGTGTAGTGTTGGAGAAAAAGAATTTTGAGAAGGGGCCATACTGCTCTGATTTGTTTAAACCAAAAACTGTTTTGAAGACATATAATGTTCCAATCTACCCGTTGCCACACAACGATGACTGGATAATTCCAGAGAGTATACTTGGTGAAATAGTACTGCCTCCAAAATTCAAAATACCTCCAGGAAGACCTGCAAAGAAG
This sequence comes from Capsicum annuum, assembly GCF_002878395.1. Classification (NCBI taxonomy): domain Eukaryota; kingdom Viridiplantae; phylum Streptophyta; class Magnoliopsida; order Solanales; family Solanaceae; genus Capsicum; species Capsicum annuum. Next base: position 165,831,741 of record NC_061114.1, on the reverse strand, counting down.
GATCGTGGAAAATCAGGCCGGGATATGTTTGGAAAGAAGAATATCAACTCATGCGAAAGTTGTGGGGCTAAGGGTCACAATAAGCGTTATTGTAGGAAATATCGCAAATGATACATTTCTTCTTCTGTATTATTTCTTAATTTTTTTTCATTTTTTATAATGATGAACTAATTCAGTTTAGTTAATACATTTATGAATCATTTGACAATTGAAGACAATAATACCTGAATACTGGAGCTATATATGTTTCAAAATTTGAACATTACACATGTATCAAGTAGCAGTTCATATGTATTTGACATAGTAAATATATTTTAGTTTAAAGGAGGTAACTTTGATTAACCAAACAAGTATATGATTCCTAATTGTTCAAAGGTTTAAATATATGTGACATATTCTACAAATATATGTTTGAATTGCATAATGTTATTACTGCATATGTATTTATATTGTAAAAATACATTTGATGATCCATATGTATTTTTGACAAAAATATCATCACTGCATATGTATTTTGTAACTAAAATCAAACCTATAACTGCATTAAAAAGTCAAATTTATCTTTAATTCAAATTCTCTTGTATATTGATTTAAAATGAACCCATATCAAAATTATATATTAGGTTTGATCAATATGTATTTTCCAACAACTTTATATTAACATGACATATGTATTTTTTTGAAAAATATTTTTAATGTATAATCCATATGTATTTTGTAGCAAAATATCAACACTGCATATATATTTTGTAAATAACTGCATTAAAATCTCAAATTTCACTTTAATTCAAATCCTAATTTATAATTATAGGTAATGAAAACATACTAAAAATGCATATTAGGTATGTGCAGTTGTATTTTTGTAATGTTTGATTCTAACTCTTCATATGTATTTTTATGTTGAAAAACAATTGATTTATACTACATATGTATTTTTAAGCATAATATGAAAACTACATATGTATTTTTTTAACTAAATCTCACAGTAAAAGGTAGAACTCCATAAATCTCACACTACATGTTATATTTAACAATATAAGAAGGTGGTGAAAAACTTTAAAGAACAACAACAACATACTAAAATACATATTAGGAATGGTCTATATGTATTTTTGCAATATTTAATTTTAACACTGCATATGTATTTTTAGGCTAAATACAATTGATTTATACGATATATGTATTTTTAAACATAATATAAAAACTACGTATGTATTTTTTAACAAATCTCACAGTAAAAGGAAGAACTCCATGAAATAGAACCAATTCAAAACATAAAAATTAGTCTGTACAATCAAAACCTACATCCATAAACTAGTTTCTAAAATACAAAAAGTCAAAAATCCATCAACCATCATACATCAACAACTTCAGTGACACTAGTTATTCTACTTTGCCTTGCAGGCCTCAAGGGTGCTTCGACATTACTAATGGCATTTGCTTCTTGTTTTCGGATCCCATAGTCCCAAAAAAGTACAACATATCTTATACGGAGTGCGTTAGGGTGGAACTCAGTCACAGTAACTTTGTGACCATAAGAAAGACACTCTGCATAGATAACCATAAAGACACCACAATCCTTACCAAAAAAAGAAAACAAATTTGATTAAATAGTGAAATATATTCTGTACAAACATACAATTTTGGTATCTGTAAATTCAAAACTTACAAGCTTCCACTCGATTGTTGAGGCAAATTATATTCAAATAAAACATCAAACATATATGAGGATTCTTTGTCTTTGTATCTTGGATGGTTTTGAAGATCAATTCCTTTCTTAACATAGAAATCACAAGCTTGGAGACACAATGGAATAATCTTTGCTATTTTCTCAATCTCAGCAAGAACAGCCTCATAATGACCACTGGATTCATATAAATCATACAAGAATATACACCTCTTTGAAAATGATAAAACCGCGAGAACCCAGTGATGTTTTTCCTTTACATTGACCGGAATGAAAATGTTTTCCACTGTATGCCATGGCACTGTAGCATGCATACGGAACCCATTGATGTATTCAATAAGATGGTGCTCCTGTCCTCCAGCATTAAGGTTTTGATGATCCATAGAATATACATCCTTCAAAGAGTTAATTACGTTCATAAAGTTGCAGTCAACTGTACTGTATTTGTAAGATTTGTTTGGCTCATTTTGTACGAACTGTGCGACCCATACTTCGACTTCTTCCTCAAGTAGTATAAGCAGACGTTAATATGCTGCATTAGTGAATACCACAAAATTTAGAGCATTCAAAATAATTATATACTTGTAGACACGTGATTTTGACCCTCCTCGAGTTTAATATATATATATATTTTTTGATATTAAATATTTATATTTGGTCTAATATTATTTAAATTCTTATTTTATTTTAATAATTTTTATTTAAAAAAATAATTAATTTTTGAGATGTTTTATTTTTATTTTATTCTATTTTTTTTAAAAAAAGAATAATATAAAAAATTTAAAAATATTTTTTTAAATTTTAAACAAATAAATTAGTAGTTTTAGTATATCTTAATTATATTTATTTTTAACTATTTGTAAACTTTTATTGTATTTTCTTAAATATAAAAATTAATTAGTTATTATTATATTTATTATTATTATTATTTTATTTATTTATTATTTTTATTTATTATTATTGTTGTCTTTTTAAAAAAAAATTAAAATTTGAAATTTCTTCTTATCCTAAACTACCCAACCACCCCCACATTTCTCTCAACCCTCTTAACTCTCTCAACTTTCCAACCCCTCCTACACACAATATTACTCACACAAGACAATACACACGGGGACAACATTGAAAAGGAAGAAAAAAACAACACACAGACACACGAGAAAGAAGGGAACAATATTTGTGGAAAAATAAAACAACAAAACAAAGAGAGAAAAAAGGAGAAGGGAGACAAAGAAGGAGACGTGAGATTAAAAAAAAATATACGGACAGAAAAGAGAAGAAAAGAAGGAAACAGTGAGAAAACAAAACTTGAAAAAATAAATGCATGCAAGAAAACAAGAAAAAAAAGGGAAGAAAACAAAAATAAAAGCGCGATGAGTTGAGGTTCCGTTCGAGTTTCCAGAAATCGTTCATACTTTCTTTAATTAATTCATCTTTCAGGTTCTTATCCATTTTGTACAATTTTATAAGTTTTGAGTTGATTGAAGCATGATTAAAGTTATTCTTATGTGTTTTTACATTATTTATTATGTGTAATTTGCTATTTATATGTAGTTTGTGTCTAAGTCTTTATTTATAATTCGTGTGTTATTTTTCAAAATAATGTTAATTAGATTGACTTTGAATTAAAAATGAGATAGTATTTAAAGTTATTTGTGTTTAAAGATGTAAATTGTGTTAATTTACAAGTAATTAGTGTGTGTTCGTGTAATAAACCAAAAAAGAAAATAGATAAATATGCATGCACACATGTAAAAATCATGTACACGGAGAGGATAATAAAATGTGCGCACATACACATAGATCTGTAATTTTGAAGTTATTTACTCTTATTCGTAATTTTTTTTGAGAAATAATGAAAGTTTTTATATTATATATATTATTATTATTATTATTATTATTATTATTATTATTATTATTATTATTATATTAGGATTCTTAGTGTTATTAGTACTATTTTCGGCATTAATTTGTGAAGTAGTTATATTCAATTTTTTTTTATTGATATGTTTGGAATAATTTAAGATTAGATAAAAAATTCATTTTAAACTCTGCAATTTTTTTTTAAATATTGACATGTATTAATCAAATAATAATAATAAAATGTTATCATGTGTAATTATAATAGAGTATCTTTAGTCATTGTTTTAAATTATTTCTATAGTCATTATAAATTAAATTTTCAAAAAATTTTCACTGAAGATTAAAAAGGCTACATGTAATTTTAAATTGGATAATACAAATTTCATTTTTTTTAAATAGATATATACTGTTTATTTAATTATATTTAAATTATTGAATTGTAGGGTAATTGTTTATTTTCTTGTCTACGATACCTTAGGTCATATGTTTAAACTATGTTTTAAAAGATTCTTCTATTGCAATTTTATTATACTATTAAATATTAAGAAATTAAATGAGATAAAATAAGAAGATAAAATCAATAAAAATAGTCTCGATTTTATGAATCAACGCCTTTAACACTAGGCAAGTTTAGGCGCGTTTAAAATATTCGTATCAATTAAGAATGCGGCATACACATCTTTCTGAGACATTTAAAACTTCAAGGATGCAGTAATGCACCTTGACAAATATTTTTCTAAAATTAATTTTCACTGATTTAATACAAGAATTATAGACAACTATTAGACATTAAAAATGAGTGAATCAAGGCCTTCAAACATAAGTTATCAAAATAGTTTAAGTAAGGATAAGTCAATAAAGCGATCGTGATAGAACCACGGGACTCGAGGGGTGCCTCACACCTTCCCCTTAGTCAGCAGAATTCCTTACCTAGTTTTCTGTTTTCGCAGACCAACAAAGAGTCATTTACTTTTGATTAGAGATTCAATACGGTGACTTGGAACACCATAACTCAATTCCAAGTGGCGACTCTAAAAATGATAAAAATTAATCCCTATTAAATACTGTCACTTTAATTGGAAAAACCCTTCGACCTCGACTCCCGCAGGCGAAAAAGGGGTGTGACATCTTTGGTGACTCCACTGGGGAATAATAAGAATTTGAGATTTTGATATTGACTTTACTTGATTTAATTATTTTATATTGTGTTTGTTGGCCTTATGTACTACTTGTTGCTTATTTACCGCTTTGATATTGATTGATTTGTATTATGTACTGTCTTCTCTTGCGTACCTTCTCTGAGTCTCTGAAATAGGATACAAGAAATGCAGCGCATGCATCCTACTTTTTTTTGAGATAGCCAGAGTGTCAAGGTACCTGGTGAATGATTATAGTCACACATGTTAGACGGGCTTCGGATCGACAACGAAGGCGGTGTTGCCTTGCTACCGACCAAGTTGTCCCTCCCCGACTCGAGTGTCCGTTCGGGTAAGCCAGTCAAGACACCTATCCCTATTAGGCTTAAACTTAGAAGAACTGAAAACTCAGAATCAGGTTATCCCTATTAGGTGCCGCTTTATTTGCATCATATGCATTTGACTTAGCGGGAGTTGGAATAGGAGCCGGGTCTGTCTAGGACAGGTAACCTACTTTCTAAAGACCAACATGTGCATCCTACGTGCTCTTTGACATTTGTTTGGAAGACTATTTGTTTGGTGATTAGCTTTAGGCAAATTTAAAATGCAAGAGACTAAATTATCCTCACATTTAGTGAATCATTTTTTCAAAGAAAAAAATTAAAAGAAGGGAAAATTTTAGTAACATGGTTTTACAGTCTTCATGAACTACGTGGGTTTGATTCTCACATCTTTGTGAGATACGTAGGAAGTCTTTCCCAGGATACGATCCTATCTTTTGAAAAAATTATTCATAGATTTGTTAGGGAATATTTTGAAAATATGATTACTTTTATAATAGTTTTCCTACTCTTCAAGTCTAATTTTTATATTTTTATATATCTTAATAGCCCTGAATCTTTAGGGATCATGAGGTTAAGTTTTTAGAAAATAGAAAATATAAATAAATCTTAACAGCCCTGAACCTTTAGGGGTCTTGAGGCTGAGTTTTGTACGACATAATTTTCAAGAACTACGCACACCTGATTCTCATTTTAATGAGATACGTAGGTAGTCCTCAATGGATTCGGTGATCTTAAAAAAATTGGATGTCTTTCCTTCCAAAAAAAAAAGATTTTTTTTTTTCAAAAATTAAAAATGTTATTCAAAAATAAAAAATTTGTTTCTCATATTTCAAATAATAATAATAAAAAAAGTATATTTCTTCGTATCTTCAATTTTTTTGAACTACACAAGATCTGATTCATGTCTTGGCATGATACGTAGGCAACCCTCTAAAGGGTTCGATCAAAATTTTTCAAAAAATTGAACCTAGAAAGCCGGGATGAAACATAAAATCTTCCCTAATAGGTTGGAAAATGCATTTAGAAGCATAACATACAACGTGACATTATAATGTGTTAAATATATAACACTCACCCGTTTGCTACTTGATAACAGAAAGATAAAGTAGTTGGTGGTTGGTTTGTTATTTAAATTGGCATCACATCCGTACAACACCAGATACAAGGAAAAAAGAAAAATGACCCGCAATGAGGGTGTAGGGTATGACAGTGAGGAGAAGCAAAATCAGTTGATTTCACCAGAATTAGCATCAATGGAAGAGGTTAAGTTATTGAAACAACAGATGACGGAACTGTACCAAGCTTGGTTAAATGGAAAAGTGCCGCCTTCCTCAATCCCTGGACTTACAAATATGAGTGATCCAAATCCTGCTAAAGCTCAAACTAGCGATCCATTTTACCCGCCTGGATTCGACCCATATGATAATGTGTCTAGTGCTATAGGTATTTCTACAATGGGCCCACCAAATCCGTTTGTCACAAATAACCCATTTTTCACTTCTGTAGCACCAGTACTGTGGGTCTTCAATCGACAACACAGAAGAATATGGGGGAACCGAGTCATGATCTGTTGTATTCTCCTGAAATGACTTTCAAACTTCAAAATCCACATTATCATGCTCATCAACACGATTCTCCTATCATGATTGAAAATATTGTTAAAAATGAGGAACAAGATGAGATGGCTAGGAAAGTAAGAAGCTTGGAGCAGAGTATGAGAAATATGCAAGCATTGGCAGGACCAAAGAGTGTTTCATACAAGGATTTGTGTATGTTTCCTGATGTCCATTTACCGTTGGGGTTCAAAATGCCAAAGTTTGACAAATATGAAGGTAATGACGATCCTGTAGCTCACTTAAAAAAGAAGAATTGCTCATGGCTTACTTCGGAGAAAGCTTCGAAGGGGTAGCTTCTGAATGGTTTATTGACCAAGACATTTCCCGTTGGCACGTGTGGGATAACATAGCTCGGGATTTTATTCAACAGTTTTAATATAACATCGAGATTGTCCCAGATCGTAACACACTGACTAATATGAGAAAGAAGACAACTGAAATTTTTTGAGATTATGCTATCAGATGGAGAGAACAGGCTGCAAGAGTCAGACCATCGATAAAAGAGTCTGAAATGATTGATATCTTTCTACAGGCACAAGAACCTAATTATTTTCATCATTTGCTTTCTACTATTGGAAACATATTTATCGTGGTCATTAAAATTGGAGAGATGGTAGAGAGTGGAATTAAGTTCGAAAAGATTATCAGCCAAGCCGCTTTAAAAGCAACAACACAAGCAATTCAAAGTGGTTCAGGAAGCTTTGGTGGAAACAAAAGAAAAGAGGATGTAGCAACTATTATACCAGGTCCACGGCAAAATTGGAGAGGTGTGCGTCACCCTTACGCACAATCTCAGTCCCAAATTTATGTTCAAGACCCATATAACCATCTACGACACTATGCTCCACCACAAAATCTATTATATTCCATTCCATCTCCTCAGTATTCTATCTATAATGCACAACCATATGTTCGGACTCCTTCTTACCCGTAATGACGTGCACCAACCCCTTAAAATCATTCTCCAATTCCCCAAACATACCCAAGCCCCTTAAGAATTGATTTTTGCTCTAAGCCAAATAATGAAAAGAGGTAAAAGCTAAGGGATAGTTTTACACCAATTAGAGAATCATATACCATTTTATTCCAGAAATTGAGACAAAAAGACATGATCACTCCTCTTCTTGGGTATACCTCTGACCCACAATCAAGAAACTTTGACCCTAATGTACGATGTGTATATCTTTCTGATGTTCAGGGTCATAGTACTGAAGATTGTCGTGCTTTGAAAAGAGAAATAGAAAGAATGATTCAAGATAAATTGATTATGGTGCAGGATGTTGATCGTGATGGAAGCTCTAGTCACGTTGATATGCAAATCAGTGGCTAAGTTGTCGGGCTGAGAAATTGAGAAGTCACCCCTCTCCCTACTAGGGAGAGGTCTAGTAGTTTGTTTTATTTTTTTTTCTGTTACCCAAATTATTTTAGGGTTGTAGTTTAGGACATATCTAGTCTGATTTTCTTATCATTTTTGTTCAAACCCTTCTATCTTTTTGTCTACAAAATATGTATCCTTTTTGTTTTTATTTCTCAATATATATTGTACTTTTTTTCTTCAAAGAGCTCTTTCTATGGTGATTCTGGTAATACGATAAGCATGTTGAATTTTCAGCCAGATCTTAAAACCCAATGTAATGCTTAAACATTCGATCAAGAACCTAGAGTTAAAAAAAAATATGTAAGAAAAATATGTAAAGTGTTGAGATGTTTTGGGCCAAGTTACATCCTCACTTGGGTGTTTTGAGGCAATCACTTTGCGAATAAAAAATGACTTTATCTTCAATGAGAAGGTTCAACTCAAGTATTTTTGAATGAGATCAAATAGAGGATATATTGTTTCTATTGTCAGAAGAAGCAAAAGAAAGTTAGCTAAAAAAAAAAACAAGTCATCTGTTGTGAGAAAAGTATAATAAAAGTAGACCTGTATGATTTACAAGTTTAAAAGAAGTGACACACGTGCATGTGCTTAGTCACGGCTAATATTGAAAAGAGGTGTATAATCTTCATGTTCCATTCCTAGATTGCATGTTATGTACTTGCGTTTTTAAGGATTGATATGACGAAGACATTTCATTTTGCTATCCAAATGTTGTGTCATCTTTTGTTATCCCTTTTGAGCTTTTGTTTTATTTCTTTTATATCCCTCTTTTGGAATCAAAATAGAGTTTGAAATTTTTTTTTTTTAAAAAAAATGTGTCAAGAAAAAGAATAGAGTCAGAAAAGTGTCAAGAAAAAATGGAGTCGGAGAAAATATCTCTCTCTAAAAAAAAATAAAGAAAAGTCCAGAAAAAAATCAAGCAAAAGAACAAGATGTCTGAACTACGTTTGACCTGATTCTTGTTATCACAAGATACATAGGCAGCCCTTCTTTGGGGTTCGGTCCAACGAAAAGAAAATTCAATTACCCAGAATGAAATGAAACTGGGACAAAATTTATTTTCTTTATAAAAAAATCAATTCCAAAAGTTGAATGTTTCACCCAATATTATGTAAATTTTTGAGCCACGTACCTTCATTTCTTTCTAACCTTTTTCAAAGCCAAGTTACAATTAAAGAAAGACCTTCAGATCGATCTTTGAGAATGTGAAGGCTAAATATGTTATGGGTGCATGATGTTTCGTATGTTGGACATTATTTAAAAAAAAAATGAATGAAAAAATAAATGAGTAAAAATGAGAGAGTCTTATTGGTGAAAACCATTTTGGGCACCATAAGGCAACAGTGAGATGAAAAAAAAAATAAAAATGAGATAGGCGTTGGCAAAAGTCCACTGAGGTGCCATTAGCCGAAAGAGGATTTTGATCTAGAGGGAGCATATTCAAGATTGATTCCATTTCAAACTCAATAAGTGGAAAAGAGTTGTATTGATTAGTATGGGTAGATTAGGTTGTTTAATTCAAAATGCATGTCATGATTGCTGGAATCGGCTACCACACCCAAATAAGTTTTCTTCTGTCTTTTAAAAAAATGCCTATTATTTTTTTCTTTTCTTTTTATTTTTCTATTTTTGATTTATGGTATCTTTGTCATCAAATAAAAATTATTATCATTTTCTCATGTCTTTGAGTCAAGTCCGTGTCATAACAAGTGAGAAAAGATTTTAAAACTGGCTACTAGCTTCTTCAATTGCACAAAGCAAGATAAAAAGCCAACACATGAAAGAGACATGATTGTGAGCCAAAATAAGGCATACAGGAAGTTTTGTCAACATACGAGTCTGGGAAGTCATGGAAATACCAGGGTTCAAAGGGTTTATTTGAGGAGCATGGCAAAGCAGAAATACTATGTTTGTTTCAAAGTCACTTTTGATAATATGAGTTTGGGTTAATGATGCATCAAGTTGGTGAAGAATGCTAATGGTTAGAAGCAAGGTTAAATATGATGAGGGCAAGAGTGATTGACACGAAAGCTAAAGCCACAAACCTGCCACCATATTTTTGAACTCACAAAATTTTCTTTGATGAAACAGGAAATATGCTACTTTCAAATCAAGAACTTCAGAGTATAAATATCAAGGGATGCAATGCCTCATTTCCATATATGTAGGAAGCAATGTTGCTACACAGGTTTGATAATCAAATTATGGTAAAAATTCAATCCCTAGGAGAGCACTTCCTAATTTGGATAATTCAAGTTTTATTTGTTAGGTAATGGACTTCCTAACTTGAACTATCACTCCTAGAAGACACACTTTCTAGTTGAGTCATTTTATTCAACCCCTAGGAGACTCACTTCCTAGTCTGAATAAGTCAGTTTTATTTTTTAGATAACTCACTTCCTAACTTGAACCATCATTCCTAGAAGACACACTTTCTAGTTGAGTCATTTCATTTAATCTCTAGGAGACGCACTTCTTAGTCTGAATAAGTCAGTTTTCATTTGTTAGGTGAAACATTTCCTAATTTGAACATTCACTACTAGAAGACGCACTTTCTAGTCGAGTCATTTTATTTAACCCCTAGGAGACGCACTTCCTAGTTTGAATAAGTCAGTTTTCCTTTATTAGGTGAAGCACTTCCTAACTTGAATATTCACTCCTAGAAGACGCACTTTCTAGTTGAGTCCTTCAATTTAATTCTTAGGAGACACACTTCCTAATTTTGGTCATCAGTTTTACTCTGACGAGACGCATTTCTTGAGCAGGGTTTTGATTCACACTCTTTCTGTACTTTTCAAAAACTGTAATCAGATGACGCTCACAAAATTTTCTAGTACAAACTAGGGCAAAAATTTTGTTCGTATTTATTGAATTTTAATTTCTGCTCAGGACCCTCCTGAAGAATGAAATGTTATTTTCATGTTTCACCTTTTATTTTGAGTTCAGAAACATATTTTAAAAAATTAGAAAAGGAAATCCAGGAGTTCGCCTGAAGAACAAGTTGAAGAAAAGAAAGAGTTGTAAATCGAGTGTTGAAGTAAATTCCTGTTCGAGTTTTCGGTGACGTCGATCATGATTTTTGTAGTTAGTTCATTATTCAGGAACACATGTTACCTTCAAATCAATGATTTCAAATCCTAAACATCAAAGGCCGTAATTTCTCAAAGCAGCATTCGTGGGGAGACACACTTCCTTGTTTGGTAATTCAAGCAACATTTGTAAGGAGACACACTTCCTTATTTGGTAATTCAAGAAACATTTGTGGGGAGACATATTTCTTTGTTTGGTAATTTAAGCGACATTTGTAAGGAGACACACTTCTTCGTTTGGACAATTCAAGCAACATTTGTGGGGAGACGCACTTCCTGATTTGGGTAATTCAAGCGGCATTTGTAAGGAGACACACTTCCTAATTTGGGTAATTCAAGTGGCATTGGTAAGGAGATGCACTTCCTTGTTTGGGTAATTCAAGCGACATTTGTAAGGAGACGCACTTCCTTGATTGGACAATTCAAACAACATTTGTAAGAAGACGCACTTCCTTGTTTGGATAATTAAAGAGACATTTGTTAGGACACACATTTCCTTGTTTTGGGTAATTCAAGAGATATTTGTAAGGAGACGCACTTCCTTGTTTGGGTAATTCAAATGGCATAGATAAGGAAACACACTTCCTTATTTTGGTAATTCAAGCAACATTGGTAAGGAGACGCATTTCCTTGGTTTGATAATTCAAGTGACATTGAGATGTACTTCCTTATTTTGGTAATTCAAGTGGCATTGGAGACCGCCTGAAGAATAGGGTGAAGATTTTCAAGTCCAAGCTAGAAGAAAATATGAAGAATAAATCAATTGTCAAGTTTCCTTCTAATGCCAAAAGCCAACGATGAGAAACATTTCATGTATCAAGTTTAACTCAGGATAATGACTATCTTACCATTTGAGAAGTCAGAAAGATTCAAGTCAAGATTAAAAAAAAAGCAGCATAGATATGATCTTTCACTTGTATCTTTATTTCATTTTTTTTATTATTCAGTTCAATGTAAAAGCAGAATGACGTGAACCAAAAACTCGACGGAACTTGACTTGAACTCTAACTCACTGTCTCACCATTTTACCTCATTGAACTACATGTGACCTGATTTCCTTAAAATCGGGATATGTAGGCGGTCCAAAATTAGGACTCAGTCACATTTTTATTTTATTTTATCCTTACTTTTAGAATAATCGGAGAGTCAAAAATCATCTTTTTGTCTACTTCTTTGTATGAAAACTCTTCGAGATTTCAAAAAAAGAGGGGCAAAATGTAGACACGTGATTTTGAACCTCCCCGAGTTTAATATATATACATTTTTGATATTAAATATTTATATTTGGTTCAATATTATTTAAATTCTTATTTTTTTAATAAATTTTTAGTTAAAAAGAATAAAAAATAAATAAATTTAATTTTTGAGATGTTTATTTTTATTTTATTCCATTTTTAAAAAAAAAATAATACAAAAATTTTAAAAATATTTTATTTTTAAATTTTTTTAAAAAATTAGTAGTTTTAGTATATCTTAATTATATTTATTTTTAACTATTTCAGAAATTTTATTGTATTGTCTTAAATATAAAAATTAATTAGTTATTGTTATATTTTTTATTAATATTTGATTTATTTATTATTTTTATTTATTATTATTATTATTATTATTGTCTTTTAAAAAAAAATTAAAATTTGAAATTTCTTCTTATCCTAAACTACCAAACCACCCCCATATTTCACTCAACCTCTTTAACTCCCTCAACTTCCCAACGCCTCCTACACACTATATTACACACACAAGACAATACACACGGGGACAACATTGAAAAGGAAGAAAAAAAACAATACACACACACACGAGAAAGAAGGGAAAAATATTTGTGGAAAAATAAAACAACAAAACAAAGAGAGAAAAAAGGAGAAGGTAGACAAAAAAGGAGACGTGAGATTAAAAAAAATATACGGACATAAAAGAGAAGAAAAGAAGGAAACAGTGAGAAATCAAAACTTGAAAAAAAAATGCATGCAATAAAACAAGAAAAAAACAGGAAGAAAACAAAAATAGAAGCGCGATGAGTTGAGGTTCCGTTCGAGTTTCTGAAAATCGTTTTACTTTCTCTAATCAGTTTATCTTTCAGGTTCTTATCCATTTTATACCATTTTATAAGTTTTGAGTTGATTGAAGCATGATTAAAGTTATTCTTATGTGTTTTTACATTATTTATTATGTGTAATTTTTTATTTTTATGTAGTTTGTGTCTACGTCTTTATTTACAATTCGTGTGTTATTTTTTGAAATAATGTTAATTAGATTGACTTTGAATTAAAAATGAGATAATATTTAAAGTTATTTGTGTTTTAAGATGTAAATTGTGTTAGTTTACAAGTAATTAGTGTGTATTCATGTAATAAACCAAAAAAAATAAATAGATAAATATGCATGCACACACGTAAAAATCATGCACACGGAGAGGATAATAAAATGTGCGCACATACAGACAAATCTGTAATTTTAAAGTTATTTACTCTTATTCATAATTGATTTTTTTTATTTTTTTATTTTTTGAGAAATAATGAAAGTTTTTATATTATATATATATATTATTATTATTATATTAGGATTCTTAGTGTTATTAGTACTATTTTCGGCATTAATCTGTGAAGTAGTTATATTCAATTTTTTTTTTTTGATTTTAATTGATATGTTTGGAATAATTTAAGATCAGATAAAAATTTCTTTTTAAACTCTGCAGTTTTTTTATTAAAATATTGACATGTATTAATCAAATAATAATAATAAAATGTTATCATGTGTAATTATAATAGAGTATCTTTAGTCATTGTTTTAAATTATTTCTATAGTCTTATAAATTAAATTTTCAAAAAATGTTCACTTAAGATTAAAAAGGCGACATGTAATTTTAATTTGGATAATACAACTTTCGTTTTTTTTTTTAAATAGATATATACTGTTTATTTAATTATATTTAAATTATTGAATTGTAGGGTATTTTTTTATTTTCTTGTTTACGATACCTTAGGTCATAATATGTTTAAACCATGTTTTAAAAGATTCTTCTATTGTAATTTTATTATACTATTAAATATTAAGAAATTAAATGAGATAAAATAAGAAGATAAAATCAATAAAAATAATCTCGATTTTATGAATCAACGCCTTTTACACTAGGCAAGTTTAGGCGTGTTTAAAATATTCGTGTCAATTAAAAATGCGGCATACACATCTTTCTGAGACATTTAAAACTTCAAGGATGTGGTAATATACCTTGACAAATATTTTTCTAAAATTGATTTTCATCGATTTAATACAAGAGTTATAGACAACTATTAGACATTACAAATGAGTGAATCAAGGTCTTCAAACATAAGTTATCAACATAGTTTAAGTAAGAATAAGTCAATAAAGCGACCGTGCTAGAACCACGAGACTCGAGGGGTGCCTCACACCTTCCCCTCGGTCAACAGAATTCCTTACCTAGTCTTCTGTTTTCATAGACCAACATAGAGTTATTTTCTTTTGATTAGGGATTCAATAAGGTGACTTGGAACACCATAACTCAATTTTAAGTGGCGACTCTAAAAATGATAAAAATTAATACCTATTCAATACCGTTACTTTAATTGAAAAAATCCTTTGACCTCGACTCCCGCAGGCGAAAAGGGGTGTGACAATACTAAATATTAAAGTGTGTGCAAGTAAAAAATACATATGCATTTTTTTTATTTTAATGTAGAAGATTTGTGTATCTAAAATTGCATTCTTAAAGTTTAGTTACATGCAGACAATGTTATCTAATAGTATATGCAACAGTATGTGATGTAGTATACTATATCATATTTTGAATACTTAAAAATACATATATGTTAAATCATATGTATTTCAATGTAACCTAATATGTATTTTTAAGTAGTGTTACAGACGAAATGGAAAAAATTTTAAAATAATATACTAACCGAGTCTGTCCATGTCTGATCTGCAAACCCCATCGTATAGAATCAATTTTTGTCTTCAACAGTCTCAACACCAAAATGCATCTTTGGAATTTCTGATTTTCCCCTCTTGTAATGATCCACTTTTCCTTTCCTAGGTATTTTAAGGTGATGGTAAACCATGAAAACATAATTGATAAAAATAAATAATTTGAAGCAATTTAAAAGAACTACCTCTTGGCAGTAGCTTTTAATAGGTCGGCAGAAATCCAGTCCTTGAAGTTCTTGACAATCTTTGTATCTATTATCCCATCAATCGGGTGCTATAAAAATGAATGCTTCTGGGGGAATATACGTATTACCCTTGCTGAGCTCCCTATATAATTACAAAATATAAAAACTTAATTAATACAAACGTATTTGCAAGACATATTACACTAAAAATTATATATATCTTATTGTACTTATCAGCTGCTATACCAAATTTTTTGGTGTATGACGATTTCTTGAATTTTGATGGTCGCCTAATCCTTAACTTTGGTTTGGAAGTTTTAACTTCACGATTAGCGGATGGATGAATATGATGCTTTTTTGATCGTAGACATTCAAGCTAGGTAGAAACTCATCCGGGATTGTGTTTTGTGAATCAGGCCACAATTGTTCATCCCTCTGTTCATCATTGGTTAGTTCTTGTGTATTAGGAGGTGTCCTAACTTTCTCCTCTATAGCAAGTTCGACCTCTGGATTCACCAGTGACTTTGAACTCAAATCAATGATCCCTCTGTTCATCTAACAAAAAAATTAAAAAAAGAATATTACTTTTTTCTATCAAATCGAACCTAAATAAACTCAAAATATATTATAGTAAGATACATACTTGAGCATGATCTTCAATAACCATATCAGAAGTTTTTGCATCCAAAATTTCATGATGAGATTCTTCTTGACGGTTTGTCGATGGATGTATGATGATGCTTTGTCTTTGATAAGCATTTAGGTTCGGTAACATCTCATTCGGGATTGTGAATTGCGAATCAGACAAAATTGTTTCATCAATTTTCTCATCGCTGGTCTGCAAAAAAATGAAAGAAAAAATTTAATTGTCCTCCGAATTATTACATCGCATGAAGACAAAGTTAAATAACTATACATCGACAATCATGTTGAACAACCTTCTCATAATGTAAGTAATCTAAATTTATACTTCGGAGAAGCTCATCAGGGATTAATTGTTGAGAATCAATTTCAACATTCGTTTTTTCGGAATGCAAATCAGTGCACCCTTGAAAACAAGTAAAAAAATCAAAACATCAAACAAACATGTAATTGTATCTGTTTATATATGTGAATTCAAATGAATATATTTATATGAAACTTAATTATTTACCTTTGTACCAAGCAAATTTGCTTTCAATTCCTGATCATCCTCCAAACTTAATCGTTGTGGTGATCTTTCGGTACCAACATAATCCATATTCTGGATGTTAGGATCTTTATCTTCATGTTGTTGCTACAAATACATATACAAATTAAAATAACCTATTAATACTTGAGTCAAATTTAATATGTTTTTTTTTGTATGAAATTGAATATACATTTATACAAACACACTAAAAATACATATTTATATATAACATCAAACTCAAAAATACATATGAAAAAACATAACAAAAAAATCAGTCAGTATTAAAATACATATGTAGTGTTAAAAAATATATATGAATAAAACTAAAAATATATATGCAGTGTACAGAACACATTAAAAATACATATTGATATGTAACATCAAACTCAAAAATACATATTTATGAACAAAACTAAAAACACACTGTGTTGCATGTTATAATGTTTTTAATCAACCAAATAATATATATTGTTATTTGAGCATCCTCAAAAATATATATATATACACAACATGTGATGTAAAAAATAATTGCATTAATGAACAATGCATATGTATTTAATAATTCAACAGCACATAAAAAATAAAATTTGCATATTATACTAAAGTCAATCTTCAATTTCATTCCAAATTTGACAGTTCTACTAGCCTCAAATGTATTTTGAATATAAAATTTAAAAGTACAAGTAAATATGTATTTAGAACTTTAATATTTACCTTTGTACCATCAGAAATATTATTCGAAGGTTGAACGACATTAGGACTGAAATATTGTCCAGATTGCTCTAACCCTCCCTCATCAACATTTGGTTTATCAGCTTCTATATCTATAACCTGCTCCTGAAAAAATTGTGTCCAATAACATAAAAGAATTATTTTAAAAATATGCTGTATTTGTATAAGGCAGTCCAATAAGAAATTAACTAAGATTTTCAAAGAAAAAATTTACCTTACTTTGAGCAAATGCTTTCTTCATCTTTTTGAATTTTTTTCTCATTAGTCCATGAATTCCTTTAAACTCGCGACGAAACTGTTTTGATGCAAAATCTATAAACAATTTTTTTCCATGTAAAATAAATATTTTCCAAAAAAAAATTACCTCATCTTGGAATGTATCACAATTTTTCTTAGAAATAAAGGCTTCTTTCTCAACATGACTCTCAGGCTTTGACACTGCTACTTTCTCTACATGAATATCTAGCTTTGACTGTACCTGAGGAAAAATAACCCGAGCCGTTTGCTTTTCTTTCTTCATTTTTGAAGAAGATGCCTGTCGTGTTGGAATTGGCTTGAAAATTGGTGTCTTCATTTCATCAGCCTTTGCAGCACGAGGAGCTGATGTCCTCGTTTGGGTATGCTTGTCAAAAATATTTACTTGCTTTGTCCTTAAAGGTTTCTTCATTACTGGTGTTGATGAATCAACCTTCTGTTTCTTCTTTGAATGTTCGTTGATCTTTCTTGGTGGTGGATCCTGAAAGTCATCATCAGAATCAATAGAATGTTCATGTTGTATTGTATCCTTCTGTGGTATTTGCAATTTTGATAGCTCATTTTTCGTTGGCTCTATGTTCTTAAAGACAACCTAGAATAATAGGTAAATAATATATGATAAAGAATGAATTAAATAATTGTAAATGAAAATGTCTATATGTATACTGTAAAATACATATTAATACATATGTATTTAGTAGCAACAGACCTTGCCATTGTCATTGAACATAGCGTTTATCAAAAACTCAAATCATGGACGAGGTGCAACCGTCTTTCAATTTAATAATTAGAGAATCCAATTATCAATCTTCGATGCAATCTTTGGTGGGACATTTGAAAAACACTCGTAAAGCCACACTTGAATAGCCAGTGGCATTCCCTGAATAAAATAAAATTGACCACCAACTTTCAACCGATTGTTCAAACTTTTGGCCAGATCTTCAAAAGATAAAGAACCCCATGGAAAATCCTTATATCTTCCACTATCGACCAAATCAAAATGAAGAAGGGATATTACCACAGTTTCAACATTAGATAAGACAAATGAATGCAAGAAATACAGGATTGCAAATTTCTCAGCATCTTCATCATTGTTCTCCCCCCATACTCTCTCCGTGAATACTAGAAATAGTTGCCTTTTCTGTATAATTTCTTCCCCATTGAAATACTTCTCAGTCATCCTATTTGGTACACCTTTGTCAAAAATAAAGTCATACTATTTGACACACAATTCAAACCAGTTATGATAGCAAATTCCCTGGGAGTAAAATTAAGAAAGGTGCCATTAGCACAAATCAAAATCCCAGAAGAAGAACTACCCTTCACCTCAAGCGTTATAACGCATCTGCACAACTGTGCTTGCACTACACATTGCTACTTCTTCATAAAGTAACCAAAAATGTTATTGTCGCAAAAGTTTTTAAACTATTCCTTGTTTAAAATTGCGCGTATGCTTCCATAAATATCTTTGTCACTGTACGAACACATGTGGTGCAAATCTTGAAAGTTTTCTGACAATGAATATTTCATCCTGCATCACCTATACAAAGAATCATATAACATGCAGCCAAAAAATCAAGCAGCCAATAAAAATCAAAAACATATAACAGGCATATGTATTTTTATCATATCAAAATTGCAACCAACACTGAAAATTACATATCAAATACACTAAAAATACATACAGCCAATAGACTGTTCTGGTAGTTAAGGTAAAATTAACATGCATATGTATTTTGATCATATCAAAGCTGCAACCAACACTGACAAATACATATCATATGTACTAAAAATATATATATAAAACAGAATGTTGTAGCATTTCAAGTAAAATTAACATGTATATGTATTTTTTACCTTATCAAAACTGCAACCAACATTGAAAAATACAAATCATTTATGCTAAAAAATACATATAGCCAATATACTCTTCATGAGTTGTTAATATAACAATATATTTTCATAATTATACTATCATCTTCACAAATCAACATTCTACAATCCCTAAATATCATCATAACATCAAATACATATTAACTACTTCAAAAAAATACATATAACTTACAACTTTAACAACATCTTTACTTGGAGCAAAATACATTTTACTCAAAAAATACATTTACAACAAAAAAATACCTCTTCCTCGCTAACTTCTTCAGAATCATCATCAAAAGAGATCTGAACATCCTCATAAACATTACTCAAACCTTCAATTTTTTTGCTTTCCTTTTCTTCTCAATTTTTTAAAATTTTTTCCTTTTGAGAAGGCGATTTCTTCAACGTTTTTTTTTCAAACAATTTTTCATCTTTAGTGGATCGTTGCGAAACTTCAACCTAATCTCCTTCGATTTCTCAGATTTCTTCGACTGTAAAGAATTTGGAACAACTTTAACTACATTTTCTTGAGTTAACCCAAGACTAAAAGATGGTCCACAATCATAGAACAAATTCAAAATTCCATACACCACTATTTATTCGTGATTTTGGTGTTTTTTCAGCCATTAAAATAAAAAAATCTTAAATTCTGATTTTGAGATATATTAGAGTATGCTATTTTTGAAATTTATCCAAAAAAAATGCTAACATGCAATAGCTAAATTAAGAGTTACTTGAAATAGATGAAGATAATCTTTACTAATGGTACTAAAATCGTGCAAAGTGAAAATAATTTGGAGCGGGAAGATATTCTTTAGGGCGAAAAGAACAGCAAAAATCTTTCAAATTAATAAAAGAGAAAGCTTATGGCGTGAAAAAAGGGAAAACTGACAGTTACTTCTCCAAGTGGGTAAAAAGTAGGGACCACATAAAATAATGTTATAGATGTTACAAAATGTAATTTAATAAAATTATTGTTAGTTTTTGTAATTCAATGCTTAAGTTTGATACTTTATGCATTTTTTCCTTAGGAATTATCTGCCCCAAGCCCAATAATTCCAAACCGACCCGACCCAACTCCATTTCCCCCTTTCCCAACTCCATTTCCCCCTTTCTTCTTAACCCAACATTCAACAATAAGCAAATGCAGCCCTAAAACGACCTTCAGTCTCAACTAGGACTGGGTATATTTTGGATAAAATCGAAAAAACCAAAAAATCGAACAGAAATTTAATTTTGATTTTGATTTTTTGGTTTGATTTTGATTTTTAATTTTTATAATTTGATTTTACGGTTCGATTTTTGGTTTTTATAAAATTTTTTGGTTAAACCGAAAAATCAAAAACCGAAAATCAAAATTATATAAATAATAATACAATATATATACATATATATATTATTAATATATACATTATATTAGTTATATAACTTCATAACCCTAATTCCTAAAGCGTCTAAATCACTAAATCATTTTATAAATTCACACACACGTCATTTTTGGCTTTTCAATTTACAACGATGATAGACCGCCGGTACAATGCATAAGAGACGATATACCAACAGGCACCGACGATTTACTTCATTTCTTTACAAAGACACTGCGACCGGCGAGCCACAAAAAAAAAGACCCGCGACTGCGACTGTGGTTTTTCGTGTTTGTTGTGTGGTTTTCCGTGTTTGTTGAGCGGTGCCGACGACTGTGTTTGAGGCGACGACTGATGACTGTGGTTTTTATTTGTTGAGCGGCGATCGACGATCACATTGGACAGACCACTTTTCCATTATTTGTTCCAGCAATTAGTCTAATATTTTTATTATTGTTTTTGGTGTTTTTGGAATTTGTTGTGCAGTAATCAGTACTTGACAGAGTTGTTAGCAGAGAGGCAAAAGTTTGTACCCTTTATACAAGTTCTTCCAATATGCAACAAGTTCTAGAATAATGGTTTGTTCTTTTATGTCTTGAATTTTTATTTGCTGCTATTTAATTATATATGAGTTGATTGTTGTGCTAATCTTTTAAGAAGTTGTCTGTTGTTGTGTTAATAAATGTTTATGAATGGAAAAGAATCATAATTAAGTTGCTGATTTTAGTCAAATTGATCGAATTTGCTGGTTGTGGTATCCTTTCAGTTCAAACTCTTTTGGGATGTAACTAAAAATAGATGATATTGTGATTTAATTTTCTATTTTATTCTAATTGAGCAATGGGATGACTAGGGTCTGCTGTTTACTTATATATTACTATCTCTTTAGTATATGATATTGCTTGTACTTTGTAGTTTTTATTTTGACTTCAAACCGAAATAAAAATCCGAAATAACCGAACCGAATTTGTAAAAATCGAACCTAACCAAATTTATTTCTGTTTGATTATGAATGTCATTTTTGTCAATCCAAAAACCGATAAATCGAATCGATATCAAACAATCAGACCGAACCGACCAAACAACCACCCTAGTCTCAACCAAAGTGACTCCAAATTCTCCTTAATCCCTAAACTTCGTCAATTTGCTCCCGTTTCCATCCAATTTGTGCACGGTTGATGAGCTGTCCAATTTTAGAAGAATCTAGAAACTATCCAGGTGTCTCTCTCAACGTGATTATTTCGTTATTCATGGTTCATCTCACAATTGTCCGATTTGTACACTACGTGGATGGTTGATCGATTATGCCATTTGAATTTTGAATTTTTATTCTCAAATTATTATCTGTTTCCCTTAAATTCCCTCCTAATTTCCATCAATGAATACCCCTTCCCCTCAGTAATCAGGGTCAAATTTTTAGGGAAAAACTAGAACTTTAGGAGGACCATTCCTCTGATCTGACGTAACCAAATATTCCTGATGAAAAATGCTTAATTCTAGTGAAATCACTCAAACTCCGACGAAGTTAATTTGAATTCCGGCGAAATTGAGTAAAGCTCCGGTAGTGGAAGTCATGGCATGCTAAGCTCGTTGTCCCAAGTTTTTACATTCCTTCTTCAGAAAAGGTAAAAACTTCATATTTTTACATTTTTCTTTGTCATAATTGGATGTTATAATACTTAATTTGGTGTCGTTGTAAAACTTTATTGACATACTGAAGTTTGTTGAAGTTCAAAATCCGTCTGGATATTTTTGTTGAGGCCTATGGGTTTGATAGTTGTGGCTGAGTTATCTATTTGTGTTGATTGAACAAACCTTAAGTTTGAGTGTTTAATTTGTGTCGTTATGGCTGTTGATTTGAGTGTGTGGTTTGACTGATGTCATGTATAAAAAATGAATGTGTGAGTGAATAACATTGTGTTTCAAATATTATTTACATAAGATCTCTCCTAAGCATTTTTTGAATTGTTGATGTCAAGTAAAATCCATAGATAAGAAGACGAGTCTGGTTTTTGTTTGGAAATCCTTCTCTACGCTTAATAGTTATATTTTTTATGTCAATTTGGATGAGCTGTTTCTGATATTTTGAATGGTAATGTATAAATTCTTTTTTGATGGTAAGGTTGTCACTATGTTTCTTAACTCTACAAAGTCCCCTCTTTCCTTTCGCATAATGTTATTTTCTTTTCAATGATTCTAATTTAGTTATCTCATTAGAGAGGTAGTATCTCATAGCCGAATAAGTCGAATCACTTTGGCTCAAGTCTAGTATCATTCGAGTAATCTCTCTGGTCAAATTAGGTTGATGTATGTGATACTCTTGTGGTTGTTTCTAGAATTCACTAGTTTAAGATATATCCATTTAAGCAGTAAGTGGTAAGATTTGCTTTCTCTTTCTAGTAGCACTTTTGAATCTAGTTAAACTGGCTCTTTACTTTACCCTTTGCATTATTTGGTTTTGGATTTGCCATGTGATATGTTAGGGCGCATTTGCTCATCTCCTTCCAAGAGTCAAAATGTTCCATATATCTTTAAGAAGATTAACTTCAATGTGGCTATTTCGTTGCTTTCTTTGAGACCATAGAGTATCTCTCTCTCAGTTGTTTACACTTATTTTACCTAGTCTAATCAATATGTTGAGTGAATTACTTCATCGGGAGCATAATTCTTGTTTGAACATTTTTCCATTTGGTTTTGCTCCCTGCTCTCAAACATGCCATAAAGGCACAGGCATTAAAGGGAATAACAGAGCTTATAATACTTATCTTATTGTGGGATGTTCTAACAATTGGATTACCTGATATGTTTTATTTGAAATTAGGTTTATATTCTTCTTAAAGTATTTATATGTTTCAAATGATTTAAGTAAAGGTCTTAATCCTTTTTTCTTTTGCTTTTCCACATGTGAATAATGAGTCCATTTAGAATCTCCAAAGCATCCCTTGCATACTCTATGATGGCCCAACGAGGCCCCTATATATTTGAGTCAAGACCTGATTACGCTGAAGTACCAAAATGGACTACTTTTGAAGAAAACAAGACTGTATACACGGATATACATCAGATATATGGCATATAAATGTAGATATTTGAGAAGAGTCGGGAAAGGAAAGCTGATAATAGGTGGAGGACCAAAATATGTGTATACATGACTGATTTATAGTCACGTATACACCAACTATATGTCAAGTATATGGGAAACATGAAGAAGGAGGGTTGCCGATATACTGTCATTGTACACGACAGAAATGGACCAAAGTCCATAAATATTCTACCCAAGAGCTGGGTAGATTCAAAATGGGCTAGATGAGGGGCCCAAACTCCAACTTTTCTTCATACTTGATTTATGTGTTTGTATTAATTCTTGAATTTGGTTAATCTAGATAAATTCTCCAAGTATTGTCATTTTTGATTTTATCTTTATTTTCATTTATTCAATATTCATCACTTTTAGTTTGTCTTCAAACCTTGAATAATAATGGTTTCTATAAATGAATTTTTTAATGACAAGACATCATTTTCTTTATTTATGTGTTAAGTAGTTTTATTTTGACTAAAGGGAAATTTTCTTCAAAATTTAAATTTTTCATAATTAACTAAATATTGCTTAATTTATCTTAACTTCGTATTTTTACGTCATCTTCTCTTTTTATAAAATAATTGGCTTTCAAAATCTGCAAAAATCTAATTTAGTTTTCATTTACAAAGAAATTTTTCTTATGTTGAATTGACTACTTTTCACTTGAATAGAATAAATTTTACGTTTGCAAATGAAATTAAGATTTTACAAAGTTAGCCATGTTTTCATAAGTAGTTATTTTTATAAATCAGTCAAACTGTCTTAATCAAACGCTTCAAGGCGTCAATTGAATTCATACGTAGTTTTTCTATTTCAAATGTTTATTTCTGTTTTTAAACTTTTGAAATATTTTTAGTTTTCTCTTAATATTTTCTTTAAAAATCAAGTGGCGACTTTATATTTTCTTAAATTGCTTCAATTTTTTTTTAAATGGTTTAAAAATTTAAAAATCAATATTTCTCAATCGTTCGAGCCGAAAGGAGATAAAACAGAAGTTGTGACTCCACTGGGGATATTATTAAGATTCTAACCAAATTCTAGAGTATTTGACCTTATTTGAATAACTGTGCTAGTTTAGTAATATCTTGTGATTATCGGAGGTAGCGATATGGACTGCGTACATCTTACCCTCCCCAGATCCCACTTTGTGGGAATACACTGGGTTTGTTGTTGTTGCATTCATGACATGCTTCGTCATTGATCTTTAACTGTTTTTGGTTTTGCGGTTGTCGCCACTCCTATTGATCAATTTCAAATATGTTGAAAATATTTATGGACACATTAGACATTCGATGATTACTTGTATTTCTATACCCAAGTTTTCCACTTGAAAACCTAGTCAAAGTCCACTCTAGATACCTAGGATAGAGCGAAACCAAAATCCTTTTTAGGCATGAGCCTAGGACGACCCAACACTTAAGGGGGTATTGAGCCTATTAATAAAGCTTACCACACGTTTATTAACCGCGAGTCAATCATGGATGAATCATATTTATATGTTGAAGGAGTATATGCCGATTAATCTAATCCATTATCATTTAGGGTGGGGAAAAGACTCATTTTATTTGCTTGTTTGTAGGTTTGGATCAACCAATCTCTATAAGAGAATTCAAGATAATGTTCAAGCTGAATGATTACTTCATGGATTATTGGAAGTATATAAGTGAAGAAGTCAAGAAAATTCTTATTACACATATATGATATTTGCCTAATCGATATGGAGGTTATAATTATGTGGAAGACACTTGATCACAAATCAATGTCACATATGGCATGAGGTGTACAAAGCCAAGAGGCCGAAGACCAAGATGGATCATCCGAATGCTAGTATTTCTATTATTATTGCATGTGTGGGACTAGTTTTGTCGCATTTTATTTTCCTTTCCTCGAACACTGTGTCCCTCATTTTTTACTTTGAAGTCATTTATGCCATTTTTGATATTTATGAAAATGATTTTTGGGGATAACGGATTTGCTTTAAAAGGTATATACTTTTTTCTAAACTTGTTAGGCCAACGCTTGGATCAAAAGAGTCATCCAATTAGGATGCACCTTACAACAAAATGTTTGTCTGATATAATTATTTTATGTGTTTATACGTGCTATGTTGATTCGAATCAAAGGTGAATTGATCCAATTATATTTTTCATAGAGCCCATTTAGGAAGACGTATACATCCATTACACAAAAGTTTGACCCAAAATATTCTGAGTCTTTCGAAGTTTCACTGAAAAGTCCATAATACCTCTCAAACTATTTTCAAATGAATAAAATGAAATGAAACAATCATGTTTACAACTATTCGAACTATATAGAGACAAATTTCTCCTTCGTGGAATACATAGGTAGTCTTTTGACCCGGTCTATGTGTTTAAAAATTCTTTTGTCTCCCACTTAGATGAAAAGAAAAAAGGACAGAAAAAGAAGTGTCAGACATTCCTAATAGAATGCACTTAGCCAAATCAATGAAGAAAATCCTATTCATTGAAATTCCTAAGTCATCATTACCCTATGGATCAATTCTCTTGCAATAAGAAACAAATTTATGTGTTTTATTCCTGCTTCATTATCTTACATTGTTTATTACTAAACAGGATCTAACACGTTGGCCTTAGAGTTGTTTTTACTTTACAGGTAATAGAAACTACTTCGTGTTGATATAAACTGGAGGAACATCCTTACTTCACTAGATCAAAGTGAATAAAGATTTCTCTCTTGACATTGCTTTATATGGGAAAAGGAAAAATGACTAGTACTGATAATTGAGACACTTTGACTGATATTACTATAAGGATCATATAATAAAGGCAAAAAGTGAAAGAATTGCAGAATTGATTAGGAAATTGGAAGAACTCCAAGAAAGAGAACAATGAGCAAAAGGTATGAGCAGTTTTGCCATTACGATTAATGCTCTGATTGGACGATCCTGGGCCTCTATCTCCATAAAACTTATATCCCAATCTTTTATGTCCAAACCAAATATCCAATTCCTCTACCGAATTACCAAACTCCACCTCTGAATTGTCAAATACCTCTAACATACAAAACCCCTAATAAAATTTCCATATTTTGAACACTCTCTGTCCAAATCTATAAACCTACCTTCGAATAGAACCATCAATAACCAAAGTAAAGTCTATCATAAAAGGAAGGTTCCTCAAGTATTTAGCCCTTTGGCTGAAAGTCAAACATAGCTTTAAGGCTGCAAGCAGTTGGACTAATCCAAATAGTCAACCCAAAGTTATCAACGCTCATGCAAGATATTATAAATTCGACCGACATTGTTCTTACCATTCAGGAGGTATTGGACATACTATGTAAGACATCGATTTAAAGCATAAGGTCTAAGACTTATTTGAACAAAGCATCATCTTGCTTCAAAAAGCACTATCATCATCAACCTACTCTCCGGCTCTTCAAAACTCTCAATCTGTTTTCCATACTTGATCCAATTCCCTAGCTCTACAACCAAATTGCTTAGTCAATCAACCAAATTACCAAACTCCATTACTAAATTATCAACCCATTTATCAATATTATCACCAAAATTCCAAAGTTTGTCGATGAGCTCTAGTTAATCAGAGGTTTCATCCAGTCCCCCCTCTTATCAACCAAAATAACCATAACTATCCCCAGTTGAATTTTGAGGAAAAGGTTCCCAGGAATTTCACCACCTTGATGGAAACTAAAACTTAATTGTTCAAAATATTGAAGGTGGTGAGACTCATCCGCTATCCCACCCAAGGTAGGTAACACCAACTCTTGGTCCTTCAGAGTCGATCGATACTAATCTTATCACTCCAAGGGCACCGAGTATGACACTTAATAATGTTTTAATATGGAGAATAAGATATAATACCTGATTGACTAGAAGATTATCTCACTTCAGATAGCGCTACCAAATACTACTAATAACCCTCTCTCGAGTCATGGGGGAGTCACTATTGAGGTAACAAAATAAGAAAAGTGTGCTTAGTAAATAAGTCCATGGTGCCAGCAAATACCAAGAAAATAAATAAGATAGGAAGACATGTGGTTACCTCAAATATTGGTGAAAAGACTCAGTTCACTATACTAATGGCACCATATCGAGCCTTGAAACTGATGCCTATGAAGAAAAAGTTTATGGTAGAAATCAGTTCTGCACATGAAATAACTAGATCAAAAAGGGATTACACTTCGGAAGAGTTGGCTAGTGATACCTATGAGAAAAGTGTGCAGAAACTACCAATTACCTAAGATGAAAGTAAAGAATTTTAGAGAAGAATGCATTACAAGGAAAATTCTGCTGAGAAGCACTTGGAAAAATCCTAACTCAGATCCTTGTTTAGGCATTATTTAAGAGCTCCAGTATCACCAACAAGATCTAATGAAAGTTCTAAATGGAGCCTATATGCTCGCAGAGAATCATCACATATGCTCCCGTACGTTCTAGAGAATTATGTATGATGGATCATTACATATCAATATTAGATACAAGGATAAGATCATTAACATGGCGTTGATTGATGATGGATCAGGTCTGAATGCCTATCCATTAACTACTTGGACTCAATTCAATTATGATGTGGGCAAAATGTGTTAAAGAAAA
The DNA here is from genome assembly GCF_002878395.1 of Capsicum annuum. Lineage (NCBI taxonomy): Eukaryota > Viridiplantae > Streptophyta > Magnoliopsida > Solanales > Solanaceae > Capsicum > Capsicum annuum. Next base: position 165,803,437 of record NC_061114.1, on the reverse strand, counting down.
GTCAATATGGGAACTATTGATGGTCAGAATGACATCCGGGAAGGCAAGTTGTCCTCCAAATAGGGCCTTCAAAATGTCAAGTTAAATTTCAAGCGGTGTATCGCATTATAGGATATAATATGTTCTTAGGAAGATCATGTATCCATGCAACAGGAGTCATTCCTTCAACATTGCACCAATCACTGAAGTTTGTATGGATAAACCAAGAAATAGTCACCCATGATGAAGGGAACTACTTGAGCCAACCAATCAGGTATGTTTTTTGAGATCAAAGAGCCCCAAGAGGAAGTGACTCCTACATAGTTAAGATTATGAAAGCCTCTGAGAGAGAACCAACTTCTCACAATCCAATGCTTTCGGTCTACAGCATGTTGGCCAATATTATGCCAAAAAGGTGTTTTGTACCTATACATGGCCTTATAAAGAATTTAGATGGAACCTATTTTGAAAAGACTATTCAAGTGTGGGTTAGATTATGTTCTAAGTGAAGAGTATGAAAAAAAAAACAAAGAAGAAGGATCAAGAGTTATTTTAGAGACGCCTACACTCTATCAATCATTTTCCAAATCTATAAGCGATGGTCTCTGAGGATAGCATAGGAAATCGGTATGAAGAGTGTGATGCCACCATAGACGAATTCCCAAATATAGTCTGGATCAAAGAATTTGAACCAGAGGAAAATTTGTTGAATGGGGCTTCCATCCCACTTATTATTCCACTGTCAATGTGGTAGATGAAAAATGAAAATCAATTTTGTATAATTTGGAGGTAGTACGGATGAGGCCCGATACCCATCCTTGAAGTTTATTTAATTCTCTTTCATTTTTTATGCTTTCCTAAAGGCACAGATCCACACTTGTGTAGTCCATGGCCCGAGTTTGTGAACATTTTCCAAATATAATAAGGGTCTCCCCCTATCATGAAAGTCTTCTTTATTATTATTATTATTATTATTATTATTATTATTATTTTCTACTTGTTATTATCTTACTTGCCTTATTTTTTAAAAAAGTAATACAAAGTTGAAACCTGATAATGTCATGTCATGTCAAGAGTCAAATGAATAAATCATGGATGATAAATGACGAATGGGAGACAATGGTTCTAGAATAGTCAACAAAGAACTAAAGAGTTCAAGAATCAAGAAAGGCCTAACCTAGAAGAAACCAAGGTGGCTAACTAGGGTGATAATGACAAAGTTAAGAAAACTAGGGCTGATAACAACAAAGAGGAATCTTATCAATTCTCTCAAAGGGAAGTGGATAATTGATCTTTTCTTCCATCAAGACAAACACAATGAAAGCAATACGTAATCCATAAAGTGATATCCGAAGAAGTGTTAATTCTATTCGAGTTGGATGGATAAAAATACCCAGGATAATTTAACCTAAGAGATACCATATCTAAAGATGGTATTTTCCTTATATCGCTTTCCTTGTAATAACATTTTTTCTTAAAGTAACCGGTTTATTCTTTAACATAGCTTAAAATTTATCTTTTCTTATGTATGAACTACATTTGACCTAATTTCTTCTTCAATGGGATACGTAGGCACCCGAACGACTTGGTCATATCACCCCATGAAATAGATATTTGGCAGAATTTTTGAGAAGGAATCTAAAAAATTCAATGAAAGAAGATCATCTTTTGGCAAAAGAACAAACACCAACAAGGACTTAAAAAGAAAGTATCGAGACCCCACAAGTCGAGATAGTCACAAATAGTATCTAACTAAGGTAGAAATTTTGAGAAGGCCCTCAAAATTTCCACTGACATTTTGAAATTAATTTTAAATTTCCTAGCTCCAGGAGGTCAAAGACAAACTTTAGAAATCACCAGCTGCGACAAAGTCCAGATAGACTAAATCTGTAGCTATAACAAGCTCCTGCAAAATTGTGCTATTGAACTCCTCTAGCAATGGCAATGAGCTTTCACAGATCCTTCATTAGATGTCAGACATAGTGAGCCTCAAGCAAAAGATGTTCATTGAGCCAACACATGACATGACTGATAGAGATTTTCTAGAAAACTTTTACATATGTTTTTTGAAACAAAGTTTTTCAAAAACCAAAACTATTTTTGAAAATCTATACATGTTTTGTACTAGTCTACTTTCGCCTTACATCTATTTTAATGAGGAGTCAGGGCAGAAGTCCAAACATAAAGAAATACCCCAAACATAGCAAAAAGCAAACCAAAGATCCAAGGAGGTCAACATGGAGTAGTTTCACCAAAAACTAACAATTTTTATTTAGATGTAGGGAGCAATGCACAAAAATGGGGATCTTCATTAAAAATCTCCTAAGCTAATCAGGAACTACACGGAAGCATATAATGCTCAAGAGTGGTATTTCGGGGTGGCCCCAAAGACGGGTCTAATTACCTATTTATCAAGGACCTTTTGACTTGTCTATCTCATTTCAAGAGACTATGGATAACTAACAAAGGCATCTTTTCCTCTTTATAAATATTTTATTTAAAACTTTTTCTAAAGATAGTCGCTAGCAAAAATAACTCTGTATTTACTAAATGTTTACTTTGAGTGCAGATATATTCAAGGTAGTTGACATAATAAGGACACAATCGAATCACTCAATAGAAGGAAGAGCAAAAAGGTAATCCTCATATATTTTTCATGAAGTGAAACAAACGATATTTGAGTGGTCTTTAGAAAGGGATTTTACCCATTTGTTTAGATCCGGTGAACTTTCTATGTAAATTCTCCTTTGGAAAGAGAAGATTAATAGCAGACTAAGTCATTTAGATTATGACGTCGAGTATTTATCATATAATCTTTTATAAAGCTTCATCGTGGTCGCCAGCAAAAGCGATATTGTGTCTACTAACTATCTACCTTGAGTACACGTACATGCAATAATCTAACACACTGACAAAAAAACTCAAGTAAAGATTCATTTCAATCTGTCAAGAGGGCCACTTCATTTCTTTACATACCTACATTCATTACATTCCATTACATCTTATTACAATCCTTTGCATTCCATTATATTTTATTATATTCCATTGCATCCTAATACATACCATTATATTTTATTGCATTTTATTGCATACCATTGTATATCATTGCAGTCCATTACATTCTATTGCACTTCATCACATTCCACTATATCCCATTGCACTTCATTTCATTATACCATGTCATATTATATTTCATCGCATTCCTCCACATCCCATTGAATTCCATTATATACTATTGCATTTCATTCCATTCCATTACACTTTATTGTATTTCATTGCATTCCACCATATCCCATTGCATTTTATTTCATACCGTTATCGAGAAGGCCATATTGAGATGCCCATTTTATGCCATGTCAGAGGGTCATTTCATTCCATGCCATGTGAGGGATATTTCACTCCATGCTGAGAGGGCCATTCATTCCAATACCGAGAGGGAAATTTTATTCCATGTCGAGAGGGTCATTTCAATTCATTACTGAGCGGGCCATTTTATCCCATTGTTAAGAGGTCCATTTCATTCCATTGCCAAGAGGGACATTTTATTTCATGCCGATAAAGCTAGTATACTAGTCAAATAAGTCTCCATAATTGTTCATTATTCATGATGATGACATCTGGATTTGGAAGATACTTTGGAACACCTATATCTATTGACCACGTAAAGATAACACAATCCAACTTCAAGGATATCTCATCATTCTATATTTATTGATAACACAAAAGGCAATATAGCCGAACATTGAGGATAGTTCAGCATTTTATGTATTGGCATTTGAATTCATCAGCACATCAAGTCGAAAAAGCACATGATCCAAAGGAACGTATTTAAGTCGCTATCTAAAGGTAGAAGACATAATAGATTTCCTAGAAATTGGAATTGGAGAATCATCTATAAGCCACAATATTTGGAAAGGATAGTGTGCAATATTACCCAGGAGCTGATAGTCTATGGGTCATCTATAAGTTGTAACAACATCCTAATCGGATAGTATGTGAGATTACCCAAAAATTGATAGCTTGAAGTTTATTGGTAAGCCACAACTAAATCCTTACCAGTTGATGTGCAAGATCCCAAAATTGGCAGTGTGAGGGTTCTCTATAAGCCATGATATACACAAGATTGGTTATGTGTCGGATTACCCAAAGTCTAATAATTTGAGGGACATCCATAAGCCACATTGCATCCAAGGTCGGATAATGTGTGGGAGTACCTAAAAGGCTAGCGGTTTAAAGGATATCTGTAGGACATGTCTTATCCAAGGTTTAATAATATGCAAGATCACCCAGAAGACTGTTAACTCAAAGGATGTCTGTAATTTATCTCATATCCAACATAGAATAATATGCAAGATTACTCGAAGATTGAAAAATTTGAGAGATATCTATGAGTTATACTGATATGAAAGATACACAAGACTTACCTGACAATTTCGTGCAAAAGATCATCATCGATAGTGTAATATCCCAAACTTTTTCTAGCTTAAATTCGTTCCTAAAATGTTAAGGAATGTATTCCAAAATGATTAATATTTGTTTCATATCGAATTTTCTAGATTTTAACTTTTCATTGTGTGGGAAATTAAATAAGCTTTCCATCGATACCAAATTCGCCCAAATCTCACTTGGTGAAGAAGTTAGAGCCTTTTTAAGTTGACAGTGTGCCAATTGGGTAGTCACCGCATCGCGGTGAATGACAATTTCATAATTGTCACTTTCCAGTGGACCACTGTAATGTTGGTACATTGCGGCGAGGTTTGAATTCTCATTTGTCAATTTCCAGTGGACCTCTACGATATTGGTGCATCGCGGAGAGGTCTATTTTCCCAATTGTTGAATTCCAGTAGCCCAACGTGATAGTGGCGCATCACGTCGAAGATCAAAATGGAATTTCTATAGGGCACCGCGATGGTGGCGTGTGGCATTGAAGTTCCAAGTCCCAAGTATCAAAATACAGTGGGACAACGCGATAGCTCCGCGTCGCGGAGGACCCCAATTTCCTATTCATCAGTTTCCAGTGAGCCACCATGATAGTGGCGTATCGTGGTGGCCCATTAAATCAAGGCCCCAGTTCATTTTTTTCAATTTCGTTTAGAAGTTAAAAGGGGTATTTTGGACTTTTCCCAGCCCCCAATTCCGTCCAAACACAAGATTTAAGGCTATTACAAACATCTTATGAGATTTTTCTCAAGATTTCTCTCAACAAAAAACCCTAAGCTTCAATAATCAACCTTAAGAATCCCAAGATTCCATCATCCTTTTTCCAAATTAATTCAAGATTCAAGATTCTCAACTCAAGAATTCCAAGAACCATCATTCAAGAGCATAAATAGAGTCTCAAAAGCAAGGTTGTTCATCTAGTTCATCATCCAAGGTATGTGGGGTTTTGAACAAGAATAAACCTTTCATCCTTGTGCCCAAAACTTAATTATGGTTTCAATTTTTCTGAATATTCTATAATTTACCATGAAATTTAAGTTAGGGTTGATACCCAAATCCACATTATTTTGGTTTATGAAATTATTATGATATTTAAGGCTCCAATTGCAAGAAATTTACATATGTTCATGTTTAAAATTATAAAATTCGTATTATGAGTTATATACCATTATCTTGACTGAGATTATTGAAAGCTTTTAAGATGATTATTGAGCATGAAGTTTAAATCTGATTATTGATGTAATTATTGATGCATTAAAGCTTTATACTTTGAGTTCTAAGTACTATTGATGATTTTATAAGGAGATTATGATCTCAAGTCCTCTTGATAAGTTTCGATTAGTTCTTTCAAAAGCAAAGATTGATATTTTGATCCTAAGCTAAGATAGGAATCCACATTATTCATACGGTTTATGATTTAAAACAAAGAGAAGTATAATTGGTTTTAATTATGAACCCTTGTCCTATTTTAAAGTGAATTTCCTAAAAGTTCTGAGCAATAAGTATGGGAGTAATATTTAGCACCGAGTTGGGTATGATTCCAAGGTCTCATTCCCCAAAACTACGAGCCACCATAGGTTTTAAATGTCCATAGTGGCCTAAGATAGTAATCACTTAAGTCAAGGTTCTTATAAGACCCCGCAAAATCTTGCGGTTAAATTCAGCTCGTTTAGCTCCTTGAAGCTCTTTAAAAGATCCAACACTTAGAAAATTTTGATAAGTGTTCAACACTTAGTCTCATTTTAAGCCTCCAAACTTTGGGAAATTATTTGACGACCTTCCCGACATCTGTCTTACTATTTTTAAGTTTTGTTGCGATGGGGCAAGGCAAGAGTACATTCCGGGTGAGTTTCTGATTTTTGAAATCCGTTTAGGTATCGTTTGGATTTCGAACTAGTAGCCAAAGGCTATGAAGGGGCACCGCCCATGGTATAGCCTTTGTGGGAAATTCAACACCAAAGGCACCGCCCAGGTTCCACAAGGCGCTACCAAAGGCGCCGCCCAGGTACAAAAGGCTATACCAAAGGTGCCGCCCTTTGTGTAGCCTTTGTACCCAATTTTTCAGCATTACACTTTCGTGTGTTAAGGGAAATTTGGTCAATTTTCCCACCCTATATAAGCCTAATAACACGGGATTTGGCCATAATTCAGCAACTTATACTCAATTTCTCTCAAAAACTCTCAAGAACAAGCCCTAGGGTTTTCATAGGAGGTTCAATTCCAAGGGAATTCACTATCAAATTTCAAGAATCTTTTTGTCAATCTTCGTAGAATCATAAGCTAAGGTATGCATAGTATTTATTCATGGATTCCTTTCATCCATGAAGCCCAAGAACCCTCTTTTAAATTCAATATCATGATATTTATGTGGTGAATGGATTATGTTCATGTTATTGATGTTGAATGATTCCCAAGTTGGAATTCTTTATGTGTTTTTATGAATCTATTATATCATATAAGTTGGAAACATGTAAATTTGGTTGTTCATGATGAATAATTTGTTGATTACACCTATGCCTAAGTTGCGTATGTAAGGTGTTTGATAAAATACCTAAAAGACTAGAAATCATGTATTATAGTTAAATAGTGACCTAAATGACAAATGCATGCTACACCCTTATGAAAATAATGACTTCTATGATATTGTTATGCATTATGATTTTTGATGGAATGTTCATGAAACTAGATTGATGAACTTATGGCATGTTGTTATACGTATTCCCTTCCATGTATAAGACTTTGAGAACCATGTGTAGTATAAAATACCCCAACTTATGTTATTATGAATTATGAATATTGGTCATGTGTTCAAGAAGAGTCAATTCATGTTGTGTCAGTTTCCTTCTATCGAGCCTTGGGGGTACTTGTACCCAAAAAATATAGCTCTGTACCTAGAGCCAGTGTCATTTTTTCATGATATCCTCAGCCAAATGATAATCCATAGAACTCAGTAAGTCATGTGACTCAGGAAAGCTCAGCAACCCAGAAATCTCAGAAATCTCAGTAATCCCAGTAGTTCAGTAATCCCAATGATCTCAGTACTCAGTAATCTCAAAGACTTCAGTATTCTCAGTAATCTTAGTAACTTTAGTACTCTCAATCAGTCCTCAGATCTCAGTAGTATTCCGTCAATCAACGAAACTCAGCTAAACCATACCATCAGTATCAGCTCCGTCTAGTAAATCAGTTTAGTGTGTATTCATTTGGGATTAGGATTCAGTACCGAGTAAACCCAGGGATGAGGATACACACTGTCAGCCAGTAAAGGGTGTGATCCTTAGTAGCAATCCCTGCATTCCAGAACTCTGTAGCCAGCTTAGGTAGAGATACACCCTACGCGTTTAGGGATTTATACATCTCATTTGAGTTTCCTATCAGAAGGGGTTGATAGAAGAACTCCCTGTCAGTAAGGGTATCTCACAGCTTGTCTTTACCAGTGGCACGGTACTAACACCCTTCCAGTTAGGGTTACAGGTTGGACCCTACCAGTTCAGTTTTAGGGCATGTTGGTTAGATGATTACCTCCCACAGTCTCAGTTTCAGTCTCAATCTCAGTCTCAGTAATAGAACTCAAATAGTTCATAAGAATGTAGACTATCAGATACAGTCAACTCAGATACAGTACAAAACTCAGTTAGTTCCATCAGATTCAGGACTGATAGATACAGTCATTTATGTTATCAGTTATATCAGTTATCAAACCTCATGTTATCAGTATTCAGTTTTAGGACTGTCAGATATAGTCAACCAGACCAGTTCTTCATAATCAGAACTGTCAGAAATGGTCATTCATGTATCAATAATATAGTTTTAGTCCTTCAGTACTCAGCAATACAATATCAGTTCCTCACTTATCAGTGACTCAAATATCAGGATCAGTAAACTTAGTTATTTAGTATCCCAGTATTCGTAATCTTAGACATCAGGGTATCCATGTTATCAGTAGACTCAGTAGTCAGAACCTAGTATTCAGGCCCATCACGATCTTATTTTCAGTTATGTATTCATGAATATATTCTTACGTTCATATAGTTCAGTCAGTTAGTATTGTTTATGCATATGAACCAGCTGCATTCAGCCTACCTCACTTGCATACCAGTATATTCCAACGTACTAATGTATTTACGCTATGGTGTTTTATTTTACACCATAGGTTTAGGAGCACGAGATCCAGAGCATCAGTAGCATTCTAAATTTCAGTGAACAGAGTTAGCAGCGAGTCCTCATTATTCGAGGATGATATTATTTGATTATGTCATTCTTTCAGTACTTATCTATTTTAGTAGATGGAGTTAGTTGGGGAGTTGTCCCATCAACTCCTTATTCAGACAGTTTAGAGGCTTTCAGACTATTGCTTGTCAGACAGTTACTTCAGATTAGTTTTGATATTGATTGTACCATTTTTCAGACATTATTTTATCAGATGTTTTATTCAGTTTTGAACCTTATGACCTTACAACTTCTATTCTATATTTTACAGTATATGTATACATATATATCGTATATTATGTAGTGTACAGGTACATATATCAGTCATGGCTTAGCTTATGGTCCTTCAGGGTTATGACCACCGTGTAGCATTTTGGGTACCAGATTCAGGGCGATACATTTCTATTCTGATGAAAAAGGTAGAACAGTTCTCCCCTACGTGGGCAAGACGTTGGACTCCATGTCAGCTCACATGGTTTATATTGGTTAGAAAAAAATCCCTAAGTCCCAAAGTTCAAAGATTTCCAAAGCTCCCAAAGCTTCTAAGTTTCGAAAGAAAAGAGTGATAGAAAGCTGTTATAAGACTAAGTGTTATGACTCACTAGATTTACAAGTATGATTTGTTATACATGATTTTATATTTTGATATTTTAGATAATCAAGCTTATGTGAGTCATATACAACCAGCATGCATTTACTTTTTAATTATGATGATGTCTTACTTATGCATTACACCCCATATACTCAATACGTCCTCAAAGAGCTAATCCACATATATGTCTATGTGCTAAATTGTCTTATAATGTAGGTTCAGGTACTCAGTATCAGCAGCGTGAGTAGTTCGAACATCTCTATCTACGCTCCCATAGTTGGTGAGTCCTCATGATTCGAGGGCCTACTTCTTCAGATTTCCAGCTTTCATAGTAGTTGATTTATTGTTTCAGTTTAGTCTGAGTCATTGGGGGTCTGTCCCAATGACTCTCTAGTTCCTTAGCAGTAGAGGCTTGTCGAAATACGAGTTTATTTACACACTTTCAGTATTTGCTATTCAGACAGTATCTTCAGTTTAGTTTTGGTATGATACAACATTATTTCTTGACTAGTTTATCTTAAAGTAAGGTTCCGACCTAGTAGCAGACTCAAAGAGTTAGCTTAGGGCTACTCGTAGACTTGAGCACCGTGTGACGTCTTGGGATCAGATTTTGAGGCATTATAGATAGTCGAAGAGGTTACTACTTGACATACAAAAAGCGTTATAGCTGACCAAAAGGGTTGCCATATTAGCATAAGATTACATGATTGCAGGTTCCGTTCTACACAAAGTATTGTCGGTTTTCAAAAGTGCCATCCCACTTTGAAAAAAAATTCAATCATCAAAAAGTTATTTTATCCAACAACCAAGAGGTTTTTTTTGTCTATTATAACAAAAATTGTTTTCCCCTAAAAACTTACAAGAAAGAACGGTACTACTAGTAAAAAATAATTCACGTGAGAATATAGTAAAAGGCTATCTACCCCTCAGTGAATCATTTTATTGTTAAAAAATTAGTTTGATTGCCAAAAACATCCAAGAGGATGAAAATCTCAAACCAAAACCACAGGTACGGGCAACTCCAGAAAGGATGCAGCATAATGTAGAACTTTTTCTTAGCAATAAACTGGGACATAGTACAAAGAGAAAAATCAAACTCTATGGACATGAGCAAAAGAATGACTTCCACTGCCATCAAACTACACCACTATTAGAAGGCATATATGTATTTAAGATTTCTTATTTCGGTGTCACTTTTGGGGTACTTCTAAACTCACTCAAAAAGTAATTTTTCATTTTCTTTGAATTAGTCACAATACACCTAGAGCCTTGAAAGTTATGTCCTAGTAAATTCTTACCTATGGATTTGAAAAGCTCCACAGTCATGGTTAAGAGTTTACAAGTAGTCTAATCATCTGAGCCTTAGGGATATGTAGCCTTGTCTCTATATTGGAAATTTGTTTGCTTCCAAACTCCCCCAATCCTTTTATTCCCCAGCTTTTTAGTTTCAACAAAATTCAAAGCTGAAATAACTTGTGATTAAATTTAAAATTGTGCTTAAAATCAAGATTTATGAACTATAAGTATCTTGAATTCTTATACAACCTGAGATATGTAGGAAACCCAATGCCAGGGTCCGGCCATAATTCCCTAAAATTAAAACGAAAACTAACTACTTCTTAAAGATGATTTTGTGGTTAGATAACATCAAGAACCTCAAACTCTCTTTACCTAGAGTTACTTGAATTCACCATACCTAAAGGGAGGGGGCATGTCACAACCTCAAATGCGAGCCTGGCCGTGACAAGCATCTCAAGCCCTTTATGGGCCAAAGATAACCCCTTTAGACTTACCTCAAGAGCCCAATAAAAGTCAACAAACAAACCAAATCAATGAAAGATATAAAAAACCAAAAAAAAACCCTAAAGAGTCAAGGAACAATATCAATGAAATCACAATCCTGTCCACAAAAGCCTCTAAACTAAGAATACCAACTAAGTCGGGACATGCCCCCGACTATGACAAAAGAAATCCATAAATACTAAAGTGATAAAGGAAACCAAATAAAATGAACCACCTTTCGAAGAATGGAGGCTCACCACTTCACAACTGATCAACAGAAGTACCAAACCACCTAAGGCTGCACAGGATCAACAAAAATATCCTCGAAACCTACATCATGAAATGATGTAGCATCTGGGGATAGTCAGTGGGGTGAGCACTGGTATGCAACTCAAGGGTATAGGTGACTGTTCATAACCATATTCACACATTTATACATATACATAGGATGCCGAGATAGGGGTAACTTTCATGAAACATGATAGTTTAAAATATTAGCCTAAACTACATAGCTCGTACCAATATTCTAGGTGCCCACGTGCTATATGTGTCTGGATCTCCCTACCGTGAGGGCCTCAGTCCATGTTAGCCGCATGTACCGAGGAATGGCTAAAGATACCAAGGTGATAGCCGTGCAAAATATATTATGTATCAAGAAACAATGGACATATAGACCCCCAACATAGCCAAACATGGTTTCTAGTGTTGGTGCCCCTGTGACTATACTTTCTCGATAAGCTACACAATTCTCTTTAAGCCCAAATTAAAATAATTTACACATAACCAACCAATAAACAAGGAGTCTTTCATTAAGGCATTTTCAAACTTAGTATCATCATACCAATATGCTTGCAAACTATTCAATTTATGCCAAACCAAATTATATAACCAAATTGTCTCCAATTACCAGTTTAAAAACCCAAACCATAGCCAAAAAGGGCATCCAAATCCTTTTTATCCATTTATTCGTTAGTGCAATGTAATGCTTTCAAAAGATAAATTAAATTATGTAAACGTCCATATTCAAAGTCAAGATTTCAATGTGGGTTGATGTTAATGCCATTACCATGCAGAAAATTCATCAATTTGGTGAGATCCATGGCACCCATTTCAATCATATTAGCGATGCACCAATTTAGTTCCAAAAAACCCATCAATCAAAGCATGATCAACACATTAAAACAATGGGGAAAGTAATTCAAGTATTAACAACCAAAAGCCCTCAACCCAATTTCAAATCCATAAATTCAAAACACATGGATAGTGAATAAATTTATGCAATAATATGATATTCCTATTAGGAAAAGAGTAACATACCTAAAATATAGAAAAAATAAAAAAGGAATTGAAGTTTAGAGCTTGGATGATGAAATCCTTGTAAAACCCTTGAATTTTCTTTACTTGGGAGTTAAAGAGGAAAATAATAATATTTAATCTTGATAATTGAATAAAATGGGGTCATTTAGGTGTTATTTAGTCGTTTTAGGGATAAAGGACCAAAAAGGCCCTCATCCCAAGTGAAAAAAATTGCACAAAATTTACAAAACAGAGTGGCATGCCGCTATCACGGAGGGTAGCCAACATGCCATGCTCCTATCGTGGAGTGTAAGTGGCGTGGAACACTACTTTTGTGGACCCTCACAGCCTCGGGGTCCCAAAAAAATCTCAAGCCCCTTCCAAAAGTTCCAAAAATTTCCCAAAATACCCCTTCAACACCCTTTATCATAATTCAAGTCAAAAATTAATATTACACATGCGAGAGGGTCAAAAATAAATTTGTCAAAATTTTGTGGGGTCTTACATTATTCCCCCCTTTGGATCATTCATCCCCGAATGAGAAGTTAGGACTTTTTTTAGCACAATAATAGAAAGAATACAGTATAATCCAAGGATAAATTTGAAATGCGACAAAACATTTATTCAACGTCGTAAACAAGAACGAGTATTTGGCTTTCATATCTTCTTCAAATTTCCATGTAGCTTCTTCTACCTTTTGATTTCTCCAAAGAACCTTCACCGAGGCTATATACTTAGTTCTCAATCTACGAGCCTGCCTATCTAATATCTCAACCAGAACTTCCTCATAGGACAATGAATCCTTAACAACAACATTCTCAATAAGAACTATCAAGGAAGGGTTACCCACACACTTCTTCAATATGGACACATAGAAAACAGGATGAATCGAGGCCAAACTTGCTGGTAGATCTAATTCATAAGCAACATTCCTAATTTTCCTTAAAATTAGATACGGTCTAATGAAATGAGGGCTAATATTCCCCTTCTTCCAAAATCTCATGACTTTATTTCATAGGAAAATCCTTTAAGAATACCCAATTGCCAACTTCAAAATCTAACTCCCTCCACCTCATATCCACATAAGACTTTTAGCCACATTGAGCAGTCTTAAGTCTTTCTATAATATCCTTCACCTTCTCCATAGCTTGGTGAACCAATTCAGATCCAAGCAACCTAGTCTTACCCACCTTAAACCATCCAATAGGAGACCTACACCTTCTCCCATAAAGGGCCTTAAAAGGGGCCATTTATATACTAGAATGATAACTGTTATTGTAAGCAAATTAGATATGAGGCATATGGTCAACCCAATTACCTTTAAAATCAATCATACAGGCCCTTAGTATATCCTTCAAAGTCTAAATAGTCTATTCCACTTGTCCATTCATTTGAGGGTGGAAAGTGGTGCTAAGTTTCACTTGCGTACCCAAACCTTTCTGAAAAAAATGCTAGAAATGAGAAGAGAACTATGTAGCTTGGTCTAAAATGATAGACACCAATGCTCTATGTAACTTAACTATCTCCTGAATGAACAACTCGACATAATCTTCTCCTAAGTAGTTAGTCGTCACTAGCAAAAAGTGAGCAGACTTGGTCATTTTATCCGCAATTACCCAAATAGAATCATACTAATTTTGAGTTTGCAGAAAATGAGTAACAAAATCTATAGTAATCATATCCCACTTCAATATGGGTAGTTTTATCTCTTGGGGTATGCCACCTGGCCTTAAATGTTCAACCGTGACTTGCTGACAAACTCACACTCAGTAATAAAATTTGCCACATCCCTCTTCGTATTATTCCACTAGTAGATTTTCTTTAAGTCATGGTACTTTTTGGTTGAACATGGATGAACTATATATCTGGACTCATGAGATTTAGTCAGGATCCTTTATCGTAACCCATCTATATCATGAACACACAACCTTCTTTGATATCTCAAGATACCATCTTTCCCAATTTCGAATGCCATAAACTTTTGCTAACCCACATCATCTCTAATATTTATGAGGATTGGATCTAGAAACTACTTTGCTTTGACCTCAGTCCTAAGAGATGATTCAACTTCTTTCTAAATAATTCACCTTCATTCTCGGTGTCCAATGGGCAAACTCCTAAATTAGCCAGCCAGTGAATATCCTTCACTAATTCTTTTTTTTGCTCATCAATGTAGGACAGAATCTCCATGAACAACCTTCTAAGACCATCAGCAATAATAGCTTTACCTGTATGATAGTGGAAACTCATGTCATAATCCTTGAGGAATTCAAGCCATCGCCTCTACCTAAGATTCAATTCCTTCTGTGGAACACATACTGCAAGATCTTATAGTCAAAATAAATGTCCACTTTCACCCTTAGGGCGGCAAATATTCAAAGAAAAAACCACAGCTGGCAACTCTAGATCATGAGTCGGGTAATTCCTCTCGTGAACCTTAAGCTTCATGGAAGCATAGTCTACCACTTAATTATGTTGCATTAACACATAGCCTATCCCTATACAGGATGCATCATAATACACAACGAACCCCTCAGTACCTTTGGGTAGGGTCAAAATAGGCACTGAAGTCAACTTATCCTTTAATTTCTCAAAACTACCCTCACAAGCATCGAACTATAAAAACTTAACCTTTTTCTGAGTTAGCTTCATCAGTGGAGCTGCAATAGATGAGAAACTCTCTACAAAACTCCTATAGTACCCAGCCAAGACCAAGAAGCTCCTAATGTCAGCTAGATTCATGGGTCTAGGCCACTTCCTAACCACCTCAATCTTTTATGGATCTACCTTGATACCTTTTCTAGAGAAAACATCCCCAAGAAAAGTCACAACACTTAGCCAAGATTCATACTTAGAAAATTTTGCATATAATTTTTGGTCCTTAAGAGTTTGAAACACAATTTGGATG
Organism: Capsicum annuum; assembly: GCF_002878395.1. Classification (NCBI taxonomy): domain Eukaryota; kingdom Viridiplantae; phylum Streptophyta; class Magnoliopsida; order Solanales; family Solanaceae; genus Capsicum; species Capsicum annuum. The sequence goes on along the minus strand of NC_061114.1, from coordinate 165,788,231 downwards.
TGATTAATGAGATCCTCCTCACTTCTGGAGTATACCAAGATGTCATCAATGATGAATACAACAAGCAAGTCCAAAAACTGCCTAAAACCCAATTTCATAAGATCCATGAAAGCAGTCAGAGCATTAGATAACCCAAATGACATTACCAAAAACTCATAATGGCGGTATCGGGTCTGGAAAGTAGTCTTGGAAATATCTATCTTCCTAATTTTCAACTAGTAATAGCCGAACGGAGATTAATTTTTAAGAAATATCTAGCACCCTGAAGCTGGTCGAATAGGTCATCCATCCTATGAAGAGTGTACTTATTTTTCACTATAACCTTTTTCAACTAATAATAGTCTATACACATCCAAAAAGACCCATCTTTATTTTACACAAAAAACATAGGAGCTCTCCACAGAGAAACACTAGAATGGATGAAACCTTTATCAAGAAGGTCCTTAATTACTCTTTTAGTTTCTTTAGTTCAGCCGAAGACATCCTATAAAGAAGAATAAAAATGGGATGCATATCTGGTAGAAGGTCAATCCCATAATCTATTTCCCTATTGGGAGAAATTCTAGGAAGATCATCGAGAAAAACTTTAGGAAATTCAGCCACAGGGACAGATCACAAAGAAGGAATCTTAGAGTTAAAATCCTTAATCCAAACTAGATGATACAGATGCCCTTTGGAAATTATTTTATGAGCTTTAAGATAAGAAATATACTTCCCTTTGGGTACTAAGGAACTCCCCTCTTATTCAATCACCGATTTATTAGGAAAATAAAAACTTACCTTTTGGGTCCTATAATCCATAGAAGCATAACACGAATAGAGCCAATCCAACTGCAAGATTACATCAAAATCCACCATATCAAGTTTTATTAAATCCACTAATGTCTCACTGTGAAGAATGGACACCACACAACCCCTATAAATTTACCTAGTCACTATGGACTCACCCAGGGGTAGAAATAGAAAAGGGATCGAAAATACTTTCAGGATCAAAACCAAAATTTACAGTCACATAGGGGTCACATAAGATAGGGTAGAACCCAGACCGAGAAAAAAATAAACATTATAAAAGAAGATCTGTAACATACCAGAGGAAATATCTGGGGATGCCTCAGATTCCTGATAAGTAGTAAGTAGATAAAGGCAATTTCGACCATTGTCAGTACTTGACGTGGTGCTCTTAGGTACAGGAGCCAAAGAAGTGGAAATCGAGACCTTATTATCTCTAGTGGTAACTCTAGCTATTGGATATTCCACCACAGATGGTCAAGTTAATCATAATTAAAACAAAAGTTCCTCCCCCCTTATAATATCCATGGTTAAGTTGTTTACAAAAACAATAAAGAAGGTAAGGTGGGGCTGACTAAGCTCCACTGGCCTAAGATTGGGCACCATATGCCTTAGGACCAATGCCTGTCTAAAAATAATGATCACTTGAAGGCTTAGGATAAGGAGAATTGTCTGATGAATAAGAATTTCCTCAGTTATTCTTCTTAGTCCACTGTCTATTATCCTCCTATTATTTTGCCGACCTGCACTCTTGTCACGACCTGAGTCTACCTCCTAGTCGTGACAATGGTTCTTACGATTATAATTGATCACATCTAACCGATGAGCTGGTACTTGTTATGAGCACTGAGTAATTGATAAATAAAAACATATGTGGAAAACAATTTATAAATACCATAAGGTTTTAAATACTAAAAATATAACTAAATCTGCAAGTCTAAAAACATCTGCAAAAATACTAAATTTGACTGATAACACTGATAAACTAACTGACTTTCTGGATTTCTAAAAGGCCTCTAAAACTGACTGACTGTGGAATTGATGGGACAAACCCCCAACTAACTCTGAATAAATGCTAATACTGAACTACTGAGATAAATTGAGATGAAATAATCTTATCCTCAATAAATAAGGACTCACCACGACTGTTGCTGCTGATAAGCTAAACTATTTAAGTGCAGTTAGGAAATTATGAATCCAAACCTATGATATAAGACATCATAGAGTAAAGAAAAATATGCGGCCAGTACTTTGAATGTACTAGAATATAAGATGAGGTTAAGCTGTAATGCAAGAGTTAACTGTGTATAAAATAATGACTGGCTAAATAGCATGATATAACTGAACATGTATGCATGAAAACTAAAATACTGAGAATGCAAGACCAAGCATATAATGTTTCTAAAGTAATCTGTAAACTGAATTACTAAAATTTGATAACTGAATAACTTGAAGTCTGTATGCTATGGTCAAGCAAACCTGAATTGAATTTTGTACTAAATACTGTATTGAGACTGTGGGAGGTATAATCTAACCGACATACCCTAATTGAGCTAATTATGGTCCAACCTATACCCAGTTGGAAGGGTCTCAGTATCGTGCCATGGGTACTAACACTGGCTGTGTGGATCCACTAATCTAATATCCCAAAGGACCAGGATGTCAAGCCTAACTAATGAGTGACCCCTAAGAGGAAGTCAGTGATAACTGATAGGTGACTCCTCATATCTTATGCTGGCTACATAGTTCTGAAATACAGGGACTGCTATTAACGACTCTACCTAACTGACGGGGAAACCGCCATCCCTATATTCGCTAGGTGCTAAATCCTACTCCTAACTAAACTGACACTAATTACTGGACTGAACTAAGATTAACTAAACAAACAACTGACTGAATGATAATGCTTATGGTATATCTAATTTTTTTTGAAGTTACTGAAATTATGTAAAAAAACTAAGTATCGGGTGTTCATAACCCTCCAGCATTGAATGGAAATAAAAATACGGACATATAAAAGCTTTGAAATCATAGTTGGGGATCATTGTTCAAAATCCATCACTTAGGCATTTCATCAAATACATGAGACTCATGAACTTAAACATGGGAATGGGTAAATCATGTGATAGTAACATAGTTACAATACTAAAACCACGAGTTAGGAATTTAATATGAAAATTTCATCATTTAAACGTGTAAAGGCTCATTCCATCAAAACACTTGTAAACACAATACATAAATAAAAATTCATAAGAGCTTCATGGAGATAATTCATCATAAACATGTAAAGTTCATCATTTAAAATATAAAATAGATTGTTAGACTCCATGGGTGAAAAGGGCCCATGGATGAATATCACACATACCTTAAACCCTAAAGCTTGAAAGAGAAACACAATCTTGATGCTTTTCTTAAAAGTTCTTAGATTTAAAAACTTAAATTCTTGGTTTTCTTGGAGAGGAAGTAATTGAATTTGATGTTGTAAGACCCCACAAAATTTCTAAGCTTAATTTAGTCCTTTAAGTTTGTCAAGGGGTCCAAGACTTAGAAAATTCTAGCTAAGTTTCAAGACTTAGTTTATTTTTAGCCTTCAAAAGTTGGCAATCTCATTTCACAACCTTAATGTCCTTTAATTGTCTATATTTTTGTTAAATCATGATCAAGGAGGTCAATAGGTGTCCCCGGACAAGTTTCAAATTTTTAGAACCTCGTTTAGACCTTGTTTGGAATCCTAAATTAGTGAGTTGATGTGATGTTGGCGTGTTGCGTTGCCAATCGTGTCAATAGATAAAATTAACCTCAGCTCAAGCTAAATTCCAGTGAACCAACGTGATGTCGGTGCATCACGTCGGTTATTGCGTTGGTACCCTTGACGCGCTGTGTCGGCTATAGCATCGCTGGGTATATTTTTCTATTTTATAAACCCGCATCCTTAAGGATAATTAGGTCTTTTTATCCTGACCTTCAGCCCTCATAACACAAAATTTAGCCCTCTTGTGGCTAATGATAATCATTCTTTCACAATTGCTCAAGAACAAGAAAACCCAGGTAATTAATTTCAAATCAAGAACTCAAGAACTCTCTATTTACTCTCAAGAAATTTCCATCCAAGGTATGTAAAGTGTTCATCCAAGTATCCCTTTCATCCTTAGAGCTCAAGAAATAAATTTTTAAATCATGAATTGTGATTTCCATGTTGTGGATTGTATTCCATCCATGTTAATGTTAATTTATGGTTTCCAAGTTGAAAACTTTATTGTATCCCATGATATTATGATAGCATGTATGTTGGAATTGAATTCTCTTATGTTGATCTCTTGAATTATGAACAAAATATGATAGTCATGATGCTATACCATGTTGTCCATGCTCACGTACAAGATTATGCCCTCTAGGTGTTTGACAAAATGCTTAAATGAATGAATTGTGAAATTGTGACTCAATTGCATTCTAAATGATGATCCCATGCTATATTTATGTGTTTAGGTTGACTCCCATGTTAAGGCTATGCCTTGTAATTGATTGATGGAATGCGTATGAGATTTTATTTGTGAACTTATGATATGTTAGAATGCATTCCTACTCATGTACAAGATTATGATTATCAAATGCCTCATGAAATCCCTCAATGATTATATTATGAATTGTTGATTATGGTCGTGTGTTCAAGAAATATCATGTCCTATTTATGTTTATGCTATCGAGCCCTGGGGGTATTTCATACCCGATAATTTAACTGTGTGCCTAGAGCCAGTGTCAGTTTTCAAGATACTCCCAGTCAAGCCATGATTAGTAGAATTCAGTTAGTTACATGACCCAGGAAAACTCAATAAATTCAATATTAGTATAGTCCTACTTAGTACTCAGAAATCACAGTAAACTCACTCAGTTAACAAAATTTAGTAGTATTCTACCAGCCAATAAAAATTCAGTGAACTCAGTCCAGTACAGTCCAGTATACTCAGTTTAGTGTCTGTTTAGTTGGGAGTAGGATTCAACACCGAGTAAACCCAAGGATGGGAACTCACCTGCTAGCAGAGGCTGTGATTCTTAGAAGTAATCTTTGTGTTCCAAAACTACATATCCAGCATAGGTGGAGATATCAAACCTGCTAGATGAGGGTTGATGAGGTAGCTTAACCTGTATGATGAGGGTCCTACCGCTCTCTTTAGAGTACCTGATAGATGAGGGTCACTTATAATTTGTCCTTACCAGTGGTGCGGTATTGACACCCTTCCAATTGGGGTTACAGATTGAACCCCAACTCTGTTACGTTATTCTATTTGGGGCATATTGGTTAGATGACTACCTCCCACAGTCTCAGTCTCAGTCTTTAGTAAAGAAGACTGTCAGACACAGTCACTCAGTAATTAGTATATCAGTTATCAGTAATCCATGTTATCAGTAACTTAGAATCCATATATAATACCTCAATTTTCTGGAATCGAAATGCCATACGGTGCTCATGACCCCGAAGGACCACAAGCTAACCCTTTTTGATATCTATAATTGAGCACTACATAATGTACTAAAATAAATATGGAAAACTGGTGGAATATTGACATAAGGTTCAAATACTTAAAATACAACTAAATAAAGTTTAACGATATCAAAATTAAACATCCGTCTGAACAACTAGTCTGAAAACTCTATAGTCTGAAATCCTCTAAACTTTTCGAAGACGGAGTTGATGGGACATGACCCCAACTAATTCCAACTACTAAAATACTGAAACAGGTAATAAATAAGAACCGTCTTCAAATGATAAGGACTTACTGCTAGGTCTACTGCTGCTGAATGGAACTGAGCTGCTAAGGGTACTCTAGATCTCATGCTTCTAAACCTATGGTGTAAAGTAAAACATCATAGAACAAATGCGTCAATATGTGGGAATGTAATGAGTATGAAAGATGAGGTAGGGCTAAATGCAAGGGCTTATGCATGGATAATTACTTAACTGAATAATCATGAGAGTACTGAATGAGGACATAAGCATGAATGCACAAACCCTAACTAAAATCACAATGACATTGAATACTGAGACTCAAATACTGCTTTTCTGACATTTGAACTCACTAATAATACTGAGATACTGAATAAATGGATCTACTCATATCAATAACTGAGTTCTGAGCTTGCTACTATCGACTGACTAAATTTGAGATCAAACCTCTCTAACGGATGATCTCTGAATCTACTAATAATGATAAGGAATGATTGTATCTGAGATCAAACCTATCTAGCAGAAGATCTCTAAATCTTTTAATAATAGAAATGATGAACTGAGTTTGAGATAAGACCTATCTAACGGGTGATCTCTGGATCTATTAGTACTGATACTGATTAACTTTATGTGAGTCCAATCCTATCTAGTGGGTGGTCTATGAATCTATGGAACTATCTAAGTTCCTTACTGAGATGGGTGACTGTATCTGACAATCCTAGTTTTTGAGTTCTATTTTAAAGACTGATACTGAAACTGGAACTGTAGGAGTTCTCACTTAATCGACATACCCCGAATCTGATCTAGTGGGGTCCAACCTGTAACCCCAGCTGGAAGGGTGTAAATACCATACAATGTGTAAAGACCTCTGCTATGGTCAAGCCTCTCTAACGGGTGACCCTGAACAGAAAGTCAAGCCTAAGGCAGTATGATAGTCAAGACTTAATCTAACGGGTGACTCCTGGTCCTACGCTAGCTACGCAGTTCTGGAGTTCAGGGACTGTTACTAACAACTCTTCCTTTCTAACAGAGAAGTCGTCATCCCTGCACTCACTCGATGCTAGTTACTACTCCCAACTAAAGGATTCTGAATTGAACTTAGACTGAGCTGAATCTATTACTGTTCATATTTCTTGACTAATCTGACTGAGTTCACTTGGTTCCATTATCTAACGGAATACTACTGAATCTCGTTATCTAATTAGATGATACTAAGTTCTGAATTGATCACTTGAATTCTACTGAGGTCTGAAACTGAATTCTTGAATACTACTAAGATTTGAGCTGAGTACTGAACTGAAGTTGGAATGCTAATGATACTTGATTACTGAGATTTCTTAAGTTCTGTAACTTTCTGAGAGTACTAAATTCTATAACTGGCTGAGTTCTAAGGATCATGGCTTGAGTGATATTATTGTAAAAACTAACACTGGCTCTAGACAACTAATTTGTTGGGTATAAATACCCGCAGGACTCGATGATATAAAAGTAAAACATAACCATTCTTGTATAATCATAACCATGGATTTTCATTCACCATTACAATCATTTACTATATTCAACAAGGTTTTGCAACAAATACTTAACATGCATTGAAGAGCCCATAATTGGGGGATTTCTAGTCAACATGCTATAATAGCTCTAATTCCTTCACATAAGCATTTTATCAAACATATGGGGAGCATGCTTTGGTTATTCAACAATTTCTACACTTAATTGACATAAACACATCACATAACATGCAACTTGAATAGGGTTTATCATGAACATTATATGACTATCACATACTAGGATCAAAGCTTGAAACTTTGTAAACAAAAAATGAATTAAAACTCAATAATAACATGAACTTCAATTTCAATTCACATGAATCATAAAAACTCATAATTAAAAGATCTTTGAATTTAGAAAAGGATTCTTGAACTTCTTGGGTGGAAGGAACCCAAGAATCAACATCTGCATACCTTACTACTTGATCCTCGGAAGATTAATGGTGAAGCCTTGATGATTGGGGTCTTAATTTTTGGAACCCTAGCTTTTGTTCTTGAGAAAAATTGAGAGAAAACAATAATATTTGGATTTAATGTGGCTAAAGCTCGTGTTAAGGAGTGTATATAGGGGTAGCAAAATGATCGTTTTGCCCTTAGAATTAAAATCCAGAACTGGAAAAATCTCAATTTGATATGCTGGCGTAACGCACCATAATCACGCTAGCTTACTGGAAATTGGACAATTGAGAAACAGGGCCTTGGCGCGACACGGTGGAAATTGCGTTGCCACCTTGGTTGCAAACTGGAAAGACACCGCGACGCGGTGGAATCATGGAGGCTCACTAGAATTCAAGAATTGCCATTTTGGCTGGCTCTGCAACACGCTGAAGTACCATGTGATACGTTGTCTCACTAAAATGGCTCTAACTCTTTGCCCGAGTGTCGGATTTGGGCAAATTTGGTATCTATGAAATTTTATTCAATTTTCCACGTGATAAAAAGTCAAAATCTTAAAAATTTCACACTGAATAAAATATATTCATATTTGAACCAAGATCTTTGATGTTCTAGAGACGAATTTAAACTAGGAGAAGTGCGGGGTATTATACCATAATCCATATGATTTCAGTTACAGTTATGTATTAATGCATGTATCCTCATGTAGTCATGTTCATGTTATTCAGTCAGTCATAGTTCATGCATATGAAACCTTTCATTCAGCCTTACCTCACATTGCGTACCAGTACATTCATATGTAATGATGCATACTTTTCTTTTGTGCTATGGTGTTTTCAAGTTCCTGACCGTGCATAGACAGCTTCAGGTTCATTCAGCAGTAGTACACTAGATGTGAGTCCTTATTATTTGAGGATGTTATATTATTTTATTATTTTAGTACCTAGTCATTTCAGTAGTCGGAGTTAGTTGGGGACATGTTCCATCAACTCCTTATTCAAATAGTTTAGAGGCTTTCAGACTAGATATTCAGAATTTAGTATTTTCAGTAATTATGTTCAGTTTTGGTATTCTTATACCTTGTTCAGACATTATTTAGTTTTGAACCTTATGGCAGATTTTTGCCAGATTTTCGCATTTATCTCAGGTTTTTTATTGTTATAGTATTACTTTATACAGTGGTCACAACAGGTACCAGTAATGGGTTAGCTCGTGGTACTTCAGGATTGTTAGCATCGTGTAGCATCCGGGGTACCAGACTCGGGGTGTTACAAACTTGGTAACAGATCCTAAGGTTCAATAGTGTCCAAGGAAGTCTAAAAAGTCGCTTCTAGTAGAGTTTTATACATGGGTGTGTTCCGCACCACATTTATGTACATAAGGCTATGAGATGTTTTAGGAACAGTTTTCCTTCTTTCAGTATTCATGTCATGCGAGTGAGCATGAGCATAAATTTAACTCTCAGTCTAATCTATTGCTCCCTTTCATCTACAGAACATGCCTCTCAAAAAGACTAACGAAAGGAGAAATGAGAATCAATCAGCACCTCAGCCCGTTTAGGCAGATCACCTGGATGAACACGTCTCTCATGCAGAGTTTAGAGCTGCATTCACTACTCTTGCTAATTCAGTTGTTGTCCAAAATAAATACCCAGCTGCCATTCCGACCAACCCAGTATCCAATTCTGCTGCAGCCAGGATTCAGGACTTTACCCGAATGAACCTTTTTTCTTTTACCGGGTCAATGACTAATGAGGACCCTCAGGAATTCCTTGATTAGGTGCAAAAGGTTACAGATATTATGGCATTAACTGCTCGTGAGAGTGCTTAGATAGCTCCATATCAGTTGCAGGATGTGGCTCATACATGGTTCAAATAGTGAAAAGCAGAGGGGGTCGCAAATGTAGGATCCGTCAAGTAGGAGAAGTTTGCTACTGCCTTCTTAGATAGATTATTTCCCCTAGAGCTGAGAGAAACTAAGGTGTTAGAGTTTATCAATCTCAGGCAGGGCAATATGACAGTGAAAGAGTGAGTAATCTCTTAAGTTTACTTAATTAGAAAGATACACTCCTCATATAGTGGCAGAAAGCAGAGCTAAGATGAGTAAGTTTGTTTCTGGAGTGAATAATAGTATGGTCTAGGAGTGCAGCACCGTGATGCTGATTAGTGAGATATACATATCCAGGCTTATGGTCCATGCTCAACAGATAGAGAAGCAGAAGATTAAGGAGAGGGATAAGCAAAATAAGAGAGCAAGGACAGGTAGTTTCAACTTTGTTCAGCCTAAGTTAGAGGGTGGTAAGCATTCTTAGTTCTGCCTGCAGTCTTTGATTCCATCTTCTTCCTCAGCTAATGCTCCAGTTCTTAAGTTCAGGAATGGTGACAAAGAAAAAGCACAAGGCTCTAAGTCTCAGGTTAGTGTCAGTAGTGCCCGAACCTATCCTCTTTGTTAGACTTGTGGTAAGCACCATCAGGGTATTTGCAGAACTGGCAGTGATGTTTGTTTAGGATATGGTAAACTAGGACACAGAATCAAAGATTGTCCTCAGTTAGGTTTTCAAGGTCACCATAATCATTTCTCAGCTCAATCTAGTAGCCTAAATCAGTAGGGTGCCACCTTTAGTGCTACTAATGGACAACACCCAAACAAACTCTATGCTCTTCAGTCCTGATAGGATAAGAAAAATTCTCTAGATGTGGTCACTGGTATGTTACAGATATTTCATTTGTATGTTTATGCTTTGCTAGATCCAGGAGCTTTCTTGTCTTTCGTTACTCCTTATATAGCAGTTGATTTCGGAGTCAGTCCCAAAATTCTAGCAGAGCCCTTCTCAGTATTTACCCCAATAGGTAAATCTATCATAGCCCAGCAGGTATACAAGAACTGTCCGATTATGGCATCTCAGAAAGTCACTTTAGCAAACTTAGTCAAATTAGAGATGACTGATTTTGATGTTATTCTCGACATGGATTAGCTTCATTCCCTCTATGCCACAGTCGGCTGTAGAAATAGAATTGTCCAGTTTAAGTTTTCGAATGAACCCATCCTAGAGTTGAAGGGTAGTACTTCAGCATTTAAGAGTCAACTTATTTCCTACCTAAGGGCAAGAAAAATGATATCTAAGGGATGTGTCTATCATCTTGTTTGAGTTAAAGACTCTAGCTCTAAAACTCCCATTCTTGAATTAGTTCTAGTAGTGAATGAATACTTATATGTATTTCCTGAATATCTTCCAAGAGGAAAAGGGAATAGATTTCGGCATTAACCTTCTTCCAGATACTCAACCCATATCTATTCTGCCATATAGAATGGCACCAGGAAAACTCAAGGAGCTTAATGAATAGTTAAAAGATATCCTAGATAAGGGATTCATCAGACCCAGTATGTCCCCGTGGGGTGCACTAGTTTTATTCATGCGTAAGAAAGATGGTTCTCTCTAATGTGCATAGACTATCGTCAGCTCAATAAAGTCACGATTAAAAATAAGTATCTACTTCCCAGATTGATAACCTATTTTACTAACTTCAGGGTGCCAGTTACTTCTCTAAGATAGACCTCAGATCAGGAATGTGACATCCCAAAGACTGCTTTCAGAACTCGGTATGGTTATTTTGAATTCTTAGTCATGTCCTTTGGTCTTACCAATGCCCTAGCAGCCTTCATGGATTTGATAAACCATGTGTTCAAGCAGTACTTGGACATGTTCGTCATAGTCTTTATAGATGACATCCTTGTCTATTCCCACAGCAAGCATGATCATATAGACTATTTCAGAATAGTATTACAGACCCTCAAAAATCATTAGTTGTTCGACAAATTCAGTAAGTGTGAATTTTGGCTAAGGTCATTAGCATTCCTTTCTCATATAGTTTTCGGCGATGACATTAGAGTTGATCCTCAAAAGAAAAAAACAGTGACAAACTAGCCCAAACCTATTTCTCTGACTGATATCAGGAGTTTCTTGGGTTTGGCTGGCTATTACAGATGGTTTGTTGAGGGGTTTTCTTCTATTACATCCTCTATATCCAGATTGACTCAGAAGAAAGTCACGTTTCAGTGGTCAGTTTCATGCGAGAAGAGTTTTCAAGAGTTGAAGACTCGACTCACGTCAGCCCCAGTTTTGACTCTTCTAAATAGTTCAGGTGAGTTTGTCGTATATTGTGATGCATACAGAGTAGGTTTGGGTTGTGTCCTCATGCAGCATGGTAAGGTCATAGCCTACGCCTCCAGACATCTTAAGCCCCATGAAAAGAACTACCCGACTCACGATCTTGAGTTAACAGCTATAGTTTTGCCTTAAAGATTTGGAGGCATTACTTGTATGGGGTGCATGTGGATGTATTCACAGATCACAAAAGCATTCAGTATATATTCTCTTAAAAAGACTTAAACCTCTGTCAGAGAAGGTGGTTAGAGCTCTTAAAAGATTATGACATAAGTGTGCTTTATCATCCGAGCAAGGCCAATGTAGTAGATGATGCTCTCAGTAGATTGTCTATGGGTAGTGTCGCTCATGTTGAGGAAAGTAAGAAGAAGTTAGCCTAGGAAGTTCATCAGTTAGCCATACTAGGTGTCCGCTTAGTCAATTCAGCAGAAGGTAGTATATGGGTTCAAAATAGTTCAAAATTATCTCTAGTTTCCAAAGTTAAGAAAAGTAGGAAAGAGATCCCAGTCTAGTCAAGATGAAAGAGTCAGTCAAAGATTAGAAGGTAGAGGTTTTCTCCCAAGGGGGATATGGTGTTTTGTGTTGTCAGGGTCGTCTGTGTGTGCCAGGTGTTGATGACTTAAAACAATGAATTCTTGCAGAAGCGCATGGTGCACGTTACTCTATTCATCCAGGGGCTACTAAGATGTACCGCGATTTGATAGAGATCTATTGGTGGAGTGGGACGAAGAGAGATATTGCAGAGTTTGTGGCTAAGTGCTCAACATATCAACAAGTTAAGATTGAGCATTAGAAGCCTGTGGGTCCATGCAGGATTCCAATATTCCTACTTGGAAGTGGTAAAAAGTGAACATGGACTTTGTAATGGGTTTGCCTCGTACTTGTTGTCAGAAAGATTCAGTCTGGGTCATTATAGACAGAATGACCAAATCAGCTTATTTTTTCCAGTCCATACCTCTTATTCAACCGAGGATTACATCAAACACTACATCAGAGAGTTGGTCAAATTGCACGGTGTTTCATCGTCTATAGTCTCAGATAGAGGTACCCAATTTACCTCTTATTTCTGGAATGCGTTCTAAAAAGGTCTTGGTACCTGAGTTTACCTTAGTACAATCTTTTATCCTCAGACTGATGGTCAAGCAGAAAGGACCATCCAGACTTTAGAAAATATGTCGTGAGCATGTGCAATTGACTTTAAGGGTAATTGGGATGACCACTTGCCTTTGATCGAGTTTGCATACAATAACAGTTATCATTCTAATATTCAAATGGCTCCATTTGAAGCTCTTTACTATAGGAGATGTAGATCTCCAATCGGTTGGTTCGAAGTCAATGAGGCCGTAGTGGTAGGGCCTGACTTAGTCTTCGATACCTTAGAGAAAGTTTAGTTAATCAGGGAAAGGCTCAAGACAGCTCAGAGCCGACAGAAATCATACGCAGATGTGCGTAGAAAGGATCTCAAGTTCAAAATTAGTGATTATGTATACCTAAAAATCTCTCCTATGAAAGGAGTGAAGAGGTTCGGCAAGAAGGGAAAGCTTAGTCCCCGATATGTCAGTCCCTTCAAAATTCTTAGTCGCTTTGGCAAAGTAGATTATGAGCTCGAGTTGCCTTTAGATCTAGCTTTAGTCCATCCAGTGTTTCATGTCTCTTTGCTTAGGAAGTGTATAGGTGACCCAGAAGTTGTAGTCCCTGCTGAGGGTGTAGATATTCCGAATAGTCTCTCTTATGAGGAAATTCCAGTTGAAATCCTTGACTATCGGACTCACAAACTAAGGGACAAAGAAATCCCTCTAGTCAAAGTTCTTTAGCAGAATCAGTCCATTGAGGGAGCTACTTAGGAAGCAGAAGAAGACATGCGGACCAAGTATCCTCACCTCTTCTCCGCAAATTCAGACTCAGCCCAGGGTAGTGGTTTTCCTTAAGCTTATTCCGTTTCATGTTCAGATTTTAGTTACAAACTTTGTATTCAGTTTCATGCTCAGTTTTCCATTTCAAACTTGGTATCCTTTACCATTGCATATTCAATCACACGTTCATGAGTCTGTTCAGTCATGTATTCATGCATCCGATATACATAATCAGCTTATCAATACTCCCAGTTATGCATTCATGTATCTGCTCAGTCATGAAATCATGCATTAGATATGCATGCTCGGTATGAATCTAAGTAAATCAGAAATGTCAGTCATGTAATCATGTTTCAGTTGTTCATAATTAGTATGTACATCAGCTTATCATTCCTCCCATCTCAGTCAGTCTCATTCGAGGACGAATGTTCCCAAGAGGGAGATATTATAAGACCCCAAAAAATTTCTAAGATTAATTTAGTCCTTTAAACTTGTCAAGGGGTCCCAGACTTAGAAAATTCTAGCTAAGTTTCCAGACTTAGTTTATTTTTAGCCTTCAAAAGTTGTCAACTCATTTTGCAACCTTAATGATCTTTAATGGTCTATATTTTTGTTAATTCATGATCAAGGTGGTCAATAGGTGTCTCCGGACAAGTTTTGAATTTTTCGAACCTCATTTAGACCTTGTTTGGAATCCCAAAATAGTGAGTTGACGCGATGTTGGTGCGTCGCATTATCAATCGCGTCGACAGATAAAATTAACCTCAGCTAAATCCAAATTCCAGTGAACTGATGCGATGTCAGTGCATCACATCGGTTATCGTGTTGGTACCCTCGACGCACCGCGTTGGCTGTAGCGTCGCTGGACATATTTTTCTGTCTTGTAAACCCGCGTCCTTAAGGGTAATTAGGTCTTTTTTCCCCGACCTTTAACCCTCATAACATGAAATTTAGCCCTCTTTTGGCTAATGATAGTCATTCTTTCACAATTTCTCAAGAACAAGAAAACCTTAGGTGATTAATTTTAAATCAAGAACTCAAGATCTCTCCATTTACTCTCAAGAAATTTCCATCCAAGGTATGTAAAGTGTTCATCCAAGGATCCCTTTCATCCTTGGAGCTCAAGAAACAAATTTTTAAACGGAAAAGGGTCTAAAATGCCCTTCAACTATCTAAAATGGTGCAAAAAATGTCCTTCCCGTCCACCTATTGGGTTAATTTGCCCTTCCATTTAACAACTCCTATTGGCCCCACTCCATTTATGACATGACATATTCCTATTGGACAATTAATATTGAATTAAACTTATTAATTTTATCCTCAAAACCCAACCCGCCCCAGCCAAATAACTAGACCCAACTAAAACTTGCTCCAATTTCTTTAACAAAAAAAATCTCCATCGATCCTAAATCTCACTGCATTCAGCTCCAACATCCCTTCTGATACACTCGTGGAAATCAATGACACCAGTAATGCCCAAGTCATATACAAGGGAATATCTACTACTCGCATAAAGACCCTAAGGAATGCGTGCTAACAGATTAAAACTTAATTCTAGTTAATTAGTTCTACAAGTCAGGGAAATGGTGATGCTCAAACAATATGGTCTCAAGATGTAAGGGGATTGCGTGCAATTTAATTGAATTTAACAAACACGAGAACTTGGAAGGGCTATTTGACTGTGGTCACTATAAGTAGCATTGCTTCAAGAACTTCACAATTGCACTTGAGAAAAGACAGTACTATATACATGCTATATTAACTAAGTGAAGATATTCTAGGTGATTTAATGGATTTTCAAGTTTAAAAAACTGAATTATATTTTTTACAGAACTGAACCAGCAATTGCTCAAAATATTTATTGGATATGCCTTATTACTCGGTCCTTTCTCATTCTATATTACCTGAATAGTTCATTTTTGTTTTGGTGGAGTTGTCTCCTATCCATATCTAACAATCATATGCACCTTTTGCACTTATATCTACTACTCAGGTTATGCACAGATGCATGAAACCCTGTTGAGAGATGTGAAGATTTACAGCTAGAAGTCTATTTCGCATAAAGTGATTTTTTAGTCCATGCTGGGCAGTAGCTCTTGGTGTACTCACATGCCCTGCGAAAATGCATCTCCCACCATATTATAGATAGTTGAAGCATCACTAGATAGTCTTGCACCTATAGCACCACTATATTTGATAAACTTCAACATCAAGAAATTTAGCGAGTTAAGAAAACCATTAATACATTCACGAACTTTATGAAATTTACTTTGAGTTTGCATGGTCATCGAACCAACTGATCTCTTGGTATACCAACTTAGTAAATGTCATGGAATGTATCTGTTGGATCAGTTTTGCACCAGCATCTCCAGGTGCATAATTTTGTAAAGGAGTAAAATTACACTTAAAAAATAAAGTTCTTACTTGAAAAGGTCTTAGTTGGGTCGGGTTATTTGGCTAGGTTGGATTGGAATTTTAAGGATAAAATTAATTAGTTTAATTCAACATTAATTTTCCAATAGGAATATGTCATGTCATAAATGAGGTGGGGCCAATAGGTAGCTGTTAAATGAAAGGGTAAAATTGACCCAATAGGTGGACCGGAAGCGCATTTTAGGCCCAATAGGTGGATGAAAGGCATTTTTGCACTATTTTAGATAGTTGAAGGACATTTTTGCACTATTTTAGATAGTTGAAAGACATTTTAGGTCCTTTTCCAATTTTTAAATCATGAATTGTGATTTCCATGTTGTGGATTGTATTACATCTATGTTAATGTTAATGTATGGTTTCCAAGTTGAAAACTTTATTGTATCCCATGCTATTATGATAGCATGCATGTTGGAATTGAATTCTCTTATGTTGATTTCTTGAATTATGAATGAAATATGATAGTCATGATGCTATACCATGTTGTCCAAGCTCATGTACAAGATTATTCCCTCTAGGTGTTTGACAAAATGCTTAAATGAATGAATTGTGCAATTGTGGCTTAATTGTGATCTAAATGATGATCCCATGCTATATTCATGTCTTTAGGTTGGCTCCTATGCTAAGGCTATGACTTGTAATTGATTGATGGAATGCTCATGAGATTTGATTTGTGAACTTATGATATGTTAGAATGCATTCCTATTCATGTACAAGATTATGATTATCAAATGCCTCATGAAATCCCTCAATGATTGTATTATGAATTGTTGATAATGGTCGTGTGTTCAAGAAGTGTCATGTCCTATTTATGTTCATGCTATTGAGTCCTGGGGGTATTTCATACCTGATAATTTAGCTGTGTGCCTAGAGCCAGTGTCAGTTTTCAAGATACTCCCAGTCAAGCCATGATTAGTAGAATTCAGGCAGTCACATGACTCAGGAAAACTAAGTAAATTCAGTATCAGTCTAGTCCCACTCAGTACTCAAAAATCACAGTAAACTCACTCAGTTAACAGAATTCAGTAGTATTTCATCAGTCAATGAAATTTCAGTGAACTCAGTCAGTACAGTCCAGTATACTCAGTTCAGTGTCTATTCAATTGGGAGTAGGATTCAACACCGAGTAAGCCCAAGGATGGGAACTCACCTGCTAGCAGAGGGTGTGATTCTTAGAAGCAATCCTTGCATTCCAGAACTATGTAGCCAGCGTAGGTTAAGACATCAAACCTGCTAGATGAGGGTTGATGAGGTGGCTTAACCTGTCAGATAAGGGTCCCACCGCTCTTGTTAGAGTACCTGATAGATGAGGGTCACTCACAGTTTATCCTTACCAGTGGTGCGGTATTGACACCCTTCCAATTGGGGTTACAGATTGGACCCCAACTTAGCTATATTATTTTATTTGGGGCATGTCGGTTAGATGACTGCCTCTCATAGTCTCAGTCTCAGTCTTCAGTAAAGAACTCAGCTAGTTCTACAGATTTCAGGACTGTCAGATACAGTCACTCAACTCAGAGCAAAACTCAGTTAGTTCCATCAGAATTAGGACTATCAGACACAGTCACTCAGTAATCAGTATATCAGTATATCAGTTATCAGTAATCAATGTATCAGTAACTCAGAATCCATAATCCATATGATTTTAGTTACAGTTATGTATTATGCATGTATCCTCACATAGTCATGTTCATGTTATTCAGTCAGTTATAGTTCATGCATATGAAACCTTACATTCAGCCTTACCTCACTTTGCATACCAGTATATTCACATGTACTGACACATACTTTTATTTTGTGCTATGGTGTTTTATACCATAGGTTCGGATGCTCAGGTTCCCGATCGTGCATAAACAACTTCAGGTTTCGTTAGCAGCAGTACACTAGACGTGAGTCCTCATCATTTAAGGATATTCTATTATTTTACTATTTCAATACCTAGTCATTTCAGCAGCTGGAGTTATTTAGGGATATGTCCCATCAACTCCTTATTCAGATAGTTTAGAGTCTTTCAGACTAGATATTCAGACTTTAGTATTTTCAATAATTATGTTTAGTTTTGGTATTCTTATACCTTGTTCAGACATTATTTAGTCTTGAACTTTATGGCAGATTTTCGCCAGATTTTTGCATTTATCTCACTTTTATTCTTGTTATAGTATTACTATATACAGTGATCACAACAGGTATTAGTCATGGGTTAGCTAGTGGTTTTTCCAGATTGTTAGCACCGTGTAGCATCCAGGGTGCCAGACCCGGGGAGTTACAGATGTTCTTGAAAGATGGTTGGGGTTTCTTTAAGAGGAGAATTGGGGAAAATGGGCATAAAATGCCCTAACCGACGCTTTAATTTGTGTTTTTACGAAATGAATTGAGGGGAAAAGACATAACTGCCCCTCAGGAGATTAAATTCATAATTGGAATGCAGATTGAAAGGGAACCGCAATGCGATGAGTATCTCATCACTATAAGAAGCGCGACGCGATGCTATCACAGTGAGCTGCTGAATCAAAATCTAAACACGACCCAATCCTCGTCTAGAAAATCCAAAACTTCATCGAGACATGCTTCTTAAAACATACTTGAATATAATGTTTATGGTATGTTTAAAACAAGTTTGGAATCAATTTGGTCACTTAGAGTTTAGACGAGAAAGCTAGTATTACTAGCTTGAGCTATGTGCTGTTCTAGTTGATCTCAATGGATTCTAGTATGTGTAATGAGTTCCTAATGATATGATTATGTAATTATGGGTGTAATAAATTTTTCATAGTGTTTAAACAATCCAAGAGTCAAAACTAAGTTAAAGATCAAATGGACAAAACTAGCATTCTTATCTTAAGTTTCTAGTTCATCGTCTTGGATTGTATGTTATTTTGAGCTCTAATTAGTGGTGTTTGATGATATAGGATTCTTGGTGAGTTTATCATGATGATATATGGATGATAAAAAATCTAGAAGTCAAGTAATAACATCACCACAAAGCTTGGAATGGATGGACAAAAGCACGGGACAAGATTTGAAAAAAATGGACGTTTTGGAGTTGTCGGAGTGCCATGGACCTTAGCCACCGCATTAGGGTCCATTCCACGCAATTTGTGGCATCATAAATGACCAATTACAGTGTTTAACCACAATTTTAGTGTGCCATGGACCCTAGTCACCACGATAAGGTCCGTGGCTCGTTGGTGTGTCAAAATCAGTAGCTTTGGCCCTATTATAAATAGGGCCCTTAAACATTATGTTACAGACCTTGGACAACCTTGAAACTTTGAGGGAGGATGGAGAACACTTAAAATAGGGTTTTTATTCCTTTACTTTAGTTTTCTTATGGATTTTAACATGTATTATATCATTACGATTACGGTTATGTCCATGAGCGGCTAAACACCCTTTTTCGAGGTTAAGGCCAAGAGCATGATTACTCTTATTATGAATTGATTTGGTAATGGTTGTTTATCCCTATTGGTTGTTTATTTATCCTTGTTTTTACTATTTTAAGTATTATCTACCTTTAGAATACATCCATTGTCATCTTGTGAGCCGAAAAGGAGGAACAAGAGGATAGGACGTGGGGTAAATAGAATAGGATTGTAATCTACTATAGAATGAAGTTATAATTTGCATTTAAGATAGAAATATACCTATGTGCCCTATTTGGTTCACTTAAGTGATGAAATATTAATGCATTTAACTTAGTTCTCATATCTCCGCTCAACAATGTAGTTGTGAGTCTAAGTTAGATAGGTGATTAGAGGCTCAAAAGACCATAATCATAATATCAACTCCGTGAATCAACAACCAAACTAACATAACCAATGAAGTTCAATAGTATTGTATGATTGTTCGCAGAGCCTTAACCATGGATTTATCCCCATTGATTGTCCAAGACCTTCAATTTACCGTATTGTTAAGTTTACTTTATTCTCAACTTCCAAATCTCGTGGTTACTTTTGCACCAACGAAATTGCAATAGTTTAACTTAAATTAGATAGTTGTTGATACAAGTCCCAGTTGGATCAATATTCGACTTTATTTAAGGCCACTATATTACTTAGTAAGACTACGTACACTTGCGTGTACGCTTGGGCGTAGTAGAGAAAACTCAAAGCAACTAGACTCTAGAACGAAAT
Source organism: Capsicum annuum (assembly GCF_002878395.1). Taxonomy (NCBI): domain Eukaryota; kingdom Viridiplantae; phylum Streptophyta; class Magnoliopsida; order Solanales; family Solanaceae; genus Capsicum; species Capsicum annuum. Next base: position 165,768,192 of record NC_061114.1, on the reverse strand, counting down.
TAAACTCAAAAGGGAAACATTCCTAAATTCCTTGTATCATTCCTCTTATAAGTGCGGTGCGCTACACATACATAAAAGGGACTCTACTCAACATAATTTTGTGGACACCAAGCGATTCTGAACCTGGCTCTGATACTAAGTTTGTCACGACCCAAACCCAGGCTTGGGCGTGCTAGGCATCTCAAGACTACCATGGGACTGAGACAACCCCTTTAGCGTTACCTTAAAATCCTAATAAAAGTAAACAACAGAAGCCAACCAAATCAATGAGAGATATATAAAACAAAAAAAAGTCTAAAGAGTTAAAGTATGATATCAATGATATCCCAATCCTATCCACGAAAGCCTCTAAACCAAGAATACCAACTAAGTTGGGACATACCCCCCCACTATGACAAAAGAAATTTGTAAATACTAAAGTGATAAAGGAAACCAAATGAAATGATAGGGCCTTCCGAAGGATAAAGGCTCACTACTTCACAGCTGATCAACAGAAGTACCAAACCACCTAATTATTCACAGGATCAATAAAAATGTCCTTGGAACCTACATCATGAAATGATGTAGAATCTAGGGACGGTCAGTGGGGAAAGCATTAGCATGCAACTCAAGAGGAAGGGAATAAAATAGTGTATTTACCAAAATGGAGTCATAAACTACATGCACACATTTATACATATATATAGGATGTCAGAATAGGGGAAAGGGCCATAAAACATGATAGTTTAAAATATTATCCTGAACTATGTAACTCATACCAATATTCCAGGCACCCACGAGCTATATGGGTCCGGCTCTCCCTGCCGGAAGGGCCCAGTCTATGTTAGCCACATGTACCGAGAAATGGGTAAATTCACCAAGGAGATAGCCATCCAAAATAAGCAAACGTGGTTTTCAGTGTTGGTCCCCTCCAAGACTACACCTTCTTGGTAAGCTACACAATTTCCTTTAAGCTCGAGTTAAAACAATTTGCACATAAACAACAATTAACCAAGGAGTCTTTCATTAAGGAATTTTCCAACATAGTATCGTCATACCAATATTGTTTCAAGTTATTCCATTTATGCCAAACCAAATCATATAACAAAATTGGCTCAAATTACAGGTTTAAAATTCCAAAGTATAGCTACCAAGGGCATCCAAATCCTTTTTATCCATTTATTCATCAATGCAATGCAATGCTTTCAAAAGATAAATTAAATTATGTAAAATTTCATATTCAAAGTCAAGATTTCAATGTGGGTTGAGGTTAATGCCATTACCATGCCGAAAATTCATCAATTTGGTGAGATCCATGTCACCCATTTTAATCATATTAGCTATGCACCAATTCAGTTCCAAAAAATGATCAATCAAAGCATGAACAACATATTAAGACAATGGAAAAAGTAATTCAACTATTAACAACCAAAAACCCTCAACCCAATTTCTAATCCATCAATTCAAATCACATGAATATTGAATAAGTTTATACAATAATATGAAAGTCCAATTGGGGAAAGAGTAGCAGCTTGAAATATAGAAGAAAACGAAGAGGAATTGAAGTTTAGAGCCTGAATAAAGAATAATGTTTGATAGTTACAGCTAAAGGTAATAGGGTCATTTAGGTGTTTTTAAATCGTTTAAGGGGTAAAGGACCAAAAAGACCCTCACCCCAAGTGAAAAAATAAAACTGCACAAAATTTACATAGTAGTGTGACACGCCGCTATCACGGTGGATAGCCAGCCTGCCACACTTCTATCGCGGAGCGTAAGTGATGTGGCACGCCACTATCACAAACCCTCACTGTCTCGGGGTCCTAAAGTAACCCCGAACCCCTTTTAAAAAGTTTAAAACTTTTTCAAAACGCCTATTTAACATCCCATATAATAATTCAAGTAAAAAATTAACATTACGCATGTGAGAGGGTAAAAAATAAATTGATCTAAATTTTACGAGGTTTTACATAGCATTGATTGTCACCTAATATTGCCCTCCATAACTGGATTTAACTTTGATTTGCTGCAATTTTAAATAAAATTAAAATATTTTTTTTGTTTGAATAAAGATTTTTAAAAGTAAAGTCTTGGAATAATTTTGTTATTTTAAATAGCAATCATACATTTTAGTATTTCTATATACGAGATCATGTAATCTTTGTTACTTAAATAATCATCTTATTGAAAATCATTCTTTTAATCAAGAACTATCTTGAAAATTTAGGTCAAATAGAATAAGTCTTGATTTAAATATAATTTTTTAAATGATTTATTTGGATGATATTTATTTGATAGTTTTAAAATAAAGAAACTCGAAATTAATTCGATACTTAATTCTTGACGGATTTTAATTCAATTTTGTCAACTCATTAAATTTGGACTCAATTCAAATCAAATTAGCCACAATTGCAATGCAATTGGCCAATAGATTTACATCTCGGCCAAAATTTAAATGAAAGTAATTAAGTCCTAATCTAAAATCCTAATTCATAGGTTATTTAACAAATAACCTTATGTACACATAAAGTAACATACTTAAGTATTAAATTAAAAAAATAACAACACTTTTATCAAATTACATTTTGTAGCATATGTATTTATATTTTTATAGCAACAGTTTGTAAAAATACAAAATACATATCGATCATAAGGGCAGTAAAAATCATATGTATTGTATTTTTATTGCAATAGTTTGCAAAAATACAAAATATAACTTGATATATTAGATAATTATGAAACTATTGCTATAAAACTTATAAATAAGGAGAGAAGTATGCTATTTTTGAATTTTGCCCTTTAAATTATATATAAATAACATAAATATCAATCTTTTAAAAGTAATTATATACCAACCTCTTAAAAGTAATTACACTCTCTTTCGCCTTTTTAATTTCTTTACTCTTTTTTTCTATTAATATATTATGTATATGTGAGATTTTTATAATATGTTTAAAGAGTTGAGATTTTTTGTAATATTAAAAATATAAATTGTGTATTTGTGTAATTTTTAGTTAAATTATTGTCCCCCGAAACTCCAAATCGACCTGGCCCTTCCCTTCCCCCCTTTTCTCCTTAATCCAACGTTCAACGATAAGCAAACTCAGCCTGAAAACATCCTCCAATCTCAACCAAAATGACACCAAATTCTCCTTTATCCGTCAACTTCGTCAATTTTCCTCCATTGTCATCCAATTTGTGTGCGCTTAATGAGTTCTCCGGTTCTAGAAAAATCTAGAAACTATCTAGGTGACTCTCTCAATGGGATTATCTGGAGATTCATGGAAAATTCATCTGATAATCGTTCAATTTATACACTACGTGGATGGTTGATCGATTATGCCATTTGAATTTTAAATTTTTATCCTCAATTCTTATCCGTTTTTCCCACTAGATTACCTCCTAATTGCCATCTATAAATACCTCTTTCCCCTCACTAATTATGGTCAAATTGATGGGAAAAATTGTAGATTTTTGAGGAGTATTCCTCTAATCTCACGTAATCAAATATCCGTGGCAAAAAAATACTTAGTTCCGGTGAAATCACTCAAATCCGACGAAGTTAATTTGAATTCCGGTGAAACTAAGTAAAACTTAGGTAGTGAAGTCATGACTTGCAACGTTGTCCCAAGTTTCTACTCCGAAAAAGGTAATAACTTCATCTTTTACATTTTTCTTCTTCACGATAGGATGTTATAATGTGTAATCTGGTAAATTGTGAAATTTTGTTGACGTACTGAAGCTTTTGATGCTCAAAATCCATCTGGATAAATTTTGTTAAGGCCTATGGGTATGATGGTTGTACCCGAGTTATCTATTTGTGTTGATTGAACAAGCCTTAAGTTTGAGTGTGCAATTCGTGTCTCTAACTACTGATTTGAGTGTGTGGTTTGATTGACGTCATGTATAAAAAATGAATTTGTGAGTGAATAACATTGTGTTTCAAATATTATTTTAGATAAGGTATCTCCGAAATATTTTTTGGTTTCTTGATGTCAAGTAAAATTGATAGATAATGAGATGAGGCTAGTTTTTGTTTTGAACTCCTCCTCTAGATGTAAAAGTTATATTTTTTATGTCAATTTCGATGAGAGTTCTAATATTTTTAATGGTAATGTGTAAATTTTATTTTGATATTAAGGTTGTCACTGTGTTGTTTAACTCTTCAAAGTCCCCTCTTTCCTTTTGTTTAAGTTTATTTTCTTTTCAATGATTTTAATCAGTTACGTTATCAGAGAGGTAGTATCTCATAACCGAATTAGTTTGATCACTTTAGCTGAAGTCATGTATCATTCGAGAAATCTCTCTGTTCAAATTAGGTTGATGTATGTGATAATCTTGTGATTGTTACTGGAATTCACTAGTCTAAGATCTATCCATTTATGCTAATACAAGCTGTAAGTTACAAGATTTGCTTTATCTTTCCAGTAGCACTTTTGGATTTAATTAAGATGGCTCTTTACTTTACCCTTTACATTATTTGGTTTTGGATTTACCATGTGATGGGTTAAGGCTCATTTGCTCATCTCCTTTCAAGAGTCAAAATATTCCATGTATCTTTAAGAAAATAACTTCAATGTCGTTGCTTTTTTTTTTTTTTAAGGTAATACGTAAAAATGATCTCAAACTTGACATCAAATTATAACTTTGACCTTAAACTTTGATAGTGCACAAATAGGACTTTTAACTATTCAAAACCTGAACAAATATGACCTCCGATTTTGCAATCCCATGTGTGAGTCTCACTCGCGCCTACGTGGAAAGGTAATTCAATCACACGATGCCACGTCGTTAAAACAGCTGACTTGGAGAGATGTCATATTTGTACAGTTTTGAATAGTTAAAGGTCATATTTGTGCATTGTCAAAGTTTTGTTTTTTGTGTTAAAACAACATCGTTTTTTTTTAATTATTATTGTTATAATAATAATAATAATAATAATAATAATAATATTTTTATTTCTATAGTAGAAGCACCTAACTTTTTTTTAATTTGAAAAAATTATTATTATTATTATTATTATTATTTTATTTATTTCTATAGCAGCAACACCTAGCTTTTTTTAATTAAAAAAAAAAATAGCCACTAGCAGGGATCGAACCCGCACAGTAGGTTGAAGGAAGCGCCCAAGAAGAGCAAGTAACACCACTGGGCTATCTAAGTTCCTTGTTTCATGCGGTTCAATATTAATATACGTACATAAATATACATTTTCCATCTTATATATATACAACGTAATTTTTTTACCGAGGTGGTTCGGGTGAACCCCATGGCAACCACGTAGGTCCGCCCCTTGTTAATTTAATAACGTTTTAATAACGTTAATTTAATAACATTTTAATTATGTTAATTTGATAACGTTAATTTAATTTACTACTACTACTATCCTTAATAACATTAATTTAATAACGTTTTGTTAAAACTATAATTTTTTTATTATCAATATAGTTTCATCTTTAATTTAACATTTAAATAAATAATATTTAGATATATTATATAACTTAAATTCGTCCTTTGCTTTATAATATATATACATACCCGTTCGATTTTTTTCATATGAGACTAACTCGCCTAATTAATAAATCTTCAATATTGCTCTTTTTTCGCAATAACAAAAGAAATTAGATGCCATTTTCATCTTTGAGCTGAAAATAATGAAAAATAATAGTGAAGAGTTATTTAAAGGTCATATTTGTGCAGTTTTGAATAGTTAAAGGTTATATTTGTGCACTTTCAAAGTTTAAGGTCATATTTATGTATTATGCCCTTAAATTTTAAGCCAAATGCGCCCAGTTTTGCATGTTGAACATGCGTTTTGTCACGTAGGATTTGAGGTCATATTTGTGCAGTTTTGAATAGTTAAAGGTCATATTTGTGCATTGTCAAAGTTTAAGGTCAAAGTTATAATTTGGTGTCAAGTTTAAGGTTATTTTTATGTTTTTTTTTTTAAGACCATAGAGTATCTCTCTCAATTGTTTACACCTATTTTACTTAGTCTAATCAATATGTTGAGTAAAATCCTTTACCTGGAGCATAATTCTTGTTTGAACCTTTTTCCATTTGACTTTGCTCCCTGCTCAAGCTTGCCATATTCATTATAATATTGAAAAAGCATGGGCAAGCTTATAACACTTATCTTATTGCGGGCATGTTCTGACAAATGATTACTTGATCTGTTTGATTTGAAATTCAGTTCAGATTCTTCTTAAAGTATTTATCTGTTCAAATGATTTAGGTAAGGTATTAATCCTTTTTTCTTTTGCTATGCCGCATGTGAATTAAGGGTCCATTTGGACCGTCCAAAACATCCCTTGCATACTCCATGATGGCCCAAGGAGTCCCCAATATATTTGAGTCAAGGCCTGATCACGCTAAAGTCCCAAAATAGATTATTTTTGAAGAAAACTAGGTTGTATACATGGATATACAACAGATATATAACATATATATATATATATATATGCAGCTATTTGAGAAGAATGAGGAAAAAAACCGGATATGTAGGTGGAGGACCAAAATATGTGTATACATAACTGATTTGGCCATGCATACACCAAGTATACGTCAAGCATATAGAAAATGTGAAGGAGCTGATAATATACTACAATTATACACTGCAGAAATGGATCAAAGTCCATAAACATTCGGCCCAAGAGCTGGGTAGATTCAAAATGGGCTAAATATGGGGCTCAAACTTCAACTTTTCTTCATTTATTATTGTACTAATTCATACTTGATTTACGTAATTTTAATTAATTCTTGAATTTGGTTAATCTAGATAGATTACCCAAGCATTGTTATTTTGGATTTTATCTTTATTCTTCATTTATTCAATATTCATCACTTTTAGTTTGTCACAAACCTAAAATAAAAAATGATTCTTTATTCCTCTTTGATGTAAAACGAGATACAAGTTAAAGATATTGAATGGATAATCAAGAAATAGATGGCAGATAGAGAAGAAAGAATGAAACACTTCCATAATTGAAGTAAATTAGAGACAAATATAGATTTGTAATTCATTAATTGAAACAAATAATTACATGATTGAATTCAGGAGAGAAGAAAATTGAACTGATGCATGAATAATCTTACCAAAAGACATTCAAGAGAGATCCAATGTAGATACAAAGGGCTTCAACCCATAAACCTCACCAAGAGAGTTAACATAAAAATATTGTTCATCCTAAAGATGTTCATCATATTCTATTTATATTACTAGGACTAACTTAAAATAAGAAAAGACATAAATGCTTCTTAATTACATGTACATTATGCTATGATCAAAAGAACCTAAAATATAATGTTTATCTTCACTTGTATTGATTTTCTTGCTGCCACACTCTCTTGAAACACTCTAGGCTCTTGATGTCAAGTTGAAATCTTCGAACTTGCATTATTCTCCCCTTGTTGGAAAGAATTCGACTTCAAGTTCGAGCCTTGCAAATCATAGAGAGAAATTAGTACATAAGCCAAAAAATAGTCTTTTAAAAAAGTTACATATCATTCCCAAAAATACACACTTTTGTGATAGGGACAAGAATCAAGAAGTTCCATAAAACTTATTTTTTCAAATTTAGTATTAAGAACTTTACTCAAAAGTATACCACATCATAAAAAAAGGTTAAAAGAAACTAATAATTTTCCAAATTAGAACTTTCAAGTCAAAACTAGTTTCTTCAACAACTTGGACCAAATAATTTCTTAATTCACAATTGAATTGTACTCTTCTAACCACATGATTAAGAGAACAAAAATAACATCCACAAATCTTAAATACAAGTATGCATTCCCGAATCAATCACAAACATCAATTTCAAAATTTTCTTGTATTTCTCACTTAGTAACTCACAACATGATTCAAATAGCAACATCACAGAATTCTCATTAATCACAACAAAGTTGCTACTATAAAGGTCAAAGGCACAACAATTCTAAAAATTAGCACTAGCCATTCAAACAAATCATTCTTGAATTCAGAAGGCAAAAATACCTCAAATATTTTTGTAGCCCAAGAAGATGCTCCCAAGTATCTTACCTCGTTATAGATCCTCTATTGATGGTGTTTCACAAATAGATCAACAAGGTTAGTAAACTCACCTAAAGAACAATTGCCACATTTATGCCCATAGATATTTGACAGTAGTTCAAATGGATCATATTTACACTTTCCTCTAAAAGAATTGAAGAATTTAAAAATTCCGCCTAATTTATATCCTCAAAGGTAAGATTAGAGTAAGTAAATAAATTAATTCAAAAGTTATCATCTGTCAATTTACTACTCCAATCACTTATGGCTCTCCTATTCTTTAAATGTTTTCTTCAATTTTAGAGGACTTTTCAACATAAAAAGTACTTTCAATAAATAATTTGAGAGTTAGCTTGCTAACATCGAAACAATTAAAACCCTCAAACAAGTCACAAGAATCATTTTCATAAGTCTTGCACTCTTTAAATTTTGGATAATCACTTTCATCAAGTGTATATGAGTCAACAAGGAATAGATCATTCAATTGAAAATCACCAAAAAGAGGATTGCCAAAATTTTTAATTTTTTTACATTCTTTAAGCTCAAAAGGACTATCATCACACTTCTCATGCTCCATTTAAAGAGAACTATGAGATAAAGAATTGTTACAATAAAATTCACTTGCAAAGAGTCAATCATTATCAATCACATTTTTAGTGTTCCGAGTAGCTAAAGAAGCAATATACTCATCTTCATCACAAGAATTCAAGGAAATACCATATTTTTTCATATTTGACATAACACTAGTTTGAAATATTTTAAGCTCACAATCAATAACAATTTTAGCTCCACAATCATATTCAACTGGTGTATGATCATCATTCATTTGTCTATTGACACAAAGTAAAGAATCATCAACCCACCAAAAGATGTTCTAACATTCACACTCAAGTCACTATCAAGTTCATTTGAAGTAACTAAAGAGTTAGGATTAGACTTTTTACCTTGATGAACACTCAACGAATTTTCTTTTTCATGATTTTCTAAAATTAAGCTCACATTCTTTCTTGAAGTATTTTTAATTTGACTTGCTTCTTTTTGATTCTTGGATTTCTTTTCATGTTGAATCATTCTTTTTATGCATTTCTTCAAGAATACCTATAAAAGAAGTAGAAACACTAGAAGAAGAAAAATTCAAAATGGTAGAGTTAGAATAAGAAGACTTCTCACTCTCACTCTCTCTTGTTTTTCTATTATATCATTTCCTTTTCTCTTACTTGCTTCACTTTTCTTCTTTTCTTCTTGTGACAATTCACTCTCATTTTTCAACTTTCTTTTCTTTTGCGCTTGTATCCACTCACTTACTTCATTCCAAATATATTTTTTTCTTTTTGCTCTCTTAAATTGTGACTATACACTCCCTAATTCCTCTCTTTCTTTTCATTATCATTTATTTCATTAGGAGTGCAATAGGCTCCAAGGATCCCCTTTGAGTCATTGTGATGACTCTTCAAATCAAGTTTCAACTTGGCATCTTTAGAAGCTTTAAAGACACTGCTTTAATTATTTAAATGACTTTTCCATGTCAAATTTCAAGTTAGTATTCTTCATTTTCACTTTTCTGACTTTCTCATTTATTATTGAAAATTCATTAATAACCATGAGAGTTAAGACATGCTTTCGTTTCACTGAATCTACAACAACAAATTTTTTCAAATTTCTATCAAACTAAAATATATTATGCTTGAACCAAAAAGCTCCTAAATATACCAAACAAGTAGAAAAAGAGTATACATCACACCAAATACCCCCCTTGATAGCTCCCCCCATGTTAAACAATGATCATTTCTATGTCAATCAACCTTTCACCAAATTTATATGGTGAACTTTTTGTATGATAACGTATTTCCAACCACTCAACCAAAGAAGGATCAATGAAGTTGGTATAACATAATTTTTCTACACCTAAAATGCAATCAAATGTGTAATCACTTTCATAACCCTCTACAATGACGTCAAATTTAATCAAACTTCCATTAGGCTCATGCTCTCTTATTCTTGTAGAAGCACTACTATAATAATCATGAAAAACTTCAGAATAATTTTGACTAGAAGTAGAATTAGAAGATAAAGTTCTCCTTTCACCATTGACATCCAAACCTCCATAGTAACTCCTTGAATCTATATAAGACATAATTAGGACAAGAAAAGTGGTTGGTAAAATAATGGACCTCACAAGTCACTCCCTCACATGTATAACTCAAATGATGGCAACTCAATTTTTTTTCACTCGTGTATACACTCAAAGGTTGTAGGCTTTTAGGACCATACTCAAATGATCTCACCACTCAAGCCTTTTACTACTCAAGGGTATTCCTTAGCCTCTTCACGATTTTACAATCTCAAATAATCTCAAAGTAAGTTTTCAAGTATTGGTTCAGAGTAGAGTTTATATTAATAACAAAGAAAAACAAAACACAGTCACAAATAAGGAATGAATTAAACATACAATGAAACTAAAAAGCGAAAAGTAGAAAAGAAATTGACGTGAAATGAAATACGAACACATAAATAACTAGAAAACACAAGTAGAACTAATACTCAATGTAATCTAGCTAAAGAATTGACATACAATATAATTTACCTATAAATCAAACAATTCAAATTTAGAGTTTGGGAATAAAGGTCACTCAAAAAAAATTTAAAACACCACATTCATTGAATCTATCAAGATCCAACCCAAATTAAGTTCACCCAATTAATATGAAACATTTTTAAACAGCACCCAATAATTTTCAAAGTAAAAAATCAACTCAAACTTTAAAATTTCACTAAAATTCGCACAAGAAAAATGCCTAATTTTTGAATCTAAAATTGACCTCAAATTCATCCATAGATCTCAAATTTGAAATCTAATATAGTTTACTCATGATCAAAATAAATTAGATCTAAAAAATGGGGGTAAAATTAACACAAGAGAGCTCAAAAACTCAAAATTTTCACTCTAGAAAGTGCTGAAATTTCAGCCGCGAAAATGGGAGAAAATGAGGCAAAATCAACTTCAAATCAACTTTAAATGCTCTCAAATTTGATATTCAAGTACTTTGAACTATTCCCAAAAAAATCCAACAACACCCACTTGAAAATTCTTCACTTTTCAGTTCAATTTTTTTCTTCAAATTTTTAATTTTTTCTATTTTTTTTTTTGAATTTCAAATGATACAAGCCAAGGATTAAGAATTGTAGGAACAATTCTTTAGCCTTGTGCTAATACCAATTAATATAAAATGAGATAAAATATAAACAAATTGAATGGATATTCCAGAAATAGATGGAAGATTGAGAAAAAAGAACGAAACAATTCCACATCTGGAGTAAATTAGAGACTAATATAGATATGTAATTTCCTAATTTAAACAAACAATTACAAGATTGAATTCAAAGGAGAAGAGAATTGAACTCATACATTAATAATCATACCAAAAGATATTCAAGAGAGATCCAATGTAGAGATAAAGGGATTCAACCTATAAACCTCACCAAGAGATTAACCTAAAAAATATTGTTCACCCTAAAGATGTTCCTCATATTCTATTTGATGGAATACATCGGCAGGCCCCTCAACTTAGAACCATCTTTCACTTTGGCACATTGAGTGGACGGTGTTCATTTCTAGCACCTAAAGCAATCTTCAAGTGTGTCGATTTAGCATTTTTTTATAATCAGCAAAAAAATACTACGTGTGTGTGTAACACGCGTCAATGACATGAAAAGTGACGAATAAAATACAAACATTTGTCATTTCTCTCCAAATTAATTTTTAAATAACTAATTTTAATTAAAGCAAAAAAATTGTCAATTAAATATTGACACTTGGCATTTTTAAACCCAAATAGTTATAAAAAATAAATTATAATTACCAACACCAAATTTTTCTTCTCCAGACCCCCACCCCCACCCCGACCCCACCCCACCCACCACGCGACCTCGCCGGCTTCCCCACCCCTCAGTCGTCTTCTATGATTTTCACTACCGTTTTGCCTCCTCTGCCCACCCATCAACCCTTTACAATCAAAATATTCTCTTCAATTAACTCTGAATACACAATCATCTTTTCAAAAAAAAAATAAAAATTGTTAAGAATTCATCCCTAACAAGATTTGTTAAAATTTATTGAGATTTCACAATTGGAGGAAATTTTCACAATTGAATTGCATTTGACATTATTCATTCTTTCATATTAACTCCAACATCTATCTCAAAATTTTTCACCATTGAAGGAGCTTAAATTGAGTAAAATCGAGGCAGAAATTGAGCTAAAACGAGTAATTGAAAATTATGAATTTATAGAAATTAGAAAAAGAAGGTGACGGTAGATTAATTTTTCATCATTTTTAACTATCCTTAAGGAAGAAGTCATGATTGTGTGAGTGGTTGGTGGATAAAAATGGAGAAATGTATTGGAGGAGATCAAAAGGAAGAAAAAGAAGAAAAAAAAATAAAAATTAGTAATTTTTAAGTTGTCGCGCTCAAAGTGTATGCAACACATAAAATGTGCCAAGTCAGCAAAATATGTCAAAGTAACATAGTTGATGGCTACTTAAGGTGTTAAAAATGAACACCATCCACTTGAGGTATCAAAGTGAAAGATGGTGTCAAGTTGAGGGGCCTGCCGATGTATTCTGCCTATACTATTTATACTACTAGGGCCAACTTAAAATAACAAAAGACATAAATGCCCCTTAATTACATGTACATTGTAATATACTCAAAAGAACCTAAAATATAATGTTTATCTTCTCTTGTATTGCTAATTTGTCTTCTACACACTTTTGAAATACTCTAGGCTCTTGATGTCAAGTTGAAATTTTTGAACTTGCATCACTCTTAAGAATAAATCTTTCTAAAAATGAATCTTTTAATGATAAGAAGATATTTTCTTTATTTATATGTTAAGTAGTTTTATTTTGACTAAAGGAAAATTTTATTTCAAAGTTTAAACATTCCATGATTAACTAAATATTGCTTAATTTATCTTAACTTAGTATGTTTCTTTAAAGTTTCCTATTTTTCAAAATTCATAGCTCTATTAAATTTTTTGTACAATTGACATCATCTTTCCTTTTGTTGAAATAATTGGTTTTCAATATTAAAAAAAAATCTAATTTAGTTTTCTTTCACAAAGAAATTTTTCTTAAGTTGAATAGGCTACTTTTCACTTGAACAAAATAAATGTCATGTTTGCAAATGAATTTAAAATTTTATAAAGTTAGCTATGTTTTCATAACTAGTCATTTTTACAAATCAATCAAATGTCTTTGGCCAACCACTTTTAAACAGACACTTCTTGAGTGCCTTAAAAACCTTCTTAGGGCATTCTTTGAATTCATACCTAGTTTTTCTATTTCAAACATATATTTTTGTTTTTACTCTTTTGAAATATTTTTAGTTTTTTCTTGATATTTTCTTTAAAAATCAAGTGATGACTCTGTATTTTCTTAAATTATTTCAAAATTTTCTTTAAGGTTTTGAAATGGTTTAAAATGTCAAAAAGAAATATTTTTCAACCCTTCGAGTCGAAAGGGGATAAAAGACCTCCTTCTCATGAACCTCAAGAACTGGTAAATCAAACAAATGAAGACATTCATGATATTTAACAAACTCAACCAGTTCAAACATCCCTGGCCTATCAAAAATTTTTGGGTCAAACACTCTTTATTTTTGCAGAACATTCATCATCTTCTCTCCAGTAAGAATCTTTTCAACTTTTTGAACTTTTATTCTCCTTGACGGGGTAAATGGTCCCTTTGATGGTTTAACCACTTGTGCTGGAGTGGCACAACCAGTCTTGGGAGTAGGTCCCTCAAGCGTATCAACTCTTTTCCTTTTGATTGAAAGTATCTTCTTTCCAGCTACTTTCTTCTACCTACTTGTTTTCAAAAAGTGGTTTTCTCAGTACATGCTCCCTTCCTTGTTTTAGCTATTGTTATTGTAATGTTTGAGTTGATTTCATCTTCCTTTTTTTTCCTTCACAACCACCATATTTCAACAGGAATAACAGCCTTATCAATCATTGAGGCTTTCCGTAATCTTCGTATGTTAATTATGACAGATTTGTTCATCTTCATAACATATTCCATGAATTTCTTTTCAGCCCCTTGTCCCATAAATTCTTACAAACTTTTGAAGAACATCATCTTTTTCTTTCCCCTTTTTACCTCTTTGTCTAGTGCATTTTTAGGTCAATAGATCAATGTCAGAGTTATCATCCTCCTCATCCTAAAAAAGAGGTATATCAAATTTTTGTTGAATATTTCTTGATGCTGGTGTTCCATCATATGTTAGATGTGGTGAACAACCAAGAGACATGACCACTTGAGTTTAGTTCCCTTCTTTCGTTTGCCATTTGAGTTAGACTCTAAATATCAAAATCAATCTTTAAACTATAATGTTTGATAGATTTCCTCTTTCATCTGGCAAATCTCTATCAAACATGAATTCATCAACTAGAAGAGAATCAAAGAATTTTGTGGTATCCGATTCCTCAAAAGCTTCTTCAAACACTTAAGATTTGTAAGGGACCAGGTTGAGTGTTCGAAGTTATTTCTGAGAGAGGCTCAGAAACAACAAAGGCAAAAGACAATGAATCCTCAACAATATTGGGAATTATTTTGGGAGATGCAATGGATCCAAGGAGATAGAAGAGGCAACTATTTTTGAGATATGAGTAGACAAAATAGGAGTTTCAGAAGAAAAAATTTCAAATTTAGAGGGTGTACCTATTAGAGAAAACTTATTATGGAATGTCTACGAAGTAATTTTGAGGGAGATGAAGGGATATTGGGGATGAGATGGTGAAAGTAAAAATATTTTGAGATCAAGAGAAGATAAAAGTGATGTAGGAGAAAGAAGTTTGATATCTTTGAGAATTTGAAGGATTTAGAGTTTATGAAGGGTATTTAAGCAATTAGAAAAATGACATTTTAGATTAAAGGGGAAAAGTTGTGTCTGGTCCAATTGGACATATCTTTTATTTTTTTAAATAATATGACAATGGTACAGAGAGGCAGAAAAAGACATGTGTCCATTTCAAATGGTTCTTTTATGCATTTTCAAAAAGGAAATATATATGATACTAACTTTTTGAGAGAAGACATGGCCCCTTCTTAAATTTTTTAAATGTATTTGCTTTAAAGGTAATTTCCTTTACATTATGATATTCCTAAGCTAATCTCTGAGGCTGATAATGTGGTGCTAGATTCCATTCCTGATGATGAAGAAATTAAACAGGTTGGATTTATGTAACATTCCCTGTATTTTAACTCATAAATAGAGTTAAGAGCGGGCTCATGTGATATACGAACAAATTATGAAATCGAAAACTACAACTAAGCTACGAAAATAAAAGGTAAAGATTGTCACACCTCTTTTTTAACCAAAAAATTAGATTTTAAGTTTCAAAACGATTTTATTATTAAGTGATAAAAAATAAAGATTTGTTTCGAAAAGGACTTTTAACAATCAAAACTCAGAGTCGCTACTTGGCATAAATTCTGGTATGCCAAGTCACCTTTGAAAATCCTTTTTCGAAAATGATTTTAACTCTTTTAAATTGATCCACGAACAAATATTCTGGTTAAGAGATTCTATTGATCGAGGGGAAGGTGTTAGACACCCCTCGGTCCCGTGGTTCGACCACAGTCTCTTTGTGGGGTATATCGGCTAGTAAACACTATGAGATGTATAAACCAAATAAAACACACAACGAGAAAATAAACAAACAAAATCAAAAATAGTGTCCAGTCCAATTTACGATAGACCTAAAATAGAAAGGTACTGAAATGTAAGCCTATGCTAACCTACACTAATCCTAAACTATGCTCCACCCGATGCCTCGGGTCTTGATTATGAACCTCTTTTGTGTATATGATACTTCGGAGAATTTTCCAATGAATAAATATAATATGTCTCGGGCATTCCTCGGCCAAATGAGTACAATTAATCCAAATGCGGTAAGCAAAATCATTCAACAAATATTCCAAATATTTCACAATTCACAAGTTCTAAATTTTCCTATCTAGCCTATCGTTTGCCTATTTGTTTCAACCCATCATGATACTGTTGTGTTTAATAAAGTTGATGTCCATCTCAAATCAAACAACAATCTATAAATCAAAATGATGCAATATTCATTTTTATCAATTTTTAATTCCCACCTCAAATGACTGATTTTAATTGTTAACGAGGTATCATTTCCTCACACAATCCATAGTCAACCCATAATCAAGAGAATCAAACAACGGATCAAAACAAACTACTATTCATTATCAACAAAGATCAAGCAACACATAACACTCAATTCAGTGTTTCGAATATGATAAATAATAAAATAAAAAGAGTGAAGGAGTAGAATTGGACCTCAATTGACAATTAAAATAAGTATCACTCAATAAAAAGATAGGATCTGCACCGAGGAACTTCGAATCATCTCCAATAATGAAACTATTCCAACTTCGATATACCCCAGCCCCAACAACGAAACCAATAGTTACGCGAGAGAGGCAAAAATGGCGCATGCTTTGCGCTCTGGTTTCCGTTTTAATGGGTTTTTTGGTGAAGGGGTTTGTTTTTTGATGACTTAGCCGAAACCGGGATGACCGACAACTGGTGGTGTTTTTCAGTGGGTGGCTTCGGTCAGAATTGATGGAAATTAGCCATAACAGTAACCGCACAATGATTTTTGTACATTTCCTGGTGGATATTCCAGTAGAATACCAGTGAAATATCTCTCTTAATTTCTTTTTGCTTTTGTTGACCTCTCTATCTCTCCCTCTTCTCTCTATTTTCCCTTTTTTCATTAAATTTTTCCTATCAGTGTGTGCATATATGGTGTATCAGTGTTTGGTCTATGTGTATGCGTGAATTCCCTCGGGAGAAGATGAAATTATTGTGTTTGTTTTATTCTCTCTAATAGAATTGTGTGATGATGGTGTCCACATTCTGTTATATTATGTGACAGTGTGTGTTCTAGAAAGAAAAAATAGAGTATGTGCATATGTATTTTGTGTGTTCTAATTGTAAGAGTATGTGTGTAATTGTATTCTCCCGCGAGTAAAGAAAATGTGCGGGAGTATGGGGGTTGGGTAGGGTATGAGGGGTAGAGTAGTGAGGAGTAGGGGTAGGAGGTGTGAGATGGTTAATTTTCATTGGGTGGGTGGTTAATTTGTTTGGGTGAGGTGTCATAGTTGTTAGAAATTTGTTATTTTTTGTGTGTTTTGGTGAAAGATTTATGGAATGGGGTGGGGTGCATGATAAAGATAGGATAAATGGGTAAATTTGTCTTTCAGGAGGGACAAAATTACGTGTCTACATCATGCCCCTCTTTAGATGTAAACACAAAGTATTTTCATACAAATAAGTATACAGCGAGATAGAATTTTGACCCGACCATTATTTGAAGGAAGAAACAGATGGAAGAAAGGCAATCAGGTCTTGATGGCATTGTACCTATCTTAAATTATGTGGGAGTCAAAGAACATGTAGTTTTAGGGTTGACAAGGAGGGGGACTATACCGAGTTGGAGAGTCGAGTGAGGTCCTACCGAGATTCTGATCCATGGCTCTGCCATTACATCAAATGAAAATTACAAGTTAAGAAACATAACTAAAATTACAAAAATCCTATCTATGCAGCTTTCCTGACTCTTGACTTGCTATTTGATCACCCTATTCTTCAAGAGGGCTCCTGACTTGCAATTTCCTTACTCTGTTCTCCGGGCGAGCACCCGACTTGCAATTTTATCACCTTGTTGCTTGGCATTCAATTTCTTCACCCTGTTCTCTAGGAGGGCTCTTCACTTGCTATTTCTTCAATCTGTTGACTTTTAATATCTCCACCTTGTTTCTTGACTTTCAACTTATTCACGATGTTTCTTGACTTTCCATTTATTCACCCTATTCTTCAGGCGGGCTCCTGAAATCACATCAAAACTAGAAAGAAAATTATTCTAAACAAAGATTATTATAAAAAGAGATTCCATTCACCAGAAAAGTAAAGTTCCAAATGACAGGAATTAAATTTTTTCCCCAGTTTATCATTAGAGGACTTTTCTGAAAGTCATATCATAACTACTTGAAAAACCTAAATAAGGAAATGCATCTTCTATGGGTTAATTGGAATGATTCAACTAGAAAGTGCATTATGTAGGAGTCAAAGGGAATGACTCGACTAGAAAGTACATCTTCTAGGATTCAAGGAAAATGCCTTGACTAGAAAGTACATTTTCTAGTAGTTAAGGGGAATGACTCAAATAGGAGGTACATCTTCTAGGAATCAAGGGGAATGACTCGACCGGAAGGTACATTTTTTAGGAGTCAAGAGGAACGACTCGATCGGAAGGTACATCTTCTAGAAGTCAAAGGGAACGACTCAACCAGAAGTTACATTTCTAGGAGTCAAGAGGAACGAATCGACTGGAAGGTACATCTTCTAGGAGTCAAAGGGAATGACTCGATCGAAAGGTACATCTTCTAGGAGTCAAGGGCAATGAATCGACCGTAAGGTATTTTTTCTAGGAGTCAAGGGGAACGATTCAACCAAAAGGTACATCCTCTAGGAGTCAAGGGGAACAACTCGACCGGATGGTACATCTTCTAGAATTCAAGGGGAATGACTCAACCGAAAGGTACATATTCTAGGAGTCAAGGAGAATGACTCAAACAGAAGGTACATCTTCTAGGATTCAAGGAGAATGACTCGACTAGAAGGTACATCTTCTAGGAGTTAAGGGGAACAACTCGACCGAAAGGTACATCTTCTAGGAGTCAAGGGGAATGACTCAACCGGAAGGTATATATTTTAGGAGTCAAGGGGAATGACTCAACTAAAAGGTACATCTTCTAGGAGTTGAGGGGAATTGAAGAAGTGTATCACCTAGCAATTGAAAACTGAAATACCTGAACTAGGAAGTTTGTCTTCGAGGGAAATAGGATGATGAATTTTTACCATGATTTAATTATCAAACCTGTGCAGCAAAATTTCTTTCCTACATTTTTATAAGTAAGGCATTACAACCCTTGATATTTATGCACTGAAGTCCTTGATTTAAAGGTAACATATTTCCCGCTTTATCAAAGAAGACTTATGAGTTTAAAACATGGTGGCTGGTTTGTGGCTTTGGCTTTCGAGGCAATTGCTCTTGCGCTGGTCATATTTAACCTTTCTTCCAACCATTAGCATATATCATTGACTTGATGCATCATTGACCCAAACTTAGATTATTCAGGGTGACTCTGAAACAAACACAGTATCTATACTTTGCCATTCTTCTCAGATATACCCCTCGAACCTTGTTATTCCCATGAGTTCCCAGACTTGTCTATTGACAAAACTTTCTGCATGCCTTATTTTGTCTCACAATCATGTCTCTTTCATATGCTGGCTTTTTTCTTGCTTTGTACAATTTGAAAAAGCTGGTAGCCAAATTTAAAATCTTTTCTTACTTATTTTGACATGAACTTGATTTAAAGACAAGAGAAAAATGATAATGATTTTTTTATTTGGATAAATAACTCAAGAAAATAAAATAAAAATAAAGAGAAGAAAATGAATGTCCCAATTTGAAAAAGAAAAAGAAAACTTATCTGAAAATGACAGTCAACTCTAGTGATTATGACATGCATTTTGGATTAAACTGTCTGATCTTTTCATCTAAAATTTCCACCAATTGTTATTGAGTTAATGGCCCTGAAACTGAGTTTCTTCCTTGGACCAATTGCATTCAGAGACCTCATTTAGGTAGTGATGCCTTGATGTATTTTCATCAACAAGCCTCTCTTATTTTTTTTCTCAGCTCGCCATTTCCTTATTGTGTCTGTAAGGGGTTTTCACGAATGAGACTCTCTTATTTTCGTTTCTCTTAACTCAGAGTCATCTTACAGTACCCGTGATAGTTTTCACCGATAAGACTCTCTCAACTTACCGTCGTCTTATGGTGCCTGTGAGGGTTTTCACTAATAAGACTCTCTCATTTTTATTTCTCTCCTGATTTTGCTAAGGAGGAAAAGTAGTTCCTAAAATGCATTATCATATGCATTGCATGCTTAGCCTTATCATTCTCAGAGATTGATCTGAAGGTCTTTCTTTGGTTGTAACTTGGCTTTTGGATAAGGTTATAAAAAAAGGATGACATGAGGCCCAAACGACAATTGAAGTGGGATAGGACTTACAACTTTTGGAATCTACTCAAACAATGAGGATTAACCCATGCCCTAGTTTCTTTTGGCTGGGTGATTCTAAATTAATTCTCACGTAGTTTTGACAACTCGTTCTTTTGCTTGATTCTGATTTCTTTTTCTTTTTCTTTTTAATTGACTTTTTTCTTTTTAGGATTTTTTTGACTCTATTTTTCTTGACACTCTTCTCTTTTCTTCCTTTTTGACACTTTTTTTTGAGACTTTTCTGACTCTATTTGTTTGTCCGATTCATTTCTTTTAAGTTTTTCTGACTTCATCTTGATTCAAAAAAGGTGTATGAATGAAAATAAAACTAAGGCTCAAATGGGGTAAACAAAGGATGACACAATATTTGGATAGCATAATGAAATGCCTTTGTCATGTCAATCCTTGAAAATGCAAGTACATATCATGCAATATGAAATGAAAAATGAAGATCATTTGTGACACTTTAACAACACTAACTTTAACTGAGCATGTGTGCCACTCTTCTTCCATAGTTGTCAAACATACAACTCTCCCTTTGTTGTACATCCTTCACATCGAATTATCCATGCTTTCGTAGAGATGATTTTCTTTCTGTTTCTCTTGATATAGGATCACGCAGCCACTGTTTGATCTAATTGAGATATTTATTTCAATTGATGACCAAGATATTCTTGTGATTCTCTAAATAATTGCCTTAATTTTTAAAGGAGGCTTCAACTTGTCACCAAATGTCTTAGCACTCTACCTATTTTCTCAGATGCTTTTTATAACTTTAACCCTCTAATTCAATGTTTCATAGTTAAATTGGATTTTAAGATATGGATGAAAATTCCACAGGCATGTCATATCACTAGAATCAACATAAATGTACTGTATAAAGAAAATAAACAAACAACACATATTCAAAATATAAAGAGAAAGAGACACTTCATTTAGTTAAAATAAAAGATAGAAGGGTTTGAGCATAAACAACAACGGGACAAAACAAGATAGATCCTGAACTACATTCCTGAAATAATTTGGATAGCAGAAAAGAAAACAAAATAAACTACCAAACATCCATCCTAGCATGGAGAGAAGTGACTGAGCTTGACATCTTAGCCACTGGTTTGCATATCAGCATGACTAGAGCTTTCCTCACTATTGATGTTCTGCACCATAATTGATCTATCTTGAATTATTTTTTCAATTTCTCTCTTTAAATCTCAACAAGCTTTAATACTATGACCCTGAGCATCAGAATGATACACACATCATACATTAGGATCAAAATTTCTTTAATGCAGATTAAGGGTGTGCCTAAGGAGAGGAGTCATCATGCCCTACTGTACCAATCTCTAAAATAAACTGAAATACAACTCTTCAATTGGTGTGAAGGTATATCTTGACTTCTGCCTCATTTCATTATTTGGCTTGGATTGAAAATTAGGCCTAGAAGGGCATTGGTATGTTTATAGAGTTAGATGATAACTTTGAAGAGTTAGTATGTGCCATTGTAGGTAAGATGGGGTTTGAACATGAGGTTGTAAATTATATACTGGATATGGAGGTGGGGGAACAAAGTATAATGGATTTTGGGAGTGAATATATGGAGCTTAGGCATGATCATAGGCTTGATACTGAGAGCGACGACGACGTGATCTTCTTGACCGTGCCTGCTGTCTAACTACAATAGCAAATGCATCTTCTCATTCTTCTTATCCCCAAAACTTCTTGAACCCTTTTGAATTACTTAAGATGTTGCTTTCAATGTTGCAAAACTCACAAAGTGACCGGTCTTAATTCTATCCTCTATCAGTCCACCATTTTGAGGACCTCAATAAATAGCTTTCCTAATGCAGGTAATAAGTGTTGATAATATGTTTCATCCTACACTTGAATAAACATCTCCACTATCTTACTTTGTTTCATTGGCGGTTTCACCCTAGCATCTTGTTCGCGCCATCTAATCGCATACTCCCTAAAACTTTCAGTACTCTTCTTCTTTATATTAGTTAAGGATTTCTCATTAGGGATCAACTCCACATTGTATTGGAATTATTGCACGAATTCATTAGTCAGGTTATCCCAACTATTCCACTTGTTGATGTCTTGATCAACAAACTATTCTGAAGCTAGACTTGAAATACTCTCACCGAAATAAGCCTTGAGTAATTCTTCCTTCTCTTTAGCACCCCTTAGTTGGTTACAATAACGCCTCAAATGTGCCACCGAGTCCCCATGCCCGTCATATTTCTCAAACTTTGGTATTTTAAAACTTAGAGGGAGATTAATGTCTGGAAACATGCACAAATATTTATACGATACACTTTTATAACCCCCAAGCCTCTATAAGTTTCTCATGGCTTGTTCTAAACTCTTTAATTTTTGGGTCATGCCCTCCCGTTCTTCTGTCACAACAGGCTTCTCAGTGTTAAGAGGAAATTCAAGAGGTTGAGTATAGCTGTAAGGACCGGTCGACTTAAATGTGGGACTAGAAGCATAATGTTGATCGTCAGAGATATTCAATGTTGGATCTCTCGTAGAGTAGGGAGGCATAACCGGTGGCTCATCAAAAATAGGAACTTTAGATGGGAGTGCTGTTGCAAAAACATGAATAGTAGATGGATCCGATCATGTTTAGTTTTGTGTTGAGGAATGAGGAAATGAATATTGGAAGTGTTTGAATAGTGCTTCCCCAGAGTAGACCCTAATACACGTTGTGGCGTGTCAAAAAAAATAGGGCATTGTACATGTGACACTGGAGGATAACTAGAAAGATATTCCAGATTATTAGTGGGTAATGGAGGAGGCAACAACCCATTAGCCCAAGCTCGATACATTTCTATCATTTGTTGCCTTAATTTTTGAATTTCTTCATCAGCTCCTAAATTCTCATTCCCCGAACTCCCTATCTGATTAGTAACAATAACCTTGGTATCCTTGTTGGCCATAACTTTCTATTCGACTTGGTGCAATATGAAGGAACAACCAAAATACCACAAACCAACCACCTTAAACTAACTGAACAGGAGATAAAAAATACGTTAGAGTTCAATACTTTCTCAAAATCTTTTTCTTATTCTTTTTCATTAAAAAAGATCTTTGAACCCGAGAAGGGTGCCTATGTATCTCACTCTCGAGAGAGGAAATTAGGTGTGTGTAGTTCGTGAAGTTCGACCATAAAATGGCCAATCAAGCTATTTTCTTTTTCTAGTAACTTTAGAAGAAAAGAAGGTAACAAATTGTCAAAAGAACTGATGAAAATCTTTTTTTTTTTTGAATTTTTTAGCTTTAACATCCCTATACAAAATGAAACCTATGATTACCAAAGAAAAATCTTTTTGGTTTTTTTGATTTTGAATTTCATACGAAAAATGAAACTTGAAACTATTAAAGGAAAATCTTTTTGTAGTTTTCTTTAAAGATGTGTATGACACCTGCTCTAAATAAAGAGTGAAGAAATTTTTTTTTTTTTGAATTTTTCAGATTCCTATTCAATATAAAACATATGATTACCAAAGAAAAATCTTTTGGGGGTTTCAATTTTGAATTTCATACGAAAATGAAACTTGAAACTATTAAAGAAAATCTTTTTGTTGTTTCGTTTGAAGATGTATATGAAACACCTACGCTAAATGAAGAGTGAAGCAAATATTTTTGAATTTTTAAAATAAGATCACCGAACCCTAGAAGGGCTGCCTACGTATCTCACTCGCGAAAGAGGAGAATCAGGTGTGCGTAATTTGTCCAAATTGGACAATTAAAGATACTAATGGAACACGACTTGAGGGACAGGACCAAAACAGATAATGAAAAACGTCAATAAAGTATTTTTTTTTACATTTTCAATTTGACACACAAAAATGACACCAACAACTATAAAAGAAATATTTTTTTTTTATATTTTCGTTACATGAAATGTACTAAACTTCTATCATCATTTTTTGCATTTTTCTTTTATAAAAACTTCCTATTGTGAAAAGATCTTTTTGAAAATTTTGAATTATGAATGCTTACTAAAGAAAGCAATAGGATTTTTTTCAATGTTTTTGTTTTTGAGAAATGAGTGCAAAAGGAAAAAATCTTTTTGAATTTCTTGGATTGTGAAGAATAAAATCCATAAAAAACTCTAAAACTCTTTTTTGACTCACTTTTTCCTTTTTTCCTTGTTCAAACACGCCTTCCTTTATTTCTAGCACATGCTTTCCCCAAATCAAATAGTTAAATGACCCTATTACACTCAGATATGAAACAATTAGAACGTAGAAATGCTTTACGGGTGAGTCTTCTCCAAAGGACCAAGTGGGTCCTACTAGGTCTCAATATGATACAGACAAGCATGACCTAAAGGCTGACCTAGACTAGGGTCCACTAATAGGGCTATTCGGGGGAGCGTATAATCAATAGTGGCTGCGACAGCTTTCTGCCCACTCCATACATTCGATGACTCTCCCTCCTAAAATAAGGGTGACTCAACTAGAGTTTGTGAACACGACGTGTACTCTAGGACTTGTTGTGAAAGAATGACTCAGGGTAATGCATGTGATGCCAGATATAAAGTGGTAACAGCTAAGAGAAAACTATAAACACGTAGCACGTAGGCACTCAACAATGATAAAATAATAACACAAACACTAACGCAAACAAAATGTCTATACACCTATAGTGTCAAACTGAGCCGATACAACTAAAAAAATAAGCTTGAATTCTAAAAAATTCCCACCAGAGTTGCTAGAGCTGTCACACTCTTTTTTAATCAAAAGATTAGATTTTAAGTTTTGAAAGTGTTTAATTATTAAGTGACCAAAAATAAAGATTTTTTTTGTAAAGGACTTTTAATAATCAAAACTCAGAGTCGCCACTTAGCATAAATCTAGTGTGCCACATCACCTTTGGAAATCTATTTTCAAAAATGATTTTGACTATTTTAAACTGATCCACGAACAGAGATTCTGGTTAAGAAATTCTGTTGACTGAGGGGAAGGTGTTAGGCACCCCTCGGTCTCGCAGTTCGACCACAGTCGCTTCGTGGAGTATATGACTAGTAGACACTATGAAATATATAAACCAAACAAAACACACAACGAGAAAACAAACAATCAAACAAATAAAATCAAAATAGTGTCCAGTCTAATTTATTACAGACCCAAAATAGAAAGGTACTGAAATGTAAACCTAAGCTAACCTACACTAATCCTAAACTACGCTCCACCTAATACCCCGGGTCTTGATCACAAACCTCCTTTGCGTACATGATACTTTGGGGCATTCCCCAATGAATAAATACAATGTGTCTCAGGGCATTCCCCTACCAAATGAGTATAATTGATCCAAATGTGGTAATCAAAACCATTCAAAGTAAGGAGTGAGGGGTAGGGGGTGTGAGATGGTTAATTTTGATTGAGTGGGTGGTTAATTTGTTTGGGTGAGGTGTCATAGTTGTTAGAAATTTGTTATTTTTTGTATTTTTTGTGAAAGAATTATGGAATGGGGTGGGGTGCATGATAAAGTAAGGATAAATGGGTAAATTCGACCCTCGGGAGGGACAAAATTACGTATCTACAAAGATAGATAGAGAACAAAGAATAGATAGACACAAAGGATGAATGAATAGCAAATAAAGGGTGTATCAAACCCTAAACCCTCTATTCAATGTCACACAAAGCACCTAATCTCCTACGTAGACCTCAAGGTTATTGGATTTCCAAGCAACCCATGTTTCTAAATGAAAAAATCAACACAAGTGATTCCACGCTTGACACAAGCTAATCCAAGCTTGTCTCACACTTTCACAAGTGTTTACATTCATTAATCATCAATAAATACCTACTAAATAAAAAGAAGTCCTATTTATAGTCTAGGTTGTGTTATTACATCATATGGTCCCAAAAGTGAACCATTTAGGAAAGACAAATCATATAAGACCATTAATAATATGCTTGAGCATTTTTTGATCACATCCCATGGGTATAATAGGCTATTTTAACCCGCTCTAGAAGATCTAGAGCATGTTGGGCACACCTCCAAAGCGGATAGGGCGCATGTCCTCTTTCGTGGGCTTTCTAGCCCAGTTTTTCCTTCTCTTGGCTTCTCTAACATCCCTTGAGATTCTTTGATTATCATAATCATCCAATGGACACCTTTTGATAGCCATGAAGAAGTTATCAAGTGTCTCTTTACCAGTAAGCAACCTCTCTAGCAATCCGAAGGCCATTTGGATTGTATCATCCTCTTCTTCTTGAGAAGATTCGTCCTCAAATCTACGAACTTTAAACACAAGAGAATAAAACACAACCAATATTTCCTTGAGGCACAGGGGTTAGAACAAGGCTTAAAGTCAAAACATCCATGCCAGGGAGTCACCCATTTCACATATAACCAAACATCCTTTAAGAAAATAGAAGAGAAGTCAACATTTAAAATGCAAAGGCATTGGCTATGATGAGAATCAAGAAACTTTTTTACATTATTTCCATTAATAAGATTGCCAAACAACCTCAATATGAGAAAACTATATTCATGCCATGGTTTCTTACACATAAGATATAACTAAGCATCAAAGTGATCAACCAAGGGCGTGTAACCCCATATTATAGAAGATACTTGGCCATTCAAGAGATTTAGACAATGAGGAAGACTAAAGGAACCATGGTAATCAACTCATGAAGGTTCATATGGTTCCAAGTCTTAATAAGCACATAACACCTCTATAACACTCATGCTTGTTAGAAACCTTCCCTTACACAACTTTGGTCCATCATGTAGATTAGAAATTTTCAACAAAGACTTTCCATCATAAGGATAAATTCCAACAACCTCTACCATGTTCTGCTTTTCATCTTGACGAAGCACCAAGTGGTGTGAAGAAGAACTACCGCAATCTAAATAGTCACCGGTGTCAAATGGTAGAGTGGTCATAGACTTAGGTTTAGGCAACACTCCTCTTCCAGAAGAGTTCCACCAATACAAAGATTTATACCCCCATACTAGAATAAGCATCATTAAAGAAAAATAGAGGGTCACTCCTATTCAACACCAACATCCTCAAGTGGTGGGCTAGGTTCACACATAAGTTGGACATCATAATTTTCACAAGACAGTGTACTATCACTCATTACTTCGGCTTCAACACTAGGTGGACTCAAATTGATCTTACTAGAAGAGTCAATTTGGTCATCATTAGGATCAACTACTGTATCCACCTCTCAAGTTGTACATTATCATCATGAAGTAAAGAAACATTAGGATCACCTAAAGAAAAGCTATCATTCACACTTAGTTGCCTAATAGCATCATTTACTAGAGTGCAAGAGTTACCTTGGTTACCTTGAAGTTTGTTTGGAGCATGTCCACTTAAGGGAGCTTGAAGGTTGGAGTTGCGATAGTTTAGACGATCTATCATATTATCCATCCTCCCACTCATGTTATCTATCTTATGGTTGAAAGCTTCAAAGGTTGCTAAGATAAAATTTAAGGTAGTCTCATCCATGGTACCTAATAAAATAAATACTAAACAAAAACAAAAACAACAAATAATTTAAAGTTAGGAAATCAACCTCACAAGCTCTAAAAGTTCACACCTTTGGTTTGTCTCTCAATTGGCGTAGCAAGCATTGATATATTATTTATAATCCAATGAGTTTATGTGGTACCAATTATAGCTTAAGGTCAAAATGGGTTCTTGTTTGAAAGATGCAAGTAGAAATTGTGTACATACTTGAATCAAGAACTAACAACGAATTGAAAAAGAGAAAAGCTAGAAAGAAATAGGACGATGAAAGAAAAGGACTCAAGAACTAGTCAATCAACTTAGTAGATGAATTAATAGTTGATGAGTAGTTTAAGAAATAAAATAAGATATTAGGAACAAAGAAATTGAAACAAAAGAATCAAACCTTGATCAAAATGAGTATTCAAAGTGTTGAATTAAGTTTAGAGGCTTGAAATTTGTGTTGGGAAAAGGTGATCTGCATTAGCCAGCTGATCTAGAAGGTGTGGCACATGTCCAAGATAGGTTGGAAGTAGATTAGAGGGTAAAATACTATTTTGAGGTGCTGCAGTACCTTGGGTGCACCTCCAAGGAACTTGCAAAGCAAGTTGGCCAAAAAAACAACTTGCACCAACACTTGTACTTCCAAATGGTCCCCCCTTTTGTCCTCACCTTGGAATATTCTTGAAATATTCTTGGATAATTTAGTCAAAACAATTTTTCACCAATTTTCTTTCTTCCTTTTGTATAAAAAAATAACTTTTAATGAAGATTCAACTTGAAGATATGAATGTCTTCAAGAACACCAAGAACTCTATCTTTTTCTCCAGAGCTTGGAATGAGTTGAAATTTTGAACATAGGCACTTTTCAATCTTCTAAAATCTTTCCAAACATCGTTTAGATCAAGTTATTCACAAATTTTGAAGATTTTTCAATTCACATCAAACTTATTCAACCCAAGCTTCCAAGTTCCAACAAGGATAGAACACTCAAATAAGCTCCAATTTGACCCAAGTTATGTTTATAGACTTGTATCGTGTTAGAGAACACAATTCTACCACTAGAAACACAAGAAAGGCACAAAATCAAAAACTCAAATTTTGACCTAGGGCTAAAAACGTGAATAGTGACTTTTTTGGGGATTTTTGATTTTGATACATTTTTTATGGATTTTCAAGATAACAAACCCAAGATTGACTTCGTTAGAACGAAATCAAGATCAACTCTAATACTAAATGATGTACGAACAAAGTACGAAATCAAAAACTACAACTAAGAAATGAAAACAAATGGTAAAGATAGATAGAGAAAAAATAACAGATAGATACAATGAATGAATGAATAGCAAATAAAGGGTGTAAACCCTATATTCAATATCACACAAATCACCTAATCTCCAACGTATACCTCAAGGGAATTGGTTTCCCGAGTAACCCACGTTTCTAAATAAAAAATCAACATAAGCAATTCCACGCTTTCCACAAGCTAATCCAAGCTTGTCTTACACTTTCACAAGTATTTACATTCATTAGTCATCAGTAACTACCTATTAAAAGAAAAGAATTCCTATTTATAGTATTGACTATGTTATTACATCATATGAGCCCAAAAGTGACCTATTTAGGAAAGAAAAAAACATATAAGTTCATTAACCACATGCTTGAGCATTTATAGATCACATGAGGCGCATCCCAAGGGTGTATTGGGATGTTTTGACTCACTCTATAATGTCTAGAGTGGGTTGGGCGCACCTCCAAAGTGGATGGGGTGCATATCCTCTCTCATTAGCTTTCTAGCCCTATTTTGCCTTTCCTTGGCCTCTCTAACATCCCTTGAGACTCCTTGATCATCATAATCATCCAATGGATACCTTTTGATAACTATCAAGAAGTCATCAAGTGTCTTTTAACTAGTAAACACCCTCCCTAGCAATCCGAAGGCCATTTGGATTGTATCACCATGTGGCCCCTAGATTGAGTATAGATCACTATAGGATGAGTTTGGAAGGATCAAGGGAAATTTTAGATGAGAAAACGAATCGTACGATGCAAGGTACACCCCGTGCGACAACCCTACACTTCAACGGCCACTACCTCACCCATGTAAATGGCCATGTGCCGTGAGAGGGCCAGCTCAGATGGGGGTAGGATGCCCCCCCCCTCCATTCATCGATAGAGCATCATTTTAAACATATTTTAAGGATGTTTTTTTTTTTTTTTGTACCTTTAAGTCATTCCTAAATCATGAAATACATCATTAAGACCCTAAGAAATACCTATTTGGCATAACAATCACTTTGTCATCATCCTTAAAACTATAGAGGAGAAAGTTAAAGGTTCCTAAGTCCTAAAGATCAAATAACGTCAAATTCTCTCAACTAAGAGGTAGTAGAATGACCTTACAACCCATGATCTTGAAAAATCATATTTTTTTATATTCTAAATTTGTATATATGTATGATATAAGTTTTTAAATTATTTGAAGAGCATGAATTATGAACCCCTTTCTTATGATGGAACTTATGCATTTAACTCATGGTTGCGGATCATTTAACTTGTGATGAAAAGGTTGAATCTCAAATGCTTCTTTTATAAAATTGTGTATTGTCATTTATACAGATTCAAAGGGTGTTTCTTGTATTTAAATGCTCTTGTTTACTCATGAAAAATTATATGTGATTATGAAAGAAATGACCACCTTAAAAGTTAAGTCTTGAAAGAAAAATATTTTGCTTAAACATGCATATCCTTTTCAAAATGATAACTATTTTTTAATACTTAAAGTGTTATGGTGGTCAATGATTTATGCCTTATATGAAAGAAGAAATAAAGAGTAGAGATGGAATGATACGACTTATATGAATTGCAAGTCTTGGTATGAGGATACTAATGTAGACATTCCCATTCAGACTTGGATTAAGTTTATGAAAGAAATAAGTTTTAAAGAAACTAAAAATGGGCTCTAAGAGAGTTAGATGGTTATTCAAGAAGGTGTGAGTGTAAAGCTTATAGGCAAAAATCATGTTTTTCTTATGCAGGATCGATTCTATCCTAAAATATGGATAATCATTTTATATTAGCTTTATGCTTTGGTATATTAGACGTGGACACTCCAATCCTTCTAGAAATTGAGGGCTTGGTCGATGAGTTAATGGCAAACCCATATAACCCGTGGTATAGTATATATGTCGGGTATACCATCTAACTCAAAAGTAAGGAAATTAGAATAGACTTTTAGTCGACAAACCTTTATTGAAATCCTTATGGTGTATTTCAATGAATAAGTGTATATTTATATTGAATTATATTTAAATTTTTCATTGTTTTATTATTATTTCTAGTATCTTTATCACTGTTTGCTATTCTATATGTCAATAAATTCCAAGTATTGATGTCCTCGAGTTGCTACATTATCTCATAATAAAGGTCTAAAGCTCAGTCTCATCGTCCAGAACAACAGTAAAATCTCTTTAAGTATTAGAGTTGGTGATTGACCCATCCTTCAGAAGGCATTTTATTTAGATGTTTAATTTTTTTTTGTAGTTTTGTGGTTTATCTAGGGTCATTGTCCCGACTTAGATAGTTATTCATTAGTAAAGGCTTTGTAGACTGGGTCAGACAAGTATTTTGTTATGAATGTTGGGTTTAAAGTTTGTTAGTAAGATTTCATTGAGTTTTCCTTATTATTTTTCACAATTTGTATGAATTATGCTTTTGATAATATGCTAAGGGATTTTCTCAGGCCTTTGTAGTTTGAGACACCTGTTGCAGCCAAGGCCTTAGCTTGGATCATGACAGTTTAAATTAAATGGGGATAATGCTAATGGACTTGATGGACTATATGGAAGGTTCTTCTAGGTTGTTGGGATTTATTGGTGGAGTTATTAGATTGGTATTGAGCTTCTTTGTAAGTAACACACTTCCTAAATACATTACTCATATTAATTTGATTCTCATACCTAAAAAGGACAATGTGCAATCCTTTTCAAATTTGAGACTAATTAGTTTTAGTAATTTCATAAATAAAATCCTCTCCAAGATTGTGCATGATAGATTGGAAAGTATTTTACCTAGACTGATTTCTATTAATTAATTAGGATTTGTAAAAGATAGGAGTATTGTGGAAAATGTTCTTCTTACCCGAGAACTGATCATTGATATAGGGAAAATAGGAAATCCCTCTAATGTGGTTTTAAAACTGGACATGGCTAAAGTTTATGATTGGGTATCTTTGTTTTTCTTGATAAAGGTTTTGAGGGAAATGAGATTCTCTAATACAGTGGTAGATGTGATTTGGAGGATGATCTCAAACAATTACTATTTTATTTTTATAGGCATTCAATTGACTTTTTTCACTCTACTATGGGAGATAAATAATGAGCCAACTATTTCCTGTACTCTTTATTTTATTTGTTGATGTTATGACAAGGGAACTTAACCAGTTAGTTTATGATACCTCTTTTGTGGGGTATAGTATGCCTAAGTGGAGTTATAATTTAAATCATTTAGCTTATGCAGATGATACAATTATTTTCTTTGTTTCTAAAGATTATTCTATTGAGAAAATAGTGAAGATTTTGAAGGAATATGAGCTAGAATCTGGACAAAGGGTGAACAGGGACAAGATTTTTTTCTATATGCATTAGAATATGCCTAGTAATGTAATGTAATAGGTTGAGCAAGCATAGGAATGACTAGAACAAATTTAGCAAGCTACAGGAATGACTAGAGGGTCCTTTCCACTAAAATATATTGGTTTTCCTTTATCATACTCCAAGAAGAATAAAATCATTATGATTAATTGATTGATAAATTTCAAAGTAGACTTCAAGCTACGAAGGGTAGGTTACTGTCTTATGGAGGTAAAGAAGTTCTTATAACAAGTGTGTTGTAGAGTATTCCTTTATATATTCTATCAGTAATTGTTCCACCTAAAAGTATTCTTATATAAGTGCAGAGGATCTTTGTTAAATTCTTTTGGTAGAATAAAAAAACAGGAAAAACTAAGCATTGGGTTGCTTGGAATAAGCTTTCTCTACCTAAACAGGAAGGGGGTTTAGGTTTAGGTCCCTAATTGATATGTCTCAGGATATGCATGCTAATTTTTGGTAGAGGTTTAGGACTCAAAGTATCTTGTGGACAAATATTTTATGGAATAAGTACTACAAAAAACAAGTACCTACACTAGTGCAATAGAGAAGAGGTTCCTAAGTACGAAAGTCTATGCTGAATAACAGAGACAAAATAGAATAACGCTTATGGTGGGATCCAAGAGGTGGAATATCTACTATATAGTTTGACAACTTTACCAACATTATTCTACTATTTATGCAATAATCTCAGATCCAAACATGCCATCCATTGACTAATCTTGCAGATTTCCTTGGTAAAAATGGTTGGAAATATGAGATTATAAAGGATGAAGTGCCAATCCAAATAATAAATTACATAAAAAATAATATGTATTTTGTATGTTATGAATACAAAATGGATAAACCCAGGTAGAACATAAATAGTATAGGTAAATTCACTATTAAAAGTGCTTGGGAATTACTAAGGCAAAGAGCTGATGAAAATGAAGGTTTAAAGGTAATTTAGATTACAGGTTTAAAATTTAAACTTTCTTTCTTAATATGGAGGATATGACAAGGGATGCTGCCTTGATGCATAATTAGAACCCTGATGTCCCAAAGGATTGTGTTTGTTGTAACAATCCTGAAAGAGAAACAACTAGTCACCTTTTTCTTAAAGTTAAGACTATTGAAAGGGTGTGGAATCATTACTATGGAGCATCTGGAATATTGGAGAAGAGGTTAAGTTTGAAACAGAGTGTAATGATGTAGAGAAATCAAGATGGGAACTATTAACTAAAAATTGTGTTTACTATTGTTCCTATTATCATCCTCTAGTTCTTATGCAAAAGAAGTAATACACTACTACATGGAGGTTCCTTTCAAGAAAGTAGGAGAATTTAGGAAAATAATGAGACTATTACCAAATTCATAAAGCTCAGATTCAGAATGGAGATAGCAAAAAGAAAATGGGTTACAGTTGTTGAGTTGCAGAGTTGCAGAGTATCTTCTTCCTATAAAATAGTTAGATGGATACCTCTTGAAACTGGTTGGCTAAAGGTAAACACTAATGGTGCATCTAAAGGTAATCCTTGTCCTAGCTCTATTGCTTTTTGCATTAGAGATCAAAATGGCTATCTAGTGGTGGCATAAGGTTCTATCAAAAAGGATACCACTAGTTTGGTGGAAAAAGCCATAGCTATCAAGGAATATCTAAATTACTGCAGAACTAACTCTATTAAGAAAATAATACTGGAGAATGATTCTTGGACCATGGTGAAAATTCTCAATCTTCAATAGGATGTCCTATAGAGTATGGAAATGGTGGTTAACTCCATTATATCACTGATGAAAAATATATCACTTAGAGTGGTATATTCCCTCTGGGAAGGTAACACTCTAGCTGATTTTTTTACTAACCTAGTTTTTGATTTGTAGGTGATTTTGAATACAAGAGCTTGGAACAAGTATCAGTGGGAGAAAGATCTATCATTAATTTAGAATAGACTGGAGCCCCAAACATTAGACAAATAATTCATGAAATATGAAAATAACAACCACAGAAACAACACAAAGCCGAATGGAAAAAGAATTCACCGCTCACAAACACACATATGAGGTAGGAGTAAAGTGATACCTGGAGTCCAAACTTGAAATCACTCCATCTTGAAGTAATGTGTAAACTAGATGCATATTAGGCTCAGGTTAATAAAGAGGTGTAATTAGGTTATACACTAAATATACCAGGGATTCTCTATGGAAATGATTATACCTGCTATTGGAAATGATTTTCTTTGAATACAAAATCTACATCCAGTGAGATTTGGGATGTCGATGGTATGCATATTCAAATTACAGCTATGTCAAATCTAAATAGGAAATCTCTATCTATGGAAGTAATAATTTATAGCACTGAAAAAGATTCAAAACTTAGCTCACTCGAGTCTATTTTGTAGTTTTGGTAGTGGTATTAGCTTCAATAGAAGCTCAATCTACCAAACTAGGAAAGAGATAAAAGTAAGACAAAGATTAGAGAGTTAGCTTAGAGAGACAGAGAAGAAATAATTGGTGAACTCAGAACCATCTGTGGCGGTCATGGAGTGGCAGTCGAAATTGATTCTTTGAGAAGACAAAGAGAAAAAAAGAGGAAGCTGAAGAGACAACTACTTTCCTAGTATTACCTAATGCCTTATGTTGTCCCTTGATATTGCTTTTGCTTTCGGATTTGGGTTAGGCCATTTTTGGGCCTGACTTTTTGGATGTAAACATTGACCATTTTGTTTTATCAAATAGGTTATCCCATCCACCTCTCTTTTTAGCTTGCTTGACATGAATGTATACCTTTAAAAGGTATGGAATTAAATTAAATCTAATGAGATAAATTACCACAGGAATACTTGTTTCCTAATCATAGACAATTTAGGGAGTGATGACATTAATAAATGCAATTCAATTCAACTTGATTAACTCTAGTATTATCTTGTTATTCTCAAAAATGGTCCCTATTGAGAGACTTTATAAAAATGCCAGCCACTTGATTTTCAGTCTTACAGAACTTCATGTAAATAGTCCCCTTCTATACATTGTCTCTTAGGAAAATGATGCATCACATCAATGTGCTTGGTCCTCTTTTGTTGCACATGATTTTGGCCATGTTAAGAGAACCAGTATTGTTACATAATAGTGGTAAAGTAACAAACACTATCCCAAAGTCCTCTAACTACTTTTTAATCCATAAGAACTGAGCATAACATGAAGCAGTTATTGCATACTTAACATTTATTGTGGAGAGTGCCACTGAGGTTTTCTTATTTATTTCCAAAGAAATTAGAGAAGATCCTAGGAAGTGAGCCTTTCCTAAGGTAATATTCCTATCAAATAGGTACCTTGCATAATCTGCATAAACATTAGATAGAAATTATACCTAGATGTATACAGTAGGACCAAGTCCTCTATTCCCTTCAGATATCTTAAAATCCTATTTATAGCTTTTAGGTGAGACTCTTTTTGACAAACATGAAATCATGCTCATATTCCCACACTAAAGACAATGTCAGGTCTGCTAGCTGTTAAGTAAAGAAGCGATCCAAAGGTTCCTCTATACATAGTTTCATTTACCATGAGACTAGGTTCATCAATATCCAATTTTGAGCTTGTAGCAATGGGAGTATCAATAAGTTATGGGAGTATCAATGGGTTTCGCCTCATTTATATGAAATATTTTCAAGAGTTCCTTAATATAATTCTCTAATTGTAACACCTCGAGTCTGTACCCCGAATGCCACATTGTGCTTACGACCCTGAAGGACTACAAGCTAACCCATGATTGGTACCTACTGTGAGCACTGGGTAGTAATACTAAAATAAATGCAGAAGTATAACTGCTATGCCATAAGGTTCATAAAGTACTGAAATGAATATTGAATACTGATACTGAAAATTGAACATCCGTCTGAAATAGTCTAGTCTAAAAAGCCACTAACTGAACTATCTGAATGTAGAGTTGATGGGACAAGTACCCAACTAACTCCGACTACTGAAGTAACTATAATACTGATATAATAACTCTGTCCTTAAAATATGAGGATTCACCACTATATCTGCTGCTGATAGTTTGAGCTGCTAAGTACGATGTGGACCCTGAGCGTCTGAACTTATGATATGAGACATCATAGTGCAAAGACAGAGTATGCATCGGTACACAGAATGTACTGGTATTCTAAGTGAGGTAGGATAATCTACATAGGTTCATATGCATGAACAATAACTAGCTAAATGATATGTATATAACTGAATAATAGTACATGGGTAACTAAAATCCACTATAAATGCTGATTATGCAATATCGTGCATATACATACACACACACACACACACACATATATATATGTATATTATGTCTGAGATCATACTAAAACTGAATACTGAGTGACTGATATCTGAATTTACTGACAACTATATTACTAATAACTGGGTGACTATTTTTGACAGTCTTGATTCTATAGAAATGAACTGAGTTCTATACTGAGTCTGAACTTGAAACTTTAACTATGGGAGTGTTTATCTAACCAACATACCCCGATTATAAAATGTGTTAGGGTCCAACTAGAAACCCCTATTGGAAGGGTGTTAGCTCCTTGCCAAGGGATACTAATAATGCTGGGTTAACCCTATCTGATGGGATGAATCATGAAAGATATCTATGATTGCGTCAACCCTATCCTGGCAGGAGAAGAACTTACCCTATGATGGATACGTAGTTCTGTAATGCAGGGACTGCTAATAAGGATTAAACCCTCTTCTGGCAAAAATGAGCCATCCCTGGGTTCGCTCGGTGCTGAATCATACACCCAACTGGATAGACATTGAACTGATCACTAGACTGTACTTGGCTTGACTGAACTGTTACTGATCGTGTTGACTGACTGAACTGGATTGAGTTCACCGAGTTCTATAAGTGACTGAGTACTACTGTTTGTGATATTACTAAGAATATTCTGTAGCTACTGTAGTTCTATGTAATCAGCTAGATTTTGGGTATTAAATACCCCAGGACTCGATAGCATTGAAAGTAAAACATGGCATGATGTTAGAAATATCACAATAGTTTCTTATTAACAATGCATTCATTTAGACATTTTGTCAAACACATGATAAGCATGAACTTGTACATAAATAGGAACACATGATAACATGTCATGGTTTACACTACTCAATTCACATAGGCATTTTAACAAACACTTTGGGGAGCATGATTGTTCTCACATAATAATAACCATATACTATCATGAATACGACATTCAACTTGTGAATTTAAGGGTTAATCAAGAGAATCACATAATTCATCTCACATGCTATCTAAATTTGATGAAACTTGTAATTAATCTTGAAACGAAAACCAAACATCAATACGTACATGAACACAATTAAATTCAAGCATGTAAATTATGAAATCACCAATCTTGTAGTTTAAAAAAGGGTTCTTGAACTCCAAGGGTGGGAGGAAACCCAAGGATGAACATCTAACATACCTTGATTGTTAATTTTGTGAAGATTAGGGTGAGTTCATGAGACTTGATTCTTGAACTTGATGAATCTAGAGCTTTGCTCTTAAGAGAATTGAGTGAATAATTAATGTAATTTTCCCTATAGGGTGTTTAATTTCGTATTTTAGCTGATTTAGATGAGAGAAAAAGGACTAAACTGCCCCTAGGCCTCTCTTCTCGTGTAATGACCCTCGAGGTGTAACTCCTAAAAATAGGGATTGGACCTCATGACATGACTCCCAAAAATGGAAATAGATCTCATGCCATGACTCCCAGAAATAAGGAATTGACCTCGCAACATGACTCCTAAAAATGAGGACTCGATCTCGCATCGCGAGCTTATCGTGAGACCTCACTATTTTCGACATCCAAACTCACCTTTACACAAGCCTAAAAATTTTGAAACTCATACTTGATCATGAATCAATTGAAAAATCATCAATACAAGGCTGAAAAGTTCTAAAACAAGGTCATTGAAATATCTAGCCCAAAATGAGACTAAGTGTAAATCCTTAGCTGAAAATTTTCCAAGTCTGGGACCTGGGACTCTCTTTAGCATGCTAAATAGGACTGAAATGGCTAGAATTTCATGGGGTCTTACACTAATGAATCACTATACCATTTAGAGTTTGCTTGATTTGCAGCCCCAAGAAGAAAAGTAGCACACCCATCATACTCATCTAAATCTCACTTCCTATTAGTTTTGCAAATTTTCACATAGAGAGTCTGGGGTTGCTCTAAAAATGATGTCATTTACATAAATTTGGACAATTAACATATTTTTCCCTTTAGATTTTAAGAAGCGGGTGTTGTCAAGCTCACAAGAGATGCAATAATTTATCTATACATAGTTTTATATACCATGGGACCAGGTTCATCACTATCCATCTTGGAGCTTAGAGCTTGGAGCTTGTATCAATGGGAGTACCAATGGGTTTGGTCCCATTTATATGGAATCTTTTCAAAAGTTCCTTGATATAATTCTCTGGCCTATCAATGCACCATTTGGAATTTACTTGATTTGCAGCCCTAAGAAGAAAATTAACTCATCCATCATACTTATCTCAAACTCACTTCCTATAAGTTTTAGAAATTCTTCATATAGAGAGTCAGAGGTTGCTCCAAAAATGATGTAATCTCAATAAACTTGGACAATTAATAGATTTTTACCTCTAGATTTTAAGAGGAGGGTGTTGTCAATTTTCCTTCTTTTAAAACCATTTTTAAGTAAAAATTTTGACAATCTTTCATACCATGACCTAGGAGTTTGTTTTAAACCATACATGGCATTATCCAACTTCAGCACATGGTTTAGTTGATCTATATCTTAAAAACAGGTGGTTGATTGACATATACTTTTTCCTTAAAGAATACATTTAGAAAGGCACTCTTTACATCCATTTGAAATAACTTGAACTCTATGTAAGTTTCAAAAGCAATAATAATCCTTATGGCTTCCATCCTTGCAAGCGGTGCAAATATTTCATCGAAGTTAATCCCCTCTTCTTGGTTGTATCCTTGCACAACATGCCTTACCATATTCCTTATGATAGTTCCATGTTCACCATGCTTATTTTTATCTACACACCTAGTCCTATGATGATTCTGTTAGCAGGTCTGGGGATTGGGTGCTGCACTTTAATTTGCTCAAATTAAGAAAGTTTTTCCTATATTTGAATTTACATAATCTGCATCTTTAATAGATTTCTTCATATCCTTGGGTTCTATAACTGATATAAATGTAAACAAAGTAGCGAGGTTGCTTATTTAGGATCTGGTCTACATGTCGGAGTTCAAAGGAGAAATAAGATTATCAAGTGGATAAGATGACTTGTGCTTCCTATTTAATTTTCTTATGGGAAACTGGGTTTGGACAGTACCAGGTCCCCCTATTATTTGAACCTGAGACTCTTGTGATTGTGAATCAAAAACTTGTAAAGGGTCTTATTAAGGGCCTGGTTCTTTTACTTCTTCAATCGCATTATTTTTAACATCTTGGTCAATCTGATCCTTAGTTTCCACTTTATCAGGTTTGTCCTTCTGAAATTAAAGAAGTTACACCAACTCAACTCCATCTTTATCCTTTAGACTTTCTTTGTATCCCGATTCATCAAAAATAACATGGACACTTTCTTCAACACACAAAGTTCTTTTATTGTAGATCCTGTAGACTTTGCTAGTAGAAAAATGACCAACAAATATTTCTTTACCACTCTTGGGATGAAACTTTCCAAGATCATATTTTCCATTGTTTAAGACAAAAGACTTGCTCCCATAAACCCTTAAATAACTCAGCTCAAGCTTTCTCTTATTTAGCAATTCATAAGGAATTATGTTTGGAATGGAACTAATTTGACACCTGTTAGTGAGATAGCATACAGTATTGACAACATCAGCCTAGAAATTCTTATGGAGACCAACTTTAATCATCATGGTTTTGGAAATGTCAACAAGAGTTCCATGTTTCCACTCAAAAATACCACTTTGTTGAGGATTTATAGGGTTTGAGAAGTTGTGAATTATTCCATTCTTAGTACAAACTTCCTTAACTTTTTGCATTTTTAAAATTTTTCCCATGGTCAGACCTGGTCCCTGCAATTATGTTGTTCAAATTTACTTGGATCTGCTTAGCAAAAACCACCAATACTTTAAATGTTTCATCTTTGGAACTCAAGAACATGACCCAAGTGTATCTTGAAAATTCATCCACAATGACCAAAATATGTTTCTTTTCTCCTCTACTATAAACTTTTGCAGGTCCACGTCGATCTATGTGAAGTAGATTAAGAGGTTTGATAGTCCTAACTTGCTTTTTTTTACTTGAACAAGGACCTAGTTTGTTTCCATTTTACACATGCTTCACAGATCTTGATGTCTTTAAATTGTAGCTTGGGAACACCACGAACCAGGTCCTTTGAGACCAACTTATTTAGAAGTAAAGAACTGATATGATCAAGTCTTTAGCATCATAGATCAATATTTTTACTTTGAGCACTAAGAAAGATAAGATCATCACCAGGGATAGAGTCAGATCAACAACATACATGTTCTTACACCTTCTAACTCAGAAAGAGTTCACTAGATTAAATACTTGTAATAGTGTAATCAAATAAAGATTTGACTTCATTTCCCTTATTACAAATTTGAGAAACACTGAGAAGACTTTACTTTAGTCCACGCACATAATAAATATTTTGAATTGCATGATTGAGAAAATTTTTGATCCTTCTAACATCTAAGATATCAAGGCCTTCTTTGTCCAAGCAGGCAACCTAGTTTTCTTAAATTTTGTAAAGGAACCAAGTCCTTTTCTAACTAGTCACTCCTACTCAATATAATTTGACATACTCTTTTCAACCTTAAACTTGGCTAGAAAATCCCTCTTAAGATGACCATTTACTCCACAATGAGTACACAACAAATTATAAGACACTGACATATATTTACTGTGGGGATTGTAAGGGAATTAACTTTTTGACAACCTAGGCCTTTGCCACTATTAGACCTCTCTAACTAGTTAATTTAGCTAAAATTTGAGATGGTACAGTTCACTTTTAAGTTTTCTTAAGTTCTTCCTTAACACACTCCCTGTCCATTTCTAGGTCAACATTTCTTTCAAGAGTAACCAAGATGTACTTGAGATTTATTCAACCTCTCTTCAATC
Source organism: Capsicum annuum (assembly GCF_002878395.1). Taxonomy (NCBI): domain Eukaryota; kingdom Viridiplantae; phylum Streptophyta; class Magnoliopsida; order Solanales; family Solanaceae; genus Capsicum; species Capsicum annuum. The sequence goes on along the minus strand of NC_061114.1, from coordinate 165,726,774 downwards.
TCAAATTAAAGACTACTTGCTTTATATTTTCTCTTTGAAACAAATTCAGAGAACTTCCCCAGTTTTTATTTTGTGTCAGTATTTTCAAAGGCCGCTATATGAAGCTTTCTCCCAACTCAAAAATTTGAATAGCTAAAGCAATTTTTTCATTTTTAATATTGTCTAGACTCTCATTTAGGAAATCTTTCTTTGGTGTGAGCTCATAGAGTATCAATCAACATATTTTCTAGACTTTTCAATTTCTTTAAGAAGTAATCATTGTGATTTTGTTTAATGTTAAAAAGGGTTACTTCTTAATTTTCATCATTATCATCTAATTTTTCCATTATTGCAATTAGCAAGTTGAAAACATTGTCATTATCATCCACAACCATCATAGATACATCTTTAGGGTGTTCTGATTTATCAGATGCACTGGATGAATCCTCCCAAGAAGCAAGAGCTTGCTTGGCAATATGGTTTGCTGAAACTCTTCTTTTAGATTCCACTGGGACCCAATCCTTCTGTTTGCCTTTGTCATTACCAGATTTTGCATAGTCTTTGTACTCCACCTATTCATTGGAAAATCCTCAATGAAATGTCCTAGTTTACTATATTTATGATAGCAGTCACTTCTACTAGGTGATTTACTAATGTTCCCTTTATTCTATAATCCTCTATTATTATTCATAGATCTTATAAAACTTTAAGCTAGGTAAGCCACATCCTCATTTTTCTCACTAGAATCCAATTTGAAACTTTGAAAGACAAGGCTTTCTCCTACTTGGGATCCTTCTTCTCTTAATGTTGTTGTCTTTTAAGTTCATAAGTTTTTCGATTGCCAATCAATTCATCCATAGTGAGAGTCTTAAAATCTTGAGCCTCAGTAATTGCATAGACTTTACACTCACAATACTTCAGAAGAACTCCAAGTATTTTCCATACTTGTTTACTTGGGTTGATCACCTCTCCTAGACAATGTAAATCATTTGTAATAGTAGTAAACTTGGTATGCATCTCTTGGATGGTCTCACTTTCTTTCGTAGTTAAGGTTTCAAACTGAGTAATGAACATGTCCATCTAAGACTCTTTGATGTGACTTTTTCCCTCATGAGTTATCTTCAAACATTCTCAAATCTTTTTTGTTGATTCACATGCATAGATTCTGTTGTACTCATCAGGTCCTATTTTATACACAAGCAACTTATTACCTTTGAAGTTTTTCTCAATATTTTTTTAATCATCTTCTTCATAATCCTTATGCATCATGGGAACCAATTTTGTAGTTTCTCCTTTGATACAAGATCAAGCATACAATAAGAAATCAAGAGAACAACAAGAATAACAACATTAGAGAATCAAAGGCCCCACTCAGCTTCTCTATGTTTTCAAGACAACAACAACAATATTTAACAAGATAGATAGATACACTAGATTGCAATAACTATAGTAAATCAAAAGAGCCCCACACGACTTCACTATATCAGCACACAAACAACAAGGCTACAAGATAATGGATAGTAATTTGGCACAAAATATCCTAGAATCTAAGAACCCTAACATGAAGATTAAGACCCTAAGACTAAAATATATTAACACCAAGTTCTTACTTAGATCAAGAGGAACTCATGAACCTTAAGACATCAAGTTTCTATCCAAGGAACAACACAAGTGTTACTACACTTTGTTGTACTAGTTTTGGGTTTTCACTCTCAAGAACAAGAGATAGAAATATTCAATATTACAAGACTTGTTGTTGTGAAATATCATGAATGAACTAACTAAGAGAAATAACCCTAATATTGTCTATACATAGTACACCATAAAATAAAAGGGAAATGACCCTTTTAGCCTTGGTCATGGGGCAGCTTTGGAGTGTAATAAACTTACACTTCAAAGCACCTCTTCAAACTTCAAAACATGGAATCCCTTTGATGGATTAATTACACACTCGCACATGGCCATTTCCATAAATATGGCTTGTCATTTTTGTAACTCCCAGGCTTGGCTATGTGTGAATGGTCTTGAGCTAGTTGCACTTGTATCATCCTCTCCATCTTGAAGGGAATTTGTCCTCAAATTCGGTGGATGTTTATCCTCAACTATAGCAATAGGAGAGAGGTCACATATGTTAAATTTGTTGTGAACTTGGTATTCTAGAGGGACATTAATTTTGTAGGCATTATCATTGATTCTTTCAAGTACTTAGAAGGGAACATCACCCCTCAGCATTAACTTGGTTTTCTTTGTGAAGAAAATAGGTCTTTTCTAAGGTGCACCCAAACCTAATCTCCCAGTTTAAGAACAAGATTTCTTCTCGCCTTTTTTGCTCTCTTAGCAATCTCTTGGTTTTTCTTCTCAAGCAGTTGCCTTACTTTCTCATGTAATTTCTTCATGGATTCAACCTTCTTGTTTCTATCTAAGCTAATCATAAAATCACTTGGTAAAGGAGTTAAAACCAAAGGGGTGAGGGAGTTGATGCCATATACATATTCAAAGGGAGTCATTCTCGTACTTGAGTGTATAACCATTTGTATGAAAATTCTACCAAAGGTAGATAATCCTCCTATAAAGTAATTTTGCCTTTAACCATTGATCATAACATTGAACCCCAAGTCCTATTTACAACCTCGGTTTGTGGGTGGCAAGATGTTGAGAATAGCAATCTTGTACCAAGATTACCCCACATTGACTCCCAAAAGTGACTAAGGAACTTGGAGTCCCTATCACTTACAATGGTCCTCGAAACACCATGCAATTTGACAACATTTTCAACAAAAAAAGAAGCGACACTTAATGCATCTTCACTTTTTGATAAAGGAATGAAATATGCCATCTTAGAAAACCGATCAACCACAACAAAAATGCTTTCCCTAGCTCGTCTAGTCCTTGGCAATCCTAACATAAAATCCATAGATATATCAATACAAGGACGTAAAAGAGTGGGAAGTAGGGTATACAACTCGTGAGGTAGGAGCTGAGATTTGGCTCCCTTGCAATCTACACATTGGCAGCAAATCCTAGCCACATCTTTGTGAATTCTAGGCTAATAGAATTGCTCCTCTAATATCTTGAGGGTCTTGTCAATCCCAAAGTGACCCATTAGACCGCTATCGTGTTCTTTCTTTACAAACAACTCACTCCAAGAGCTAGAGGGTACACATAATGATCTACCTTTAAACAAGTAACCATCAAACTTGGCATAAGGATTTGAACCCCAATTCGAAACCCACTTGTCCCTACCTACTTCTTCACATTCCCTAAGGATAGGAGAAAAGTGAGGGTCCTTTGGATATAATGCCTTTAGGCTATCAAAACCCATTAACTTTGAAGACAAAGTAGACACAAGTACATGTTTTCTAGAAAAGGAATCGACAACCACATTGTCCTTACCCTTCTTGTATTGAATAACATAAGCGAAGGTTTCTAAAAACTCAAACCATTTGGCATGACGTTTGTTAAGCTTGTCTTGTGACCGAAGGTGTTTCAAGGATTCATGGTCCGTTCGGATCACAAATCCTTGGGTCACAAGTAGTGTTGTCAATTGCCCAATGCTCTAATCAAGGCATACAACTCTAAATCATATGTGGATTAGTTTAAAGTAGCACCTTTGATATTTTCAATAAATAAGAAATGGATTTTAAATCTTGCATCAAAGCAGCCCCTATGCCTACTTTACTAGCATCGCATTCAACTTTGAACCTCTTATCAAAGTTTAGCAATTGTAACGAAGGCACAGAAATGAGCAAAGCCTTCAAAGCTTCAAAAGCCTTTGCTTGCTCTTCACCCCACTTAAAGGGTTGGTCTTTTCAAATGACCTCGATCAAGGGGGCTGCTATGGTGCTAAATCCTTTGACAAACCTTCTATAAAAACTAGCTAACCCATGGAACCTTCTTACTTTACCAATAGTTTATAGGATTGGCCAATTTTTGATAGCGTCTATCTTGGATTCATAAACTTCAAGCCCTCTTGAACTAACAATAAAACACAAGAAAACAACTTCATTAACCCCAAAGGAACACTTTTCTAGATTAGCATATAACTTCTCTTGCAGAGGACATCAAACACATTGTAAATGCTTTACATGCTCATCTAAGGACTTACTATAAACCAAGATATCATCAAAGTAGACAACAACAAACTTTCCAATAAATAGCTTCATCACATGATTCATTAGCCTCATGAAAGTACTTGGAGCATTTGTTAGGCAGAATGGCATAACCATCTATTCATAGGGACCAAATTTGGTCTTGAAGGCGGTTTTTCACTCATCACCGGGTTGTATTATTATTTGGTGATAGTAGTTCCTTAAGTCAATATTGGAAAATGAACACGAACCAATCAATTCATCAAGCATATCATCTAACCTAGGGATAGGGTGACGATATTTTACCGTAATCTTATTGATGGCTCGGCATTCCACACACATACGCCAAAATTCATCCTTCTTAGGCACTAGTATAATCAGAACTATGTATGGACTCATGCTCTCTTTGATGTACCCTTTGTTGATAAGTTCCTCAACTTCTCATTGTAGTTCTTTGGTGTCCATAGGGTTGCTTCTGTAAGCCAATTTGTTTGGCAATTGTGAGCCACACGCAAAGTCAATTTGATGCTCAATTCCCCAAAGTGGGGGCAACCCTTGTGGAAGTTCTTAGGGAAAAACATCTTCATAATCTTGCAACATAAGAGAAATCAAAGAAGAAATAGAAGAATTAGTGGGTTTAGTGTTAAAATAATGATCCAAGAGAAGCATAGGTGTGTCCTAATCATGATCCAAGAAGAGTTCCTTCTTTCTAACCAACATCACCATGTTTCTTTCCATTTTAATATTGAGGAAGCCTCGGGTTCCTTCACTGCCCCACCCTCAGGTTCCCCCTTCTTTTTCTCACTCTCGACTTTCTTGCTTTTTCATTTAATTCCCTTATATTTTGATGCAAGTCATTCACTTGTGAAGGTAAGAGAGGATAAAGTGTGACCTTTCAGCCATCCTTCTCAAGTGTATATCGGTTGGACCTTTCATCATGTTTGGTACACCTATCATATTTCCAAGGTCTACCTAACAACAAGTGACAAGCTTGCATTGGTATCACATCACAAAACACTTGGTCATGGTAGTTTCCCACCTTAAACCATTTCACACATTGACTTGTAACCTTTAAATCACCACATTCATTCAACTATTACAACTTGTAAGGGATAGTATAAGGTGTAGTTGGCTATTTATAAAAGTTCACCATAGCAACACTAATAACATTTGCACAACTACTACTATCAATCACCAATGTACACGTATTACCCTTTATAAGGCACTTAGTATGGAATAGATTCTCCCTTTGGCTAGGATCATCTATTGCCTTACTAATCATGACATACCTCACTACAAAGTTCGAAACCACACACCCTCCTTCTTGTAGATAAACATATTCCCATCATTATTATCATGTGGCTCACCCTTGATTTCCTCTCCATCTTGAGGCTCGACCTCATTCTCCTCTCTTTTAACACCCACCTTCTCACCAAGGTAATACAACCTTCCTTCCCTTAGGATCAGATTGCATCAGTTTGGACATTTATTTGGATTTCTATCCCCAACCTTGGCACTTGAAACATTTGAACCCTTTAAGATTAGGATAATTGTGAGCTTAATGATTTGGAGGGAATTTATGGACTGTTTTGGGATTGAGAAGCTTTGTAGTGATGGGTTGGTCCTTGTTTTTGGGAAAACCTGAGGAGGATTGAGCCATCTCCTTGTTTCTAGTCTAACCCAAGGTTAATTGTCCCCTTGCCTTGAAAGAAGACCTCTCTTTAAGTTCCTTTTCAATCTCAAGAGCTGCTTTAAAAATACCATCAATGGTATCAAACTTGTGAAGTGTCAAATGAGTGGAGATCTCTTTGTTCAACCCATACTTGAACTGAATAATGTCATGACCAATTCCCCCCGATGATTAAGCTTCAACATGAGTTTTTCAAATTCATCATAATATGCCATCACACTTTTGTTCCCTTGTTGCAAGTTGTACAACCTAGCCAGTAATTCATGTGTATAACTCATGGGAAGGTGCCTTTGTCTCATGAGAAACCTCAACCTAAACCAAGGTGGTGGCTGCCCATCTATCAACTCATTACCAAACCGCTTGATGTATTCCCACCAAGTGTTAGCATAACCCTCAAAGTGAGCTATTACATAACAACTTTTCTTTTTTTTCGAGATGTCATTGACTTGAAAAACCTTGTCACTAACCAATTACTAATAAAGGTAGGTCTTGGGATCACTTTCAGCCTTAAATATAGGTAGGCTCAATTTGATGGTATTGATGCCTACATCTCCCTCTTGGTGCCAGTTTACCCTTTTCTCATACCCTCGGTATCTCCTTGGATCCAAATAGCCTCCTCTCATCTCCTCCTCCCCCATGTAACCATCATCATAATCCTCTATACCATATTTCTCAAACTGGATGGGATGATTTTGGTTATTTGGAACTTGATTTGGAGGAATTAGATTTTGTGGAGGTCTTTGGTTTAGTGGAGCTTGGAAGGAAGGGTTTGGGTTTAGTGGAGGTAATTGACGTCCAAGTCCTTCTTGTGGAATTTGAGGAGTTTGGGAAGGTATTGGTTTATTGGAGTCACGGTTTGGAGGAAAAATAGTAGTTTGGCTTGCGGCATTTAGTAGAGCTTATGGTGGATTTAGCATTTGGTTCAATGTCTCGGGAGTAATGGTGGCGGAGGAAGTTCTTTCATGTCCACTTGAAGAAACATGTTAAGGAGTAGAAGGGCGAGAGTTCCTTTGACTCTCCACTTGTTCTAATCTCCCACTTATCATTGACACATCCCCCTTAATTGATGTTAAGTCCTCTTTCACGGCTCTAACTTCCATATTTAACCTTTCAAGTGATCGCGTAATAGCCTCAAAAGTGACCCTCATAGTTTTAAGAGCATTGGTATCCTCTTTTTGAGACGTGCTTCCCTCCATTATCAAGGTATCACCTATAAAATCAACAAACAAGTTAGTGTAAACCTCTCCTCACTCACTATCTTTTGGATCACCTCACACTTTAGTTCTGCAGGTATTGTAAATTAGCTAGTAACCCATGAATCCTTACGGTATGAGTATGCTCTTGTTCGGAGTATATTATTGTTTAAAGACTCAAAGAATTATTGTTGTACTAGAATCAATAAGTAACAACATATTCAAAAGATAAAGGCACCCAAGTAAACGTTGACACGAACTAAGGGATTCAAAGGACTAATTGACAACCTAGTAGGAATGTACTATCTTGTTAATTAGTTCTAGAACCATATTAATGAAACCAAGAATCAATAATTAGAAACTAGAAAGGCCAAACTTGAGCTTAATATTGACATGTACAATAGCAAGGGTGATGTGGCAGCATACAATTGGCCTTGGTCCTACACAATTTTTGTCACAATTTTGAAATGTTAATTTTCACACAATTTGGAATGGAAGACAATTGGTTTTGGAGGGAAAGTATAAGTCTTGAATCTTTGTAAGTCCATTCCAAAAAATATGAGACTTGACTTGTACTAGTCCCACAAAACAAGGTCCTCGAAACAACAAAAAGTATTTGAAAAGTAGATGTCAAGTCTAGGAAGTGATGGGTTCAAGTCTTCTCACAACAAGCTTTAAAACTTTTATCTTCACCCCTTTCGAACTATGTTGCACTTTTTGTTGGTTAAGTTATAAGAATAGGCGAAGAAAAAGGTGAAAAAATCAACAAACCTTTAAGAACATAACAAAAACTTCTCAAGAACACACCACCACCACCAATCGTCCATCAATCTTCAACAACAAGGCTCAAGACACAGGGCCTTCAAGTCACCACAACATTAGTCATTATTATAAGCTCAACTTTAGATCTAGACACTTTTAGTGTTTTTGAGAAATAAACCAACACTAGAAATACACTAAACAAGAAAAAATCTACTAGATCTAGTAACAAAACTTTTGGCAAAGTCAAAACCACAAGACTATAAGTTTCGGCCAAGGTCTAACACCAACACAATGTTTTTAACTTTGGTAAGATTTTACCAAGATTGAATTTGTGAGAACAAAATAAAGCCTTGAGCTTTGATACCAAATGATACAAGATCAAGCATACAACAAGAAATTAAGATAACAACAAGAACAACAACAATAGAGAATCAAAGGCCCCACTCGGCTTCTCTATGTTTTCAAGAAAAAAACAACAATATTCAACAAGATAGATAGAACACAAGATTTCAATATCCCTACATAGATTCACTATATCAATACACAAACAACAAGGTTACAAGATAATGGATAGTAACTTGACACAAAATATCTTGGAATCTAAGAACCCTAACATGAAGATTAGTACCCTAAGACTAAAAGATATTGACACCAAGTTCTTACTTTTATCAAGAGGAACTCATGAACCTCAAGACCTCAAGTTTCTATCCAAGGAACAACACAAGTGTTACTACACTTTGTTGTACTAGTTTTGGGTTTTCACTCTCAAGAACAAGAGACAGAAATGTTCAATATTACAAGATCTCAATGAATGAATTATTTTTCCCATGGATTTTATGAATAACACATTGGTTGAATCGATGGTTTTGAACTATTTGGTATGTGTGGGTGAAGCTATCTGGGATGGGGGTCGTGGATTCCCCAAATTGTTGGTATTGAAATTGTAATTTGTATGACCTCAACCCAATCCTGTGAAGTTGGTTTTTAATATGAGTATATGTACATTGAACTACTTTTGAATTATGGAAATTGTATAAAAAGGATAATGAAACATGAATGATTTGAAAGGCCTTTATGTCCATGGATTGGTTTGGAAATGGAACCTTGGAGTCCATATGTCTAAATGGGTTCGAGTCCCAATTGGCTAAATATTTTGAAGTCTTATTGGCTGATGGGTTAGAGATTGATGTGTGAGCATATGCTAACACATTTGAGGCTTTTAACTCTAAATAATTGCAAGGTATTGAGAAACTTTAGTTATTTTTGATTAGTTTATGTTTGATTTTGTAGTTTAAGCTGATATGATAGAGAACCAACAAGAATGGAAGTAAAGAAGTTAAAATCTGAAGAAATCTGAAGAAAAGGGTGGCTGACGATATTTGTGATAAGTCGTCAGCCCTGTGATAAACTATCAGGTTGGTCGTCATCAGTTGATAGAGAATTGTCCTAAAGTGGAAGAAGTGATGACATTTTGTGATAAGCTGTCAAGGGTCTGATAAGTTATCAAGAATATTGTCAGCCTAAGGCAGCCAAGGAGAATTGAAGCAAAGCCATGACGACATTTTATGATAGGCCATCACGTAGCTGATAGGTTATCAAGATTGTCTTCAACCTTAAGCAGGAATAGCCAAAACTGAAGAAAAAGCTGACAACATTTGTGATAAGTCGTTAGCTTCCTGAAAAGCTATCACAAATGTCGTCAGCTAATCCGAAGGTTTTTTGATTTTTATTAATTTGTTTCCTTATTTAGGGTAAACTATTTAAAGCTCTGTTTTAGGGTTTTCTAGACATTATTATTATTCCTTAGAAGGTCAACACTCTTGAGTTTGGAACAACATATTTTGATATTTTTTCTCTTTACTTCTTGACTTTAACAACACAACTATTTTTGTGAGATTATTATCAGTATTTTGGGATTTTTCCTTTGTGATCTAATCTACGATTCACTAGTTATTATTCATCTTTGTAAGTATATCTTTCAAATCATGAATTCAATTATGTGTTTCGTATGATACATCATGAGTGGCTAAACTCCATTAACCTGAGTTATGGGATCTAGGGTTAGGTCTTGATGAGGTGCTAAGTATTCAACATTCAAAGGGTGGTAGAATTTCTTGATAATTCTAAAGTTTTAATTAATGTCTGTTGGTTGCAAATAGTAGACACACCTGCTTTGATTTTCTTGAGAAAGAAATCAAATATAGTAGGAAGTGAATTATCAACAGGGACTCAGAAACACTTCATTTAATAATCAACGCTGTAACAAGGTTAGTTAACCTGAGGTAAAATCTGGGAAGTAAATAGAAATTCCTTAAGCCCGAGAGGATTAGGGAATTAAAAGCTTAAGTAGGTTGAGAGATATTTAAGCGTAACATCGATAAAGATAGCTTGTTATCCTACCAACCGTGAGAATCTTGAACCACTTTTAGCATCTGTCAAGTACTAAAACCCATAGTGAACATAATTCGGGTTTTCTATAAACTCTTGATTACAAACACTGAAGCTAAAGTGACCAACAATTATTTGTTGATCTCCAAAACCCCCATTTTATCTTTTTGTATCATTTGTTTGAATTTAACTTGCAGCTTTAGTTTCAAACTAGTTTAATCGCCAATCACATTGTTCCCTGTGGATTCGACCCTGAATTTAAAGTTGGGAAAATATATTAACGACGATCGCGTAAAATCTGGGCAGTAAATTTCCTAAGTCCGAGAGGATTAGGGAATTAAAAACTTAAGTAGGTCGAGATACATTGAAGCATAACATCGATAAAGATAGCTTGTTATCCTACCCACCGTGAGAATCTTGAACAACTTTTAGCAACTGTCAAGTACCAAAACCCATAGTGAACATAATTATGGTTTTCCATAAACTCTTGATTACAAACACTGAAGCTAAACTGACCAACAATTATTTGTTAATCTCCAAAACCCCCATTTTATCTTTTCGTATCATTTGTTTGAATTTAACTTGCATCTTTAGTTTCAAACTAGTTTAATCGCCAATCACATTGTTCCCTGTGGATTAGACCCTGACTCTAAAGTTGGGTAAATATATTGGCTAACTTGGTGGAAAATTCCCCAAAAGAAAAAAATAGACAATACAACTCATAAATAAGTAAGACAATAGACATAGTTTGAAAGGTAGCCATAACCTAGAAAACTATCCCACGACCTGGTAGAGTCAATAAAAGAGCTACTGCAACAAACCATAAGTTCTTGAATATTCAATACAATCTGTCTCGAAATAAAGGACTAGACATAGATAACTAAAAGAAAAAAGGGGAAACCCCAACTCCAAGAGCTCACCCAATCTACAGAATCAACTCTGCACGATCAGTGAATCAACGACAACAACTAGTACCTGGATCTGCACTAAAAAGCTAAAGAAAGTGTAGTATGAGTACCAAAACCACAGGTACTTCGTAGGAATCATCGACCGACTTAGCTAAATCATGATATAGATATGATAATATTCAAGATAACATTACTAAATCAAAGAGAAGGGCAAACCTGTGCATAAATCTAACATCATTGTACACAATTAAATAAGTAAGCAAGAAAAATAATATAAGGAACATGTGATAGTAACTACAATATTGACCCTCATAAGCCAATAAGAGTAGAAAAGTAAATAACCCCACGCAGTCCCCCATAAGTCTGGAGGGCACAATCAAAGAGGATATAACCGAGCAATGCTAATCTATCAACCTTTATTCTATCATTGTGAACGCATCCATATCATGTCATACTATGAACACCGCCCCTTACTGGACTCGAGCCGATATTTATCTCATAGATATAATGATCAATTGCCAGACTTGAACTGGTTTTATGTCATCAATATCATAATCAATAGCCGTTCTTAAACTGGTATATATATCATTAATATCATAATCAATAGCCAAACTCAAACCAGTATATATATCATCAATATTATAATCAATAGATGAACTCAAAACAATGTATATATCATCAATATCATTGACTCCTAAGTATCTAAACATCATGATTATTAAGTACTTAGCCTCGTCAAGCCTCATAATAAGCATTTCAAGATACATAACGAGCGTATAAAGGTCTACCAAAACTAGTTCATGTCTTGGCCTAAGGCGGGTCGAAGACCCACTTATAATCCCCAAAATCCATTATAAGGTAAACTCTACCCTGAACTAGACTAAGGTATCTATATCCACTTCTAAATATTAAACAAACCTTAATTATTCCTAAGATAGAAATTTTACTGATGCCTAAGCAACTAAGCCAAACACATCTAAATTATGATTTTCAGATAGCCTAAAAGGTCCAACTAACCCTAGTATTGTCAATTTAATTACCAACACCTAAAACCCATGCCAAATCTAACATAATATCATAAAAAATTATGACATAGATGAATCTATGTAGAGGGGAAACCTAGCCTACCCAAACATCGAAGAAAGTAAAAAAAATTTGCTAAATCCACTGATTTTCCCTTCTGAGAAGCATCCGCTATAGAAATCATAATATATTTAACAAAATGAGAACAATGACACTCATATTGCACTATGCGCTTTGGGTCTAAAATTATGCAAAAATCCCATGTGGGCCTTATTACGGAAATTGGATTTTCGAAATCAGCTCAACGTCCCCATATGCTCGACGAGTAATTAATCTAAAAAATAGTTGAGTTCCGAGTTATATTGGTTCTAAAATCAAGTCACTATGGTTTAAGCATTTTAGATGGAGAAAAGGGGAAATTAACCATGAAAATAAAGGAATCTTACTACAAATTAAAGGAAAATCAGGCAATTAATCTTTACCCAAGCTCAGTTATCTCCTACAATTGCTATTCCCTAGCTATTCCCCTCTTTATGATTTAAAACTCTTAAGAATGGATGTGAAATAGGCCAAAATAGGCTGAAAGGGGGTATTTATACCCTTCCCAGGTACATGGGTATCGCATTTGTAACCCGTCAATCGCAATTGTGAAGCCTAGTAAAAAGGGGCAGAAGTCACATTCTTGATACTGGACAAGCTGTTAGGAGTGTTGCTTTCACGACTAACAATGTTACTTATGTGAAAATTTCTAGTGGTTACCAGGTTGCGTAAGCAATCAATGTCTTGCTATCAATAGTGCACCAACAACAACAGTGACTTGGAAATTTCCAAGTCTCCAAAAATTTTCACGTCTCCACCGACCCCTCGGGAGTCTTCAAAAAAATCGTACGCATAAACAGACTCTGCTATCTTATAAAATTTGATGATTTGGATTCAATGGTGCAAATGAAATTTCCATCTAGTGTTTTTTTGATGAAAAGTGGGTCCCATACCCAATTTCTATTTTTCTTAACTTTCGACCAATAGCTCAAAATGAGCCTGGGTGCCTCAAGACCCAAGCCAAGAGTCCACCTAGCCTAAAATCAACATCCCAGAGCTATTTGAATAGACAAAATTAGCAAACAAGGTTGTTTGACAGAAGCTTTTGTCTAGTAGCCAATTTGAACCAGCAAAGACTTCAAAAAAGGGAATTATCTCTAAATATCAAATGAACTGCCCTGTAACCGAACTGTTGTTTCTAACATGTCACAAATGACTTGGGGAAACAATGCAAAATCTCTAAATGGTGAAAATAAGAAGAAATAAGTAAAATAACCTAAAGGGTCATTATAATATCCACTGCTAAAACAACTTTTGTCTAAGAATGTAAAGTATTAGGATGTACCTGAAGCCTGAACAGGTAAGGATAATGGGCCCACATCTCACTCTCAATTTCCCAACTAGCCTCCTCCATAGGGAGGTGCCTTCACTAAACCTTAACACTGGAATCTCCCTAGTGCTCTACCGCCTAACATCACTAGCCAAAATGAGCACAGTCTATTCCACAAAAGTAAACCTCTCATCCAACTGGAGTGAGTCCTATCTAAGCACATAAGATGGATTAGGAATATATCTCCACAACATAGAAACATGGAAAATTGGATTTTATAGTATCAAAATCTGGGGGTAAGGATAACTCATAAGCCACCTCATCAATGATGCGAAGAATCTAGAAGGGTCTAATATATCTGGGGCTGAGCTTGACCTTCCTCCCGAACCTCATCATACCTTTTATGGGTGATACAGGGTAGAACGCCCAATCACTAACTCCAAATCTCAAGGTAAGAAGACTAAAGTCTACATAAGAATTATGCCTACTCTGAGGTGCTCTCAACTTGTTCTGAATCACCCTGACTCTATCCAACGACTGCTGAAGCAAGTCACTACCGCGGGGCCTAATCTTAAAAGTCTAAAACCGTATAATTGGAGAACGACATTTCCTACCATACAAAGACTCAAAAGGCACCATCTCAATACTAGCATGATTACTGTTACTATATGCAAAATTTTCCAAGGCTAAGTGTTGCTCCTATTGACACCCAAAATCCATAACACAAGCTCGGAGAATATCCCCAAGAACTTAAATAGTCCTCTTCGACTGGCCATCATTTTGGGATGGAAGGAAGTACTGAGATCTACCTAAGTACCCAACTCCTTTTGGAAAGCTCTCTAAAATCTAGAAGTAAGGAAGCCTAAATCCAAAATGATAGATATAGGTATGCTATGAAACAGACTATCTCGCAGGCATAGACATGAGCCAATATCTTGGAACTGAAAAATATCTGAATAGGAATAAAATATGCTGACTTGGTCACCCGATCCATAATGACCCAAATACCATCGAAACCACAAGAATTATGAGGTAACCCACTAACAAGTTCTATGGTAATCTGTTCCCACTTCCACTCGAGAATGGAAAATCTCTAAATCAAACCACTTGGTCGCTGATGGTCGGCCTTGACCTACTGACAATATATGGAATGAGCTAGAAAATCTGCCATATCTATCTTCATGCCACTCCACCAATAATGTTGTCTCAAGTCTCTATACATCTTAGCCATACCAAGATAAATATAATTCCTAGAGCTGTGATCCTCAAGCAAAATTAACTGAATCTAGTGATCGATCATCGAAACACAAATATGACCATGAAATCTAAAGACACCCTCAAAATCTATGGTACCCTTCTTAGAATCACCACTTAACGCATGATCACCGAGGATGCAAAGTCTCTTATCCTTAAATTGATAATTTTGAATTTGCTCAAATAGAGAGGACCTGGCCCAATCACGAATAGCTTAAATATTTGCCGGGTCTACCATAACACCATCTTTAGATACTATATGACCAAGGAATGTCACCCACTCCAGCCAAAAATCACACTTTGAGAATTTAGCAAAAAGTAAATGATCTCTCAAAATCTGGAGCACTATCATAAAATGCTACGTGTGCTGCTTCCCTCTCTTCGAATACACAAGGATGTCGTCAATGAACACTATCATGAAGGAATCAAAATAAGTCTTGAACATCCAATTCATCAAATCCATGAATGCAGCTATGGTGTTCGTCATTCCAAAAAACATCACTAAAAACTCATAATGACCATAACGAGTCCTTAAGGCTGTCTTTGGGATATCCTAAACCTGAATCCTCAACGGATGGTAACCAAACCTCTAATCAATCTTAGAGAATATTGCTGCTCGCTTGAGCTAGTCAAACAAGTCATCAAAGCAAGGCATAGGATAATGGTTCTTCACCGTCACCTTATTAAGATGCATATAATCAATAAACATACACATGGAGCCATCTTTCTTCTTTACAAACAACACAAGAGTTCCCTAAGGAGACACACTCGATCTAACAAAACACTTACAAAAAAGATCCTAATGTTAAGAGTTCAATTTTTAAGATTGGCAGGAGCCATATGGTAAGGTGCCATAGAAATAGGTCATGTGACAGGCTCAAGATCAATAACAAACTTAATCTCATGGGTTGGAGGTATGCTAGGCAGGCCGATAGAGAAAACATTAGAAAACTCACGAACTATACGAACAGAGTTAAGTGATGGACTCTCCATACTAACATTACAAATATAAGCGAGATAAGAGGAGTAACATTTTAAAATAAGTCTCCTAGCATACATATAAGAAATAATCCCCATCTACTCGTGGCTAACTGCTCCCTACCATATGATTGGGGTATGTGGGCATGCCTAAGGCAATGTCCTTGGTAAAATAATCCATGATCGTGTGTTAGTGGGATAACCACTCCATGACCAGAATCACATCAAAACCTACCATATCCAATATAATGAGATTAACATGAGTATCAATATCTCTAATAGTCATAAAACATGATCTGAAAACTTGATTCACTATTAAAGAATCACCTATGATAGTAGATACATATAAAGGCACAAACAACAAATCCCAATATAACTCTAACCATAGAGCATAATAAGCATACATGTAAGAATAAGTGAATCCAAAATCAAATAAAGAAAAGGCAGCCTGATGGCACACCAAAATCATACCTGTAATAACAATATTCAAAGACTCAACATCGGGTCTAATAGGTACTATATACAACTGACCATGCCAGCCATTTGGCTGGGCTCCGACTCGATCTCCTGCCCTACCTGCCTAAGAACCTCCATGAGCACCCTGAAAACCACCCCTATGACCATGCATACCACCTCTAGTAAGGGAATGAACTGCTCTAATAGAGGGAACACTATGAGTTATGGTAGTAATCGCCCCACGACTTAGGCACTCACATGAGTAATGACCAAAAACTCTATAACCATAACATGTCACATTAGCTATACTAGAACTAGAAGATCCGACTGATCTAGAATAACCACCATGAATAGAATAACCAGAATATGAGCCCCTTGAAGAATAACCACTACCCTGACCAGGGTGATTGCTAGCACAATACAGACCTCCGTCGGTAATCTGAAGTATTGCTTGAATGGGTCTACTAGGCTAGATGCAAGGATGATATGTCTAATGTAGAGGGTATCTAACCTGAGAACTGCTAACTCAGAATCAAAAGCTACTATGACTTATCACTTTCCCCTTGGTCCTCGCGATGCATCTTCTCCATCACCTGACATGATAAAAAATATCAGTAAAAGTCCTACCCAAAATAACCAGACTTTGAGTAGACATACAAAGAGGACGTCTCAATCATTGAAGAAAACAACAAACCCTCTCATACTCAGTAGTTAGAATAGAAGTAGTATGCCTAGACAACTTGTGAAAACAAGCCTCATACTCCACAACCATCATGGATCCCTATTTTAATCTCAAGAACTAATTCCTTAAATGATCCTAAGGCTGTGAGATATGTACTTTTCTAAGAAGATCTTGGAGAACTGACCCATGTGGAAGGAGAGGATCCAGCTGGACTAGAATCAAGATGACCTCTCCACCAATGTCGAGATGCCAAGTCCAGAAAAAGGTAGTGCAATCCACACCATAGTCTCAACTAGGCCTTAATAACAGATCCTATCCTCATAAGCAATCAAAAACTTATATGTATCCTCACTCGATGCATTAGAAAGCCTCGACTGGGCCAATCTAAAAAACCTACCTAATATTTTATTGCTCCCCAATAGATATAGCAAGCTGAGCAACCACTAGCTAAGAAATGTATGACTGAGTAAATACTAGAACATGATGAACCTTAACTTTGAAAGCCACAGCTACTGGCTGCGTCCTTACCTCAGTACCACTCTGATCTATATATTATGCACCATCAAATATTACACCACCAATTAAACCCAAAAGCTAAACCAAAGCAAGCCTAAATACTGAAGAAGAAATAAATCCTGATAGAGCCTGGGCTGGTCCTTAGCCCATCGCTAGCTGGGGCAAAAGATTCTCTAGCTTAGGAGTGAAAATAGGGTCTAGCGAAGGCCCTCTATCCTAGCCCCTATCCAAGGACATATCTAGAGGCTTTCCAAAATCTGTAGGTCATCCACAAATAAAAATAGGATCACTAGGCTCGGTATTACTACCCTCATCTCGTGTAGAGGTAGCATGCATTTTAGCCATCTACAAAAAAGAAAAACCAAAGGAATGCTTTAGAGACAAATTGGATTCTTTGCACGAAATGAGTGAATTAAGTGAAGAACTCCTAAGAATTTCCTATAGCTTCCTAAAGATAAGAAACAGACGTTATTATTTTGACCTACGGGACTCTACTAGATATTTGCTCTTGTACCAATAATATTGGTGAAACATAAGCTCTGAGACTAATTTGTCATGACCTGATTTACGAGTCATGATGGCACCTACTAAATCTTGCTAGTAGGTAAGCCGAACTGTATCCTAGAGCTATTTTCAAGGGGCTAACTTGGTGGAAAATTCCCCAAAAGGGCGAAATAGACAACACAACTCATAAATAAGCAAAACAATAAAAATAGTCTAAAAGGTAGCCATAACCTAGAAAACTATCCCACGACCTGGTAGAGTCATTACAAGAGGTACTACAACAAACCATAGTTTCTATAATAATCAATATAATTTGACTCAAAAAAAGAGTGGACATAGGTAACTAGAAGGAAAAAGGGACAACTACGACTTAAAGAGCTTACCCAATCTTTGAAATCAACTCTGCATGATTGACACATCAACGGTGATAACTAGTACTCGAATCTGCACCAAAAAGTTACAAAAGTATAGTATGAGTAGAAAAACCATGGGTACTTAGTAGGCATCATCAAACGATGGAGCTAAATAATAAAATAGATTCGATAAGATGCAAGATAACATAACTTAGTCAAAGAAAAGGGCAAACCTGTACATAACTCCAACATTGATGTACAAAATTAAATAAATAATCTAGAACAATAATATAAGGATCATGTGATTATAACTACAAGATTGGTCCCCATAAGCAAATAAGTGTGGAAAAGTAAATAACCTAGCGCAGGCCCCCATAATCTTATAGGGTACAATCAAAGAGGATATAATTAAGCAACCTTAATTCATCAATATTCATGCTATCAATGTGAATCCATCAATATCATGTCATACTATGAACACCACCCCTTACCAAAATCAAATCGATATTTATCTCATCGATATAATAATTAATTGCTGGACTCAAATCAGTATTTATGTCATTAATATCATAATATAAAGCCAGACTCAAACAAGTATATATATATATATATATATATCATTATTAACATATTCAATAGCCAAACTCAAATTGGTATATATATTATCAATACCATAATTAATAGCCAAACTCGAACCGATATATATATCATCAATATCATCAACTCCCAAGTATATAACCATCATGAATATTAAGTACTTATACTTTTAAAGACTTATAATAAGCATTTCATGATATATAACGAGCGTATAAAGGTATACTAAAAGTAGTTCAAGTTTTGACCTAAGGCTGGTCGATGGCCACTTCTAATCCCCGAAATCCATCATAAGTAAACTCTACCCAGGACTAGGGTAAGCTATCTAGATCCACTTTTAGATATTAAACAAGACTAAATTAGCCCTAAGATAGAAATTTACAAAGGACCTAAGCAACGAATCCAGGCACATCTAAATTATAGTTTTCGAATAGCCTAAAGGTCCAGCTAACCCAAGTATTGTCAATTTAATCACCAACATCTAAAACCCATCCCAAATCTACCATAATATCATAAACATACTATGACATGTCTCAATCTATGAAGAGGGGAAACCTAGTTTACCTGGACGCCGAAGAAAGCTCAAAAAATCTGCTAAATCACTAATTTTCACATTTGAGAAGTTTCTGCAAGGTGTCGCGCTATCAAAATCACAATCTATTCATCAAAATAAGAACAATGATACCCATATTTTACTATTGTTCTTTGGGTCCAAAATTATGCAAAAATCCCATGTGTTCTGATTATGGTTATCACATTTTCGAAACCAACACAACATTATCCTATGCTCAAGGAGCAATTACCCTAAGAAATGGGTGAGTTTCGAGCTATATTTTTTCTAAAATTAAGTCACTATGGTTTAGGGATTTTAGATGCCAAAAATGGGAAATTAACCATGAAAATAAAGGAATATTACCATAGATTGAAGGAAAACCGCGTAGTTAATCTTTACCCAAGCTCAATAATCTCATACAATTGCTATTCCCAAGATATACCATTCTTTAGGGTTTAAATTTCTTTAGAATGGATGCAAAATGGGTAAAAATGGGTTGAGCAGGGGTATTTATAACCTTCCTAGGTATGCGGATATCGTATTCATGACCCATCGATCGCAATCGTGATACTTGGACAAAAGAGGAAGAAGTCGCATCTGTGATACTGGCCAAACTGTCAGGAGTGTCACTTTTTTGAATAATAATGTCTCTTACATGACACGTGCTAGTGGCCGACAGATTGGATAACCAATTAATGGCTCGCGATCATCGATGCACCAACAATATCTGAGACTTCAAAAGTTTCCAAGTCTCTGCTCACCCCTCAGGATTAATCCAGAATCCCGTATACCCAAACTGATTATGCTATCTTACACAATTTGATATTCCAAATTCATTGGTGCAATTAAAATTTCCACTTTAGGTCATCTCAATGAAAAGTTGGTTCCACACCCAATTGCCATTTTTCAAAACTTTTGACCAATAGCTCAAAATAAGCTAGGTGCCTTGAGACCCAAACCAAGAGTTCACCTAGCCTAAAATTGATATTAAGGAGATATTTGAATATTCAAAATTGGTATAAGAGGCTGTTCGTCTGAAGTTTTCATCCATTAGCCAATTTGAACCAACAAAGACTTCAAAACAGGGAATTGGCTCTAAAAAACCAAACAAACTACCTGGTGACTGAACTGTCAATTCCAGAGAGTCATATATGACTTGGGGAAGCTATCAAAAAGATTTAAATAGCAAAAATAAACAAAAATATGGAAAATGACCTGAAGGGTCACTATAATATCCAATACTAAAAGACTTTTGTCTGCGAAAGTAAAGGATTAGGATGTACTTGAATCCTCAAACAAGTGAGGATACTGGATCCGCATCTCGCTCTTGATCTCCTAAGTAGCCTCCTCCATTGGGAGGTACTTCCATTGAACCTTAACTATAGGAATCTCACTATGCACAACCGCCTAACATAGTATGCCAAAATAAGCATAGGATCCTCCACGAAAGTCAACTGCTCATCTAATTGGACTGAGTCCCATCTACGTACATGAGATGGATCACGAATGTATAAATGTAACATGGAAACATGGAAAATCGAATATACAATCGCAAAATCTGGGGGTAAGGCTAACTTATAAGCCACCTCACCAATGGTGTGAACAATATCAAAGGGTCTAATATATCTGGGGCTGAGCTTGCCTTTCCTCCCGAACCTCATCACACCCTTTATGGGAAACACACGGAGGAACACCTGATCACTAATTCCAAATATCAAGGTATGAAGCCTATGGCCTGCATAAGCCTTCTGAGATGCCTGCAACCTTTCTTGAATCACCCTGACTCCTAAAAAATATCGATACCACAGGGCCTTATCTCAGAAGTCTCAAACCATCCAATTAAGAAATGACATCTCCTACCATACAAATCATCAAAAAAGTCCATCTCAATACTCGAATAATAACTATTATTGTATGCAAACTCTACCTAGGTTAAGTGCTGCTCCCACTAACCTCCTAAATCCATAACTCAAGCTCCTAGCATATCTTCAAGAACCTATATAGTCTTCTCTGATTAGCCATCTATTCAAGGATGGAAGGATGTACTGAGATCCACCTGAGTGCCGAACGCCTCCTGGAAAGCTCTCCAAAATCTAGAAGTGAACACGTAGCATCAGTCCAAAATGATAGATATAGGTATGCCATGCAAACAGGGTATCTCACTGACATAGTCACGAACCAATCTCTCAACACTGAAAGACATCTGAACAGGAATAAAATATGTTGACTTGGTCAAACAATCCACAATGACCCAAATACCATAGAAACCATGGGAAGTATGAGGAAACCTACTAAAAAAGTCTATGGTAATCTTCTCCTACTACCACTCGAGAATGGGTAATCTCTAAATTAAACTACTCGATCACTATGCTCGGCCTTCACATTTTGAGAACATACGCAATGAGCTACAAAATCTACCATATCTTTCTTCACGCCACTCCACTAATAATGTTGTCTCATATTTTTATACATCTCATCTGTACCCAAATAATAGAATACCTACAGCTATCAGCTTTATACAAAATCAACTGAATTAAGTCATCAATCCTCAGAACAAAAATGTAATTATCAAATCTGAAGAACCATCAGAATCTATGGTAGCCTACTTGGACTCACCATTCAACACCTTATCAAGGAGGATGTGAAGTCTCTTATCCTCAAACTGATAATCCCGAATCTGGTCAAATAGAGAAAACCTCACCTCAACGCTAGTAAGAATCCTTTTAGGGTATAAAATATCAAGTCTCACCACCAAGTTTGCTAAGGACTAAATGTCCCGTGCCTATGGCCTTTGCGAGACTAAAATACAAGCCAAGCTACCTATACTCACTGCCTTTTGGCTCAAGGTATTTGCTACCACATTTGCTTTGCCCGGATGATACAAGATAGATATATCATAATCCTTTAGAAACTCCATCAATATACGCTGCCTATAATTTAGCTCTTTCTTGGTCATAAGATGTTGAAGACTGCTATGATCCATGAAAATCTCATAATGCACACCATAAAGATAATGCCTTCCGATTCTTAAGTGCGAAAACTACTGCCGACAACTCTAAATCACGAGTAAAGTAGTTGTGCTCATGCACCTTAAGCTGCCTCAAGGCATAAACAATATCACGACCCTACTACATCAATACAGAAACCAAATAAACACCAGAAGCATCACAAGACACTATGAATCTCTCACCCTCAATAGGAAGATCCAAAATAAGAGACAAAATAAGAAACTCCTTGAGCTTCCCAAAGCTCGACTATTCTTTGAACTGTAACAAATCCCCTTCTGAGTCAATTTGGTCATAGGTTCTGAAATAGTAGCAAAACCCTCAATGAATCATCAATAATAACTAACCAAGCCAATAAAGATATGAACCTCAAAGGAGATGAAGGCCTGGCCCAATCACGAATATCCTCAATATTTGCTAGGTCTACCATAACCCCATCCATAGATACCACATACCAAAAAAATATCATTAACTCTACCGTAAACTCACACTTTGAGAATTTGGTAAAGGCAAATGATCTCTCAAAGTCGTGAGCACTATCCTCAAATATTGCGGGTGCTCCTCCCTACTTCTCAAATACACCAAAATGTCATTGATGAACACAATCAGGAAGGAATACAAATAAGGTTGAAACATATGGTTCATCAAATCTATCAAAATGCTAGGGCATTAGTCAATCCAAAAGATATCACTAGGAACTCATAATGATTATAACGGGTCGTAATGGCTACCTTTGAGATATCCTCAACCCGAATCCTCAACTAATATTAACCAGACCTTAAATAAATCTTAGAGAACACTACTGCTCCCTAAAGCTGGTGAAACATATTATCAATGTGAGGTATAGGTTAACGGTTCTTCACCATAACCTTATTAAGCTACCTATAATCAATACACACTATTAGAAATTATCCCTATGGCAATGGTTTACACACCATTGCTATAGACATAAAAACCATTGCCATAGAGCTACTGCATTGGTTTGGAAGGCATCACATATGTGAGAGTGGGTATAGATATATGGCAATAATTTATGCAATGGTTATGCCAACCATTGCCATAGAACTACCTATTGCAACAGTTTTGTTCACCTCCTATTAGGACAGTTCAACTTAGCTATAAAAATGATTGTCAACTATTACAAAAGACCCTATTGCAACGACAATACAAATTGTAATAACCCTATTGCAATAATTTTATTATTCTATTACAACTATTTCAAAAATCTATTGCAACACTTAATTGTATTTTGCAATAGTTTTTAACCACCTATTGCAACTATTTTGGATAACTATTACAATGATTTTTTGGTCTGTTTCAATATTTTTTTGCTACCTATTGCAATGATTTTATTTATCTATTGCAACAGTTTATCATATGATACAACCATTTTTCACTTATTGTGGAAACTACTTCAAATACCAATTAAAGGTTTTGATGAAATAGTCACCCCATACATAATTATATATACACACATCACAAAACCAAATCTTTCATTTATAATAATCTAAAATAGCAATAAACTAGTAATCTAAACCCAAAAGCAAAGCCAAATGATTAGTTTTCCCACACATAGTATCAAGTTTGAGTGATAATAAGTTTGAAGAAGTTCAATATCAAAAAGATCGATATTAAAGAATCTATATTACCAATAAAAAAATCTTCTCAAATAAGGTCAATGTCTTAATCACTTCTTTTTTCATGATCTCCTTCTTTATTTTGGACACCTATGAAAAAAGAATAAATAATTTCACTTAGCACTTAAAATGACAACATATTTCCATTTAGAACATAGGAAGGAAACCTATAAAAAAGAGAATAAATAATCTCAATTAGCACATATAAAAATGTATCATCGCTTGTATGAGTTTAGGTGCAATTTATCAAGTCAAATGCTAACAAAACTATAAATATAAGAGCTAAAAAATACTGAATAATCTTTTTTTCTTGTTTCCAAAAAACACTATTGGATGCATCATGTAAGTTGTAGGAAGAAGTAGGTGGACACAAGTGATAGAAAGAGGCACATTGGCTAGTTACGATAGTTCTCTAAGCCTCGTTGTAAAATTTTAGTGGGTTGGGTGCATCTATGCTTAATTCTAATTGTTTTTCATTACACTCTCACCTTGGAATGAGATGTTTCAATTGTTAGACTCATGTTGAGGTTTGATGTAAATTACCTATATCATTGTTGTAGTGATCTATGAGAGAGCATTGAGATATGGTACATTAATCCAATTCCTTATTTTGAAATCCTATTTGTACAAAGAGGCCTAGATGCTTACATTAAGGGGCATTGATAAGAGGGTGTTTTCCACTCACATTTAAGATGTTCCTAATGTTAAATCAAAACCATTTGTCTAAGGGTAAGAGGCAATCCTCTACATCAGGTATCACACTTTTACAAGATGTACTAAAGAAAAGTGATCACGATGATACTTTAGCACCCACAGGGTAGGGGATACCATCCTATCTGAAGTACCAGTCATAGAGATGGGTCCTAATACAATCCACGGAAAAATAACAAAACAATTAAAAAAATAGGAGTAAAAAATTACTAAACCATATTTATTGATAAAGAGATAATAACCTCAAATTTTGAACTTAGCCTTATAAATATCATTATAATAATAATACTCCTATGATGTCATAGAGAAGGCAAGAAAAATCTTCTCCACATAGCAGCAAGCAATATGAAACCTAGGAAAAGCTGCTACGCATAGAAGTAATGTGAAACCTAAATCCTTAACATAAACTAAAACAAGTAAACTAATTAAACAAATAAATTCCAACTCTACTAATCTCAAAAGTCTTTTAGTCGTTAAAGAAATGAGAAAAATCTATACTATAACTTATCCTCTAACCCCAACATCAACTTATATATTCATTAAGGAAAACTTCACGTTGGTTGAGAGGCTCGCGGATTTTCTTACAATATAACTAAAGCCATTTCTCAAGAGGTTGATTAACGCTATACTTTCTACATTAAATGAGTGTGTGAAAACTTTACATGGGAAAATTAATAGTATAGAGGAGAGGTAAATAAGAGATTGGGGGATATGTTAGACCCTGATCTAACCAAGGTGTTTACTAAGTTGGAACCAGCCCAATAAAACATCATGAAGCTTCAACCCCAAAATATATCCAAAAAAAATCTTTCATTTCATCATATCTAAATCATACCACCACTATCTATCTATAATAAGACCCCATCAAGATCTTCTATTCTAATGTGTACCTCTCAATATTCACCACCCTTTTCTATCAACAATCTCTATGCACGAATAAAGTAAACCTACACAACCTACATATGCTTATTCACATTGAAAAGAAAAACTAAAAAATAGTTTAATTTACATACACTATCGATTATTCATTTAAAAGATAACATAACTATAAGTAATTATTCAAAACATGTGAAGAAGAAGAAAAAAAGACTACCTTGATTATTACTACAAATAGATGGATGGTTTAGTTGTTGAATAGCATCCTCTCCCCCCCAATGAATGAACATTAAATCTTAGTATATTAGGATCAAGTGTTAATCCTGAAAACCCCAGGAGCTATGGTCATCCATAAAAACCCATATTGTTGAAATCGAGACACGAACTCAAGAATCTCAAATATGCCTACTGTATTCAATCTTCTCTCCAGGTATATCCCCCTCTTAGGGTTACCTATGACCAATTTTATTACTAATCCCTCATTATAAGTATCCTACATTCTAGGGTACCCCCACTATTTAATGATGGGCACCAAAGCAGGTTTGATGGATAATTGAACTAGGGGTGGTGGTGGTGGTTGAATGTCAATAAAAGTCACATGTTCCTCACTGTCACTCTCATTAAATTCTTGTCCAGAACAAGAGTCAACCTCCTTATTATTATCATCTTCTTCCTTACCTTCACCATCTTCTTAGAGCTAGATTTGACCTCTTTATTATTATTATTACTGTACTCTTCAGAATGGGACAGTGAATGGGGTAGTAAGGTACGAAGATTATTCCTTCTTGGCCGTTTTGGAGGTGTGTCTTCCATAGTAGATACTTTTTTTCCCCGAGGTCATCTCTTTCTTGGATTAACTTATTCCTTCACTAGGTATTCTATGAGGTGACCGCTTGATTCATTGGTGTCCTCATTGCTCAAGTGGTAATCGGACTTTAGGGTAGGTTTCTTCTTGGTGATCTTTTGTAATGCTTGCTTTGATGATGAATCACCCTTTGGAGAATTTTGGAACTATTTTCATAAGACCAATTAGTGAATTCTATGAAGAGGAATGAGAAATAAGAAAATTTGGTATTATTTTGCCTTTACTGGGCATAATTTATAACCATAGGTTACAACTTATTTAGATGAGTCATAAGGTAGATAGTGAACAAATCATTGCTTCTTGCTTAGGTTACGAGTCCTCCTAGTGAGTTGTAATGTTTGTTTATGACTCGTCACCAACACTTAAAAGATGACCCAAAACTTATCATATTATACAAAAGTTTCTTCAGTCACTACGAATCCTATTTATAAGTCATAAGGATTGACTAAAACTCATTTAGGTGAGTCATAATGTCACTAGAACCCCTACTCTTCTAATCCTCCATATTATCAGTGGTTATGAGTCTTGTAAGGACTCGTTAAGTGTCTTTACAAGTCGTTAGGACTCTCGTATCAATTGTAGCATATATGTTTTGACTAGTTAGTTCCAATTATCAATCCCAACACAACATTAAGCTAGTTGGATTCACTTCAACACTCTATACATTCACTTTTCATTAAATTTTTGAGCACAAGTCCAAATTTCCATTCCCATTATCAACTTTTTACCAACATTGGTATGAATAGGATTTTAGCACGCTTAAACGTAAATTTTTTTCATTAGGAAACCCAAGTATATAGAAATACTCAATTAACATGTTTAATATATATAGAATCATAGCATAAATCGCTTACTTGCTTGCTTAAAACTTGGATTTCTAAACTTCAAACAATGCTAAGCCCTAATCTGTATGAATTTCATACTTTGGGAAGATTGGACTTGATTGATTTTGTGTTTTTGGAGTGAATGTAAAGTGTTTTTGAACTTTACTAGTTAATAACAGTGGAAGGAGTTTGAGAGCTTACAATCTAGGTGCCCAATTTGGGTGCCTTTTTATTTTAAATTGAGATTTAGGGCGAGTTGACCCGCGATGCCTAAACTATCAGGAATGGTTACAAGTATTCATTTTGACTCATAACAATTGCTAACAATTCTTGAGCTCCCTCGTAAAAGAGTAGAACCTTACCTGGGTCTCTAGTCATTGCAACTCAATGTGACGAGTCGTATCATAATGACTCCAAAAACTAATTACCTGGATGTGATCTGAGTTCTATGTCCTTACGGCTCCTACTTATGATTTGTAATGTTTGGTTATGATTCGTAAAGAGCCCTATATGCCCTAATTTTAGCACTTTTATGATTGACTCTTGCAATTATCCATTCCTACACATTGCACACACATGTTACCCTATAATTTAATAAGTACTAAATATAGGTTACCTTCCATAAAGTGCTTGATTTAATACCGTGACACGATATGGCTAGGTTGGATATTCAGAATTCACCAACCATCCCCATGGGTTGCCTCCCATACAACAGTTGATTTAACATCGCGACACCACTCAGTTGCCTTGGTTACTCAGACTCACCAAGGCTCAATTCCTCAATTGCCTTTAAGTTTTTCCATGTTACCCATTTAGTGCTTTACCCTTTGCCCATTAACTTTGAATGAGGATTCATTATAATGTTTCAATTCTAAATCACCATATGGAAATACTATGACCACAGTAAATAGTCCATACCATCTAGACTTCATCTTGCCTGGAAACAAACAAAGTTTTGAATTATACAACAATACCTGATCACCTAGCTCAAACACTCTTCTCTCGATTTTTTGATCATGATGCAACTTTATCTTCTCCTTGTATAATATAGAACTCTCATAAGCCCAGATTCAGAATTCATCCAACTCATTCACCTTACTAATTCTTGCCTTTGCTGCATCATGCCATTCAAAGTTCAACTTTTTCAATGCCTGTAGTGCTTTGTGCTCAAGTTCAATAGGAAAATGACATGCCTTACCATACACCAATTGATAAAAGAGGAACCTATGGTATTTTTAAAAGTTATTCGGTAGGCCCATAATGTATCATCTAGCTTTCTCAACCTATCAGTCCTATTGGTATTAATAACCATCACCAAAATAAATTTCATCTCTCTAGTGGACACTTCAACCTGTCCACTTATATGAGCGTGATGGTGTGTTTCCACATTATTCTTGACAACATACTTCTCAAGAAAATTTTTGAATAGAAAATTATAGAAATGTGACCCACTATCACTAATGATTGCATGTGGTATGCCAAATCGAGAAAAGATGTATTTCTTTAGGAAGGCGGTGACACTTTTTCCTTCAATATTGGGAAGCACAACTACTTCCACCCATTCTGATAGATAGTCCACTACCACAAGAATGTATTTCATACTAAAGAAGCTTACAAATGGTCCATGAAGTCCATTCCCAATATATAAAAAAAGTTTAATTCTAAAATAGGGGTAATAGGGAGTTCATGGCCCTAGATATATTGCCTTGACGCTGGCATTGGTCAGACGCTGTAGCAAAGTCATGGGCATCCTTGTATATTGTAGGCCAGTAGTACCCATATTGTAAGATCTTGTGCCCTGTGCAAGTTCCTCCATGGTGACCCCTAACTGGTGAACAATGACAAGCCTCAAATATGCTCATAATCTCCACTTCATGGATGCATCTATGAAAAAATTCATCCACATAGATTTGAAATAATTAAAGTTCATCCCAGAAGAACTTTCTTACCTCATGTATAATATTTTTCTCTCTTGGAAGAAAAGATCTGCTGGGACTAGATCATTTGCCAGGTAATTTGGAAAGTCAGCAAACCAGGGAACTAGGCCTTGTGATGCTGCAAAAATCTGCTTGTCTAAAAAAGTATCATCGATTTCAAGCCCATTCCCTACTTTATGAATTGCTTTATCCTTATATCTGGACAAATGATCAGCAACTTGATTCTCTGTACCCTTTTGGTCTTTTACCTTAAAATTGAACTTTTGTAGCAAGAGAACCTAACATATCAATCCAGGCTTTACTTCTTTCCTCATCATCAAGTATCTCAAGGTTGTATGTTCTATATGTATAACAACATTAGCACTAATCAAATAAGACCAAAATTTGTCAAAGTCAAAAACCACTGCTAATATCTCTCTTCAGTCATAATATAATTTTTCTGAGCAGGGTTTAATGTCTTGCTGGCATAATAGATAGGGTGTAGAATCTTCTCTCTCCTTTAGCCTAGGAAAACACCTAGAGCCATTCTGCTTGCATCATATATGACCTTAAATAGCAAGGAATAGTCAGGGGACACAATGATAGAAGTAGACACCAACTGCTCCTTTAAGCA
Organism: Capsicum annuum; assembly: GCF_002878395.1. Lineage (NCBI taxonomy): Eukaryota > Viridiplantae > Streptophyta > Magnoliopsida > Solanales > Solanaceae > Capsicum > Capsicum annuum. Next base: position 165,697,016 of record NC_061114.1, on the reverse strand, counting down.
CTCAAAATCTTTCAGACATGCCTCATCAAAATCAAATTCACCTTTTTCTCAAGAAATTTGCATAAGGGATTTGCAATCTTTGATAAATCCTTGATGAATCACTTGTAGAAACTTGTATGGCCCAAAAAGCTTCAAATTTCCTTAATTGAAATTGGTGGTAAAAGCTTGTCAATCACTTTAATTTTTGTCTTATCAAACTCTATGTCTCTTTTTGATATCTTGTGCCCAAGAACAATTACTTATTTCACCATAAAGTGGCATTTCTCCCAATTAAGTACCAAGTTTCACACCTGAATTGATGCAGAGTGAAACACCTAGGCTTTGAACCCTTATAAAATTTCTCCAAGTTCTGAGTTTCTAGGTAGGGTACGGTTTAAGCATGCCTTTCATATGCTAGGTATGACCAATACCTACCTTTTTGTATTATGATTAATCTAGGGTGATGGCATTCTATCCAAGGTATGGTTTAACATCATACCAATTGTATGTTTGCTTATGAGTTGTAAGATACCTAGTTGTATGATTCTTGAAGTCTTGGCTAAAGTATTTTGACTTATGTATGGGTTGTAGGTTACCACTGTACCATAGGGTAGAGTTATGCATGTTGGTTAGTTTAGGGGTCCATGGTGGGGCCTAGGATATAAGTTAGGGTACCACTTTTATCCTAGGGTACGGGTTAAGGGGGTGAGTCGTACCCTCCTGGGTGCAATTTTCAGGTTTTAAGTTGAGGAAATTTTAGACATTTCCCACCCCTAAACCCATATGACCCACGACTTATTACATAATTTGGCCCTACATTCTTCACTTATACAAGATCAAAACATCCCAAAACACTCTCCAAAACTTCTCTATCAAGATTGAAGCTAGGGTTTCAATAGGTTTCCTTCTAGAGGCTTGAAAACTAAGAATCTCTCTGCAAATCTTCTTTTAAAAGGCATGTTACTCTTCCCTCATTGTTAGTATGAAAATATCATGTGTTTTGAACATTGATTTTGATTCTGAAATGGTGGTTTTAAAATCCAATATTGAGAGTTTTAAGGCATATTGTTGAGTATTATTTACTCTTGATTTAAATAATTATTTCACATGTTCTTGGTGATATTTTGCATATGTGGTTTCTTGTTGATTGTGTTTTAATAAATTGGTCATGGGTAACCCTAACCTTAATGGTATTTACCTTGGTTTTGATCTTGTTATAGGTGTGCCCACAAGGTGTTTGTGAAAACATCTAAAAGAAATTACTAGTCACATGTTAATGGTGGATGAAATGGAGGCTCGCCTCCGGTATCTTGTGTGAAAAAAAGGTACCTCCCAAACTTAAAAGTAATTTCTATAGAGTGGTGATTATACCAACTTTGTTATATGGAGCAAAGTGTTGGCCTTTCAAGAAAACTCACATCCAAAAGATTAAGGTGGTAGAGATGAGAATGCTTTAGTGGATGTGTGGGTTTACTAAAAAATATAGGATTAGAAATAAGGTTATTCGAGATAAAGTGGGAGTGTCTTTGATGGAAGACAAGATGAGGGAAGCGAGGTTGAGATGGTTTGATCATGTGATGTGGATGAGCACTGATGCCCTAATGCAGAGGTATGAGAGGTTGGCTAGGGATGTTTTTAAGCAAGGTAGAGGTATGATGAGTGATGATTTTACCACTCATTATCACTAAAAATTTGTACACATTACCTTGTTTTAAATGAATAAATAAGACATATTGGTGATAAAATATGCTAATATCTAATATTTGTAGGCATAGAGTTGAGGAGATAAAAAGATATGGATTAGAGATTATAATGATCAAAAGGGAGCAAGAAAAGTGCAGCTGAAGACTTAGAGAAGAAAGGCTTCTTGTACCATGGTTGCGGTCTGCTGACTATGATTAAGGCAGTCAAGCAAAATTCATTCAATCATGATCATGAAAGTTACCAGCGGTCACATAACTGTGGTCATATCTAGACCACGTGATTGTGGCTTAGCAGAAGAAATCAGACCAAGGGAAAAATTAGAAATACACGTGGATGATCCTAATTTTTACATAAAGACTCAAACCCTAACATCATGTATCATATTCCATCTTCTCCAATTTTTAGGTTTAGTTCTTGATTTCATAGCATCTATTTTTGGAGAGGAAACTATTGTATAATTTTTGGGTAAAGAATAAATTAGAGACTTTCAAAGTAGAAGATTAGCTTACTTTCATTGTTGATTTGTGGGAGTTCCAAATTTGAAATAACATTCACTTAAGCTTTAATAAAGTACTTTAACGGAGATTATGGGTATTTCTAAGCTTATTTATCTTATGTGTAGCTAGATCTCCCTCTTGGAGTTATGTGTGAATAGAGGTTAAAGTGTGTGTAGGTTGTTATTGATTAGCTTCTATTTAGTAGTTCATATTTATGGATTTTATCATTGCTATGCTAACTTGGTTGGGGTTTGATGGGTGAAAGCCCTAAATACCCACATGGGTATGATGAGTGAAAGCTCAATGCTCTAGGAAACCCAAATCCATCTTTGAAAGAAGGGTTTTAGGTGAAGTTTAGGAATCCATATCATCCTTGAAAGAGGGATGTGAAGACCAAAGTAATGACAGACAATTGTGTATGTAGTTTGCAAATTTTTCACTATCTTAGACATAAGGGTGAATGTGAGGTTAACTATACCATGAGTATCATCCTAGAAATAGGGATGCCTAGATTGAGGTTGTGGTTATCAATTGTTGAACACACCTATTAGGTATTCAAAAGAATTAATGGGTAAAAGTTTGGTGTTTTGTTGAAAGACTAGCATCACAATCTATAACCAAAACTACCCATATTTGACTTACTAAATTAATGTTGATAGCTAACACCCACATATCACTCCTTTAGTAGTGCATAATTTCAAGATCTGTGCATACTTGTTAAAACTCTAATTATTCATAGCCCTAAATTTATACTGGAAAAACCTAAAAAGAAACATTAGTGTAGATACCTATCTCTCCTATTTTTTCCTTCTTATAATATTGGTTTGGATTTAACTTGTATCTATTATTTTGAAGTAACTTAATTGCCACTCACATTATTTCTCGTGGATTCGACCCCAACTCTAAAGTTGGGTAAATATATTGATGATGAACTTCTTGTACTTAAATTAACGTGTAAGTTGAGCGTTATCAAGGTAGACCAAAGAAATATTGGAAGGAAGTGATTCGACAGGACATGATGCAACTTCAGCTTACCGAGGACATGACCCTGGATAGGAATTTATGGAGGAGGCGAATTAGGGTAGAAGGTTAGTATGAGTTAGGATGTTGTATGTTTTGGTGTATACTTGGAGTATCTTTCTTTTGGTATTATTGATTATGTTAATTTCAATCGTGTCTTGTTCTATTACTATTTCTTATCTTATCTTAGATTGCTTTATTTTGAGCTGGGGGTCCATTAGAAATAACCTCTCTATCTCACATTTGAGGTAGTGGTATGGACTACGTACACTTACCCTCCCCAGACGCCACTTGGTGGGAATTTACTGGGTATGTTGTTGTTGTTGTTGATGATGATGTTAATGGTGTGGTAAACTAAGACAATGGCTTAGTGAGTATGAATTATTTTCAAATGGTTTTGTAAAGTCCTTGTTGGCCATGAAATGGTTTAAATGGAAATCTTGGTGGTTTAATTAATTAAAATGGGTTTAAGTCCTTAAACCTTGGATTTAATGAGTGTCCTTGTTGGACGATGGGTAAGAGCCTTAAAATCGTATAAATGGTTTATTGATAAGAGTAATGGAATGTGTATACTTGCAAGTAGTATTGGTATGACGATACAAACGAAGTGCCTTTGGTAAGAAATTGACTAAATGGTTGGTTATGTGTGAATGTTTTTAATTTAGGCTGTAAAGCGGGATGTTTAGCCAAGCCATAGAAGGCGGAGGTCTCTAAGGGACCAAAGCTGGAAACTCACAATTTGCCGGTGTTAGGTTGGTCATGGTAACTATGTGCATGGTGTCACACTTATACTCTTGGAGATGTACTAGTCATCTCATATTCTCTTCGGCTCATGTAGCAAACACGTGTTGGGATCCTTTTTACAAGTGGCGCTGACCCTATATAGCCCATGGGAGAATACTAAACGACAAGGATACACATCCCAGGTTAATGATTTCAAAGTTCATTCCAATTTTATTCCCTATCCCAACATGGTATGTATATATGTATTGCATTGGTTATATCTATTACTTGAATAGTCTTAAACTATTGGCATTATTTTATCTTATCCTTGAGTTATATCCTAGCATTCTAATCAGTAACTATCTCTAGATGCGGTGTTCCCAGACAATGAGGGTTAGAGCTTCTTCTTCTATTCTTGCAGAGTGATCAGGTGTTTGGGCGGTTCGAGAGTTGACATTGAAGTGGTGAGGTTCCATACTTCAGAAGGCACATATTTCATGGTCTTCTTACCTTATGTCATAGACTTCTTTGGATTTAGTTTTGGCTATTGTCAGGGGTTTGTCCCGACATATTATTGACATTAGATTTGTAGAGGGTTTGTGGATGACTGTGAACTTGGGTAGGTTGGATGTTGTATATGGATATAAATGGAATGATTAGATGTTCTTAAGTCTTGTTTATTAGTCTTGTTTCTGCTATATTATTATTATATGTACGGAGTTCACCTGATACTTGATGTTTAATGTGATAGTTAGGTGAGGCTAATGGGGAGATCTCCAGTCTTTGTTGGGCTTGAGATGCCCATTATGACAAGGCCTCAATTTGGGTCGTGTCACAAAGCATTGGCCAAGTGAATCAAGCATTTATCAAATGAATCACCAACTACAGAATAATCAACCATAAATACTTTAATAGTATCTTCTATCATGTCATAGAAGATGGACATTATGCATCTCTGAAATGTCATTGGATTGTTGCACAACCCAAATGACATTGTTTGAATGCAAATGTCCAATATGGCCAGGTAAAAGTTGTCTTCTCTTGATCTTCGAGAGAAATCATGATCTTATTGCCCTGAATAGCCATCCATAAAACAATACCGGCCCCTTCCTTCAAGTCTATCCAACATTTGGTCCATGAAGGGTATTGGAAAGTTGTTCTTTTTGGTCTATGTGCTCAACTTTCTGTAGTACATTCACACCCTCTAGCCTGTGACTGGTCTTATTGGCACTAGCTCATCCTTCTCTCTTGTCACTAGTGTCTGCTGCCTTTTTATGGGACGCACTAAACATAACTGACCTACTTGCTATCATCAATAGGATAAACAACACTAACCTCTAACCACTTAATGCTCTTTTATTACTACCTCCTGTATAGGAGGATTCAATTGACGTTAATGCTCAATAGTCAGGATATTGTCCAGTTCAAATTAGATCTTATGAGTGCAAATTCCTAGTGGAATAACCACAATATCTGTAATAGTCAAATTTATAGCTCATTTGAACTTCGGTAATACAGATAATAACGCCTCTACCTTAGTCTCTATTAAATCCTCAACAATAACGCCTGTTGTTGGCCCCCAACAAAGTATAGCACAAATGGTATGGGAGGGCCTTCAACTTCAATACTGATGGTTGCTCAATTGATGGACGAGCTGCAAGAATGGTTCTATTCTATAAATCTAGATCAAGCTTTTCGGAGAATATAAATATGAACCTCTCTTACACAGAGCACCAACCATCTCATCATACTCCTTAATTCCATCACTGTCAAAATTCATAATTAATGCTGCTAGTGCTTCTACACCCATCCTATCTTCAATTGGAATAGTTACTGCATCAACTATATCATCAATGGTTTCTATCACATACACAACTCTCATATCATTCGGTTGCCACATTGACTGTCATACATTTAAGATTACCTGTTCATCATTGAATCTAAACCTCATCTGTCCCAACTCTATATCAACTAACTCCCTACCCGTAGCTAGGAAGTGTCTTCCTAAGATATAAGTTCTTGGAAGTCCGCCGCACGATTAGGTATCACAAAATCAACCAAAAAGATAAAAGATGCCAGCTTTAAAATCACATATCATAGAGTACCAACTAGATTTTTCACGGTTTGGTCGGCCATCAATAATCTCATCGATGTTGGTTTGGGTGCTTCTAACCCCAACTACTTAAACACAACCAGTGACATGAGATTAACACTTTCTGTTAGATCACAAAAATCTCCTGCAAAGTTGAAAGACCTAATAGTTCATGGAATGGTGAAGGCTCCAAGGTCTTTCTTCTTCTTTGCTGATGATTTAAAGGAAACAACACTATAGTGGTGAACATTGTTAGCAGGCTTATAACTCATAGTCTGCTTTCTAGTGACTAGATCTTTCATAAATGTCGCATAGCGGGTCATTTGATCCAATGCCTAATGGTATGTTTACAAAAATCTCCTTTAACATAGATAGAAACTTTTGATATTTACTCTCTTCCTGCTATTTTTTCAATCTCTGAGGATAAGGTGGTCGAGGTAGTGGAATGATTTCAGTACAAGATCCTCAACCTTATCCTTACCTTTGTCATCCATACTACTATCCTCTACATCGAATGATTTCTCTACTTCTACATCAAGTGCTCCCTCAATAGTAATAGGATCAACATTATTCTTTGACTCATTCATAGTGGACATGTATAGATCTATGGTGATTTTACCACTCCGAGTAGTAATGGCATGGAAATGATTATCTTTCTTTGAGTTCTGCACTGTATTACTAGGAAGAGTGCCAGGCTGCCTTTGATTCAACATGGATGACATTTGGATGAACTATTGCTCTAGTTGTTTGATTTCAGTAGCATGTGACTCAACCTTATGATTTATCCCTGATAGATATACCCTAATCTACGTAAGATATCTCTCCTAACTTTCTTGGACTTTAACTAATTTCGACAATATTGCATCCATTCTAGACTCGATGTCTCGACTGCCTAGTGGAACATATCTGTCGCTCTTCTCTTTGTAGTTATCCTTGTGCCTCCAATAACCATCTCATTCTCTGCTCCTATCTCGGTACCTATCACCATGATAGTTCCAAACTTGGTCCCCTTTCCCTTTGGCTCAGAAACCCACCACTTTGTATCTAAATACTTTGCTTCCTTATCTGTATCAGACTCATAAACTCTAAAAGTAGATCCCTATTCCCCCACATCATGCACCTGTTTATCCATCATTGGTATAAATTATTTTGAAAGCAACCCAATATAAGTTCTAAGATGTGCAACTTCTTGTGCTACTATAACATCACTAGCTCTATAGTACTTATAGCTCCAATAACATATGTATCAGCCCCTCTATTATCCTCCCAAGTATTCCATCCTTGGTTAGTGGCATAAATCTTATCTAATATTTCTTGGGCCATCTCCCAACAGAGATGCATAAGTGCACCTCCAAATATTGTGTCTACCATTTCCCTAGAACCGACATTCAAATATCTATAGAATATCTTCAACACTTTGGGTCTTGGAATTTTGTGATGGGGTACCATGTTCAACTTCTTTTTGAATCGGAACCATGCTTCACACATAGATTTTGTAGGTAATTGCCAGAAATTATAAATGTCATCTTTTAACTGCAAAATCCTAGAAAGAGGGAAAAAATAATTAAAAAAACTGTCTACGTAACTCTTTCCAAGTCATGATCAAGCTTTTAGAGAGTTATCCAAGTCATAATAATGCTTTACCTCAATGCTTTTTATTCCATCCCAAGGGTAGTATATGAGGTGCATATCCTAGTGATTTTGCATCATCTGTTGCTTCCCCCTAGAGTACACCGTTTAGATTCAACAACTGGATCATTGCAATGGTAATATCGAACTTCACATTGAAGGGTAAAGTAGGTGGAACAATGGCTCCAGTTTCAATAGGCTCTACATACCCCATGTCTTTATCCTCATCATATAGTGGTAGAACTGATATGTAGGTATAACTCGAGCTCTGCCACCTCTAGATATCTTTTGACTGTCATCGACTTTTGTATATTGATCAGCTATTTATCTTGGTCAGGTTAGCTGTGCCTGTGGAGATAAGCTAGCTTCCTCAACCACTCTTCTCTCTTCAACTGCTTCTACTAAAAATTTCTCCATATGTCTATTATCAACATTCTATGGATCAATAGGTGGGGGATGAGGTACATTTTAAGGATTTCGAACCCCAGCAGGAACACCATCATGAACTTTCATTAATATCCTTTTTGGTGTTTGTAAAATTCTCTATGGTTCAAGATCAATTGGGAGTAAGGGATTGCCTTGACTCCTGGTTCAGGCATACACCGACGTATACCCAACTAAAAATAGGAAATAAAGACTCGCAAACATTACCAACTTTAATCAATAATTCAAACTGCCTTCCCTGGCAATGATGACAAAATTTGATGTCGCCCAAAACTAACCACCAAAGAAGTATGTTGTGGTCAATCTCAAATATAGTAACCCAAATAGGGTTGGGGTCAAACCCGTAAGGAATACGCTGAACATAATCCATAAGTAGTGTAGAAAAGTAAATCGGGGGAATTTGAAGTCAACAGTAATAAGTAACCAAACATAAGTGCTGGAGTTTGTAAACAATAGAATATAGATGCTAGGAATGTGTTCCCCTAGCTTCATAACTATGTAAATTCTCATATTCAATCCACCTAACCTCCTGTTCTGCTTGCAAAGTTGACAAGCTATGCACTATCAACCGTCTTGTGAACGCATTGATAAATTTTACCCTTTAACTTATCAGTACCAAGGTGTTTCTTTGTTGTCCCTTTTCTATAAACTCAGTAAAACTCTTACCTTTTGAGTTTCGAGGGTTGATAGCCTCGAATCACAGTTGTAACCTCCTTTTCTAATCTTAAACTACTTTGTAAGGACGTTCTCGAATAAAGGCAATCCCCAAGCTTCTGCAGCAGCTTGGATTCAATAAATACGAAGAAGATTATAATACACGCAACTACAGTAGAATAAATGAATCTCCTACTTCCCTTATGTAGCTAATCCGCTAGGGTTCCTACAACCCTAGTCAAGTAAATTAGCCGCTCATGTTCATACAACAACCTATGATAATCAATAAAGAACACATCTAATAAATTGCACAATAATGAAAGAGTAAAAATCCAAAGTCTCTAATTGAATGCAAAACCAAAACCTCAAGAACAAAATCTCAATGATCAAAGTATTCTAAAAGTATAAAAATTAATGTAAAAGTGCATGACTGATGAGTGGTGAGATTATCACTCATTCTCACTCGTAATGCATTCACATTACCTTATTTTGAATGAAAAAAATGAGACAATATCTATGGATAGATGCACTAATACCCACTCTTTGTAGGCATAAGGTTGAGGAGACCAATAGATGTGGATTGGAACTGAAAATGATAAAAAGGGAACATGATAGAGTACAGCTAAAGACTTGGACTACATCAGCCTCAGTTACCACAACCGCAGTATTCTATCTATGGTCGTGGTCAGTCAAGATGGTTAGAGAAACGTGGTCGTGGCACACAATTGTGATCGCATAGTCACAGTCGCAAACAACCGTGTGTGATCGCGGTTAAGAGAGAAGGTGCCCAGGGGTAGATCAGTAAAATCACTTGGACGCATCCAAATCCATATTAAGCTAAAACCCTTTTTTCTTTAGGATAACATAGCTCATAAAATATTTAGGAATTCAAGACTTGAAACCCTAATCTTGGGCAAGAGTGTAATTAACTTTGAAGGTTTAATTTCTTAGACCTTTTGTGAAAAATGAATGCTTTTGATATGCGTTATGGTATATCTCTCTTTAATTTCTTCATGAGTAGCTAAGTAATTTAGTCTTGGGATTATGTTGAACTAGAGTGTAATTGTGTATGAGTATTTTTGTGTTTGCATGGATTTTAGTTGTTGAGTATAGATTCCACCATTGCTTGAGCTTAAGGGTTGGAATTTGATGGGTCAAAACCCCAAATCTCCAAATGGGTTTGATAGGTTAAAGCCCCAAACTTTAGAAACCCTTAGTCATCCTTGAAGGAGTGATGGATGTGAACATTAGGTAACCCATAACATCCTCAAAAGAGGGTTATAGGGGGACAAAAAAATGGTAGATAATTGAGCCTATGGTTTACTACCTTTTGCAATCTTAGAAATAAGTGTATTAGGAGAGTAAATCATGTCAAGAGAATTATCCTAGAAATAGTGATGTTTTATTGAGGTCTTGGGTGATTTTGAAAATATGTACACTTGTTAGGTTCTCGAAAGAGCCAACGGGAGAAATCGATGTGGTTTTGTTGAAAGATTGATCCCAATGAATTTCGACCTAGCCTATCCTTTAGTTAACAACTAAATTTCATGATTAATCAACATCAGCCCACATGCATTACATCTAGGTAGACATAATCCCAATATTTCCCTCAAATATTGAATTATATGTAAAAGTTTCATTCATGAAGTGTGTGTTAAAGTAGGTTGTGAAGAATTTCCAAGTAAACCCCCCATTTTACTCCACATATCATTTTTATTAGAATTTTGGGTAATATCTTAGTAATTTGAGCATACATAGGGTTTGAAGTCTATAGTTCACTCATCGAGATTTGAACCCAATTTAAACTAGCTTACTTGACAATGACCGCCTCACTCCTAATTATGGGAGTGAGTTGAGCATCATCAAAATAACGTCATTATCAGGGAGTGAAATATAGATTTTGATTGTGTGATGTCATTCTTACTTGGGAATAGTCAAAGTGGTGTAATTTACTTTATTTATTATTGTTGAATCTTTTGTAGGTGATCAAAGTGTAAATGGAGCAATGAGCGATAATGCAAGAAATATGGGCCCCCTAGATGCCCCTCTTGATGATGAAGACAAATTAAATGAGGCAGGGAAAACAAGTGCAATTCGCATTCCACCAACGAATGGGAATGGAGTGTTTTATGTGACTAGCGTTATACCTCATAAGTTGAAAATGAAAGGATTGTACAGGTGTCAAGCATATGAGGACTCAAATGTCCATTTGAAGAACTTTGTGGAAGGTTGGGCTACATTTAACATGGCACACATTACACAAGAATCCATCCGGCTTCATCTTTTCCTATTTTCACTAACGGGTGAGGCAATTTTATGGCTTTGCTCTCTTCCACCAGCTCAATTACATCATGGGAAGAGCATACTATAGTGTTTCTTGATAGATACTTCCCACCATTAAAACTGCTTCAAAAGTGAGATGAGATTGTGAGTTTTCAGTAAATGAATGAAGAACCATTATTTGAAGCTTGGGAGAGGTTTAATGGAAAGTTAGCCCAATGCCCAAATCATGAGGTCCCATAAAAGATGCTCCTCGAGATTTTCTATAGGGATCTTAATCCATTAAATGAAATGGTAGTGAATAATGCGGCAGGCAGTTCTATAGTGAGATTACATCATCTTGCGACCTTTCGATTGATAGGAGAAGTATCAAAACAAAATTAGGGGTGGCATAACCGAGACACCAAAGATTCCAAAACCTCCTCTACCACATCCATGAAAACTAAAAAGCAAAGAAAATGAGAAGAAGAAAAGGAGCAAAACATGGCCAAAATGATGACCCAACTTGAGCTCTTGACGAAGCATGTTATGGGTGCACTTGTGAAAGCGGTAAATGTTGTAGCATTGAAATCTTATGAAGAGGATGAAGAGGCAAAAAAGTTGGATGAAAAAATCTAGTACTTGGCAAACTACTTAAGGGGTTCCTGCCCTGCCTATTAAAGGTAAGGTCGGAACCAAGGTTGGATGGATCGTGAGCGAGATCAAGATTGGAGAGATCATGAATGTGAATATGACCATTATGTACCTCCTCATGATCGAGCTAATGCCAAGGAATCTTGTACCATTGACCTCAAAAAGTTCAAGGACAAGTATATGTTAGAAAGGGTCTTGAATAGAGCAGAAGGCACAGACAAGATAGTCCATGCATTGAAGGGTGATTTCTCCCACCTCTCTCAAATAGTGGTGTATCTACACAATTAAATGCTATACCCAAGTGGGGAAAATATATACACAATTAAATGCTATACCTAGAGGTTGTCTTCCGAGTGACATAATTGCTAACCCTAAAAATGATGCACAACTCCTAGCAATGATGAAAAGGAGTGGAAGAGCACTTGAGAAACCTTTAAAGGGGGATGTGAGTAAGAATATGCCCAAATCCAAAGCAAAGGAGGGGAGACCTTAAAGAAGAGAGGTAAACAAAAGTGATAAGGAGGTGTTTGAAGTTGAAGGGCCACAATTTAAAGCAAGAACAACCATCCAAGTTACGGCCCTATTCCCTCAACGTTTGGATAAAGAATAGGAAAATGACAAAGTAATGAAGTTCATGGCCAAACTTAGGAACCTATCAATAAACATCTCATTACTTGAGGCTATCCAAGAGATCCCAGGATACACTAAGTTGATGTCTAAGAAGAAAAATGTTGAAGGTGATACTATTGAAGTCACTCATAGATCTATCACTATCATAGATAGTAAGGTTGCAAAAAAGAAAGATGACCCCAGAGTATTCACTATCTCTTGCACAATTGGGACGTATGAATTTGCAAAAGATCTATGTGACCTTGGTGAGAGCATCAACTTAATGCATTTTGTTATATACAAGAAACTTGGTTTGGATATCCCGATTCCAACCTTTTTACATTTCTTGATGGCGGACTGGTCTATAAAAAGGCTGGTGGGTATATTATTTAACGTCTTTGTGAAAGTGGACAAATTTATTCTCCTAATGGATTTTGTGGTATTGGATTGTGAACTGGACCAAGAAGTGCCTATCATTCTTGGTCGTCCTTTCTTATCCACTGAGAGAGCCATTGTTGATCTAGAGCTGGGGGAGATGAAATTTAGAGTGCAAGAGAATGTGGTCTCTTTCAAAATTTGCAAATCAAAGAAGCAAACCACGGAGTTGCAAGTAGTATCCGTGGTTGATGTTGAAAATAAGAAGATGAATGAAAAGGAGTTCAAGGATCCACCTTGAAAATGAAGAAAGAAAGAAGTCGTGCCACGACGATAACTAAGGCTCTAGGTGGGAGGCAACCCACAAATGCCATAAAAGTGGCTCGTATCTTTTTTTTATTGTTATGTATTTCTAAGGTAGATTTTATCTTGTGCATATGAATAACCCATGCATTTATGACACTATGGAGTGCATCAAATAATATGACCAGGGGAGAAATGTGGGAAAATGCTGAACAGGGGAAAAATAGAAGAGCAAAATTGCTCTCGGTTACCGCGATTGCGGTCCCTAAATATGATTGTGGTATTGTAGATGTCTACGATTGCAGTCCCTAATTACAGGCGCGGACACTTCTGCCATTTAACCTCTAGTTGCCCTCATTTCCCTCACATTCCATTTTTAGATTGTACTATCTAATTTAGGCTAATTTCTTGTCAAGTTTGTAAGCTTATACAACATCCTTGCATTCCATTGCATCAAAACTCTAGTAGGTGACATTAATCCATGCTTTTACTTATGAAAATAGGCGATAAATACATGATTAATAAGAGCCTTAAATATTGATTATTATTCTTTCCATGTTGTCATATTGGGTATTGGTGTGATGTTGGCTATTTGATTAGGTTGTGCACACAAGTAGGGGAAATCATGTGTACCCAAATTTGTATGAAATAGGTAGACCAATGAGATATGCACACCAAGTGTTTGATAAAATACTCTAATGAACTTTCAATACTTGTATTTACTTTCTAATGGACATTCTCACACTTGTGAGTTTTATTCTAATGATCTTTATATGCTTCCATATTATAGAACATACGAGTAGCCTAAATTTGGAAAAAATCTGTACATGCAAAGTTGACACAAAACTAGCCTCAGGTAGGGAGACCGTAGTCATAGACTGCGATCGTGGTAACGCAAATAGGGTCTTGACTCATGTTCACGATAACCAAGGACAGCTTTCTGCCAGGCCAAAAAATCCTGCATTTCTAAATTTTTAGTCTAGCACCACCAAGCACCACCAAGAACCAATGAACTCTAGTGATTAACACATTTTGCATTTTTAAAATTTCAAAAAAAAAATATAATGTGTGCTTAGTGCGTTTAGTACAATCTCATGGATAAGTATGATCACATCCGATTCATGGAACCTGAGTGCTACACTCTTTACTACAGGGATCTTCCAAGGACAAAGCTGCTCTAGGAGAAAGGAATTTTCTTGGATAACATGACGGAGAAACTACTAGCACTTCATGACAAACTTAAAGCCATAGGGTAGCAGTACTTTGCCCCGGATACATGCATTGTAAATAAGCAATGGGTCTGTGAATTATATGCAAATATCGGTGAAGTCTCTTTTTCGAACCTACTTTATTTGACTGTCAAGATTTGGGGAAAGACGGTGAAAGTTGGGGCTAAACAAATCAATGATGTTTATTGGCTCAATAAGGCAGCTATGACTAAATTTAAAGTGAAGGGGTGTACATCATGGAATTGGTTGGCACATCGGCTCTAAGAAGTCTCGTGGACAAAAATTAAAAGCAATATTTCTATGAATGACTTCATCTTCGAGGCTCTATATGGTTCCACATCATTTGTAGCCGAGTTTCACCTTGCACCCACATGACATCAGTCCCAAAATTTTATGCTAGGATGGTTCCATGTATTCTAGACGAAATTTCTCTAGATGTTGGTCAGCTTGTGGTTAATTAAATAGATCATTTCAAATTCCAAGGTGGTACACATCTATTCTTTCCTTCCTTAATTGCATAGCTTTGGAAAAGAGTAGGGGTGGAAGAGTATGATAGTGATACTGGGTGTGCCCTAATGCTCCCATTTACCCCTTGAGGATTAGAGGTGAGGGTACACCTGAAAAAAGCAAGAAAAGAAAGATTAACTTGGAAAAGCCGGCATACAGTGAGCCTGAGTCTTATAGGCCAACTACCATGAGGCCTCATAAGAAAATGTGAGTAAATATTGTAACCATCAAAGAGCTCGTGTCTAGTTTCCCCGAAGGACCGAGGGAGCCTTCCACCACTCATTATTATTATATGTCATGTACCGATCATGAGAAGCACAAGGAGGATAAAAATAAGCAAGAAGATACCATTGATAAGTTTGAAAAGGCCTACTCCTCTTTGGAAAAGTCACACCAAGACCTCCAGATCATACATGAAAAAATGGTTGAAAGGGAGAAGAAGATGGACGAATTCTTCATCAGGATGTGGAAGGGTGTGAAGGTCATATGGAATGTTCTAAGGCCCTGAGATATACTTTCTTCTTCTTGGGTGGACAGTGATGATGAGGCCCTAGTCAAGTGGTATGATCTTGAGGAAGAGGGTAGTGATGCAGAGTCCAATAGTGATAGCAACCCTTGATGTGGTTTTAGGGAGCACCCTTATCTCTTTTACCCTTGATTATTTATGCATTTGGGACACTACTATGTTTTAAGTTGGGGTGTCTCTTTATCCTTATTCATTTAATTTGGGCCTGTATTATATCCTTTTCTGCTGTTTTGGATAATTCTCATCTTAATTTTATTTAGGTTGTAATATTCGGTCACCTTGATGGTACCCATATTTGCATAGATTAGTTATGTTGTTCTTAGTTTGCTATTTTAGTCTAAATTTCATTAGTCAAGCTTTGCCTTCGTGATTGGGTTTTAACAATAGGTGCAGGGAAAGTCTGAGTACCCGTGGCATCAAGGCCATAAAATGCAAGGAAAGTATTACCTATGGCATTGATAATTTAGGGTTGCATTAAAATCTATTGGTGAAATCTAAGTAACCATATGGTGGGTCTCCCATGCTACTAACTTCAATGTGAGATAATAGCTTTGATGGTTTCCATGATTAACAAATTATTTATGGTGCGGAAGCAAAGAGCAAACAACCCCCTCTGTCTAAAAATTTTGAAAAATTATTCGAAGGCATGGATGTGAGCAACTTTATGAAGAAATTTTTCCCTTTTCATATGACTCCATAAGTTGACTTCAAAAAAAATAATGAATACTCTATCCTTGTCTCGAGCGAGTAGAACAATTGAATCCCCTTAACAACATTCGCATGCCATGTGTGTGAGGTTAATTTTATCCATCTTGTGTGTGCTTGTAATATCTAGAACTTGCCTCTTTAGCCTTTCAAAGCTAATTTTTGACTGTGCTTGGTTGGTAAAATGATCATAGGCCATCTTGTGATTTTGGAAGTCCACTTTAACCTAAAAAGTCTACCAATACATAAGAGTTTTACCCTCTTCGAGCCTTTGGACTTTTCATTGGCAAATGCATTACAAGCCGTGACCTTTATATTCATCCTCTCTTGAACCCTATCCTACTTGAAATTGAGAATACAAATTAAGGCTAATGGCCTAAATTAGGGGTATTTGAAAGAGAAGGAAGTATAGTTGGGCCACGAAGAAGGTTCCTTGACAATCTTGAGAAAGTAAAGCTTTTTGGATATGAATAAATAAAAGATCCCATAAAGGAAAGAAAGGCTTTATCTATGTGCAAAAATTATAGAAGAAGAGACAAAGAAGAAAGTGGGAAAACCAAGAAAAATAAAAGAGTGGGCAAAATAGTAAACTGAAAATAAGTGGAAATAAGTGAAGCATGAAAAGAGTACGATGTAGAAGTTCAAGGAGGGTGTAGCCTTGTATTCCTAAGTTGATCTCGTACCCTACCCTAAACCTACTTTAGAAGCTCAAAAAGCCCTTTGTGATTCCTAACCAAGTGTAGTCATTGTAGTGATGATTTAAAATAGGGGAAATCCTATGAAATGGTACTTATTAACATGAAAAATTTCTTGAGAGAGTGAGTGCTGTACTTAAAATTCCTTGTCGCATAATTGGTAGCTAGGTGTGTAAATTTCTTCTTTCTTGTGAGGAGGCACATGAACTGGTTTAGGTGGGTGATTTTTTCATCTTCTGCACAATGAGATAATTGAAAGTACTACATGTTTGAAGTCAACATGTGAGACATTTCTAGAGTGTTAGTAGTTGTCACATGGTTTCTCCTTAAAGTCTATTGCGTTCTTCACTAGTCCATTTTATGACGAGGGAAGTTTTTAAAGTCCTATTTGCCCATGTGAAAAGAACTTAGTATGGTAGCAATCTAATTTAAGTCATTATGATCATTGGGTGGTAGAATGAGGGCACATATAGGAAATTGTCTCATAGTAAGAGGTAGAGTTGCTTGAGGACAAGCAAGGTCTTATGTTGGGGGTGTTGATGAGTGGTGAGTTTACCACTCATTCACACTCGTTATGCATGCACATTACCTTATTTTAAATGAATAAATTAGACAACATCTATAGATAGATGCACTGATATCTACTCTTTGCATGCATAAAGTTGGGAAGACCAAAAGATATGGATTGGAACAAAAAATGATAAAAAACTAATAAGAAAGAGTGCAACTAAATACCTGGACTACATTAGCCTTATTTACCGTGACCGTGGTCCTCTATCCGCATTGGCGGTTAGTAAGGACGATCAGAGCAATGTGGTCATGGAACATAATCGTGGTCACATGGTAGCAGTCGCGGACAGCCGTGCATGATCGCAGTTTAGTGTGAAGGTGCCTAAGGCAGATCTGTAAAAGCACTTGGACGCATCCAAGCCATATTTAAGCTAAAACCCTTTCTTCTTTAGGATAACTTAACTCATAAGATATTTTGGAATTCAAGACTTGAAACCATAATCATTGGCAAGTGTGTAATTAACTTTGAAGGTTAAATTTCATAGACTTTTTGTGAAGAATGAATGCTTTGGATAATCCTTATGGTATATCTCTCTTTACTTTCTTCATGAGTAGCTAAGTAATTTAGTTTTCGGATTATGTTGAACTAGAGTGTAATTGTGCATGAGTATTGTTGTGTTTTCATGGATTTTAGTTGTTGAGTATAAATTCCACCATTGCTTGAGCTTAAGGGTTGGAATTCGATGGGTGAAAACCCCAAATCTCCAAATGGGTTTGATTGGTGAAAGCCCCAAGCTCTAGAAACCCTTTGTCATCCTTGAAAGAGGGATGGAGGTGAACATTAGGTAACCCATAACATCCTCAAAAGAGGGTTATAGAGGGACAAAGCAATGGTGGACAATTGATCCTATGGTTTAGTACCTCTTGCAATCTTAGAAATAAGTATATTAGGAGTGTAAATTATGTCAAGAGCATTATCCTAGAAATAAGGAAGTTTGATTAAGGTCTTGGGTGATTTTGGAAATATGTACACTTGTTAGGTGCTCGAAAGAGCCAATGGGTTAAATGGTTGTAGTTTAGTTGAAATATTGACCCCAATGAACTTTGACCTAGCTTATCCTTTAGTTAACAATTAAATTTCATGATGAACTAACATCAACCCACCTGCATTACCTCTAGGTAGACATAATCTAAATATTTCTCTCAAATCATGAATTCTAAGTAAAAGTTTCATTTACGAAGTGTCTGTTAAATTAGGTTGTGAAGAATTCAAAAGAAAACCCCCATTTTACTCCACTTTTCATTTTTATTAGCATTTTGGGTAATCTCTTAGTAATTTGAGAATCCATAGGGTTTGAAGTCTGTAGTTCACTCCTTGAGATTGGACCCTAATTTAAATTGGGTTACTTGACAATGACCACCTCACTCCTAATTGTGGGAGTAAGTTGATCATTATCAGTAACCTAATAAAGTAATTACCCTAAGGTATTCATAGTATCTCAATATAATAAAGAAATCCTAATAAAAATGGAATAGGAAAACTTATGTTGGTAGTCGTTACATCTCATAAGGTCTCTTTATGAGTTGTATACTTATTTTTGTAAGAACTCTCATGCACTTCCATATTTAGGTCTTAAATATTTTGTTGTCATTACGATTCATCACCAAAATTTCTACTCAGTTCATACGACTCATGGTCTTCACTTGTTAGCACTTGAGCCTCCAACTTCACGAGCTGGCACACTGTCTTATTACGAGTGCTCACTAAGAGCCGTAGACTGACCTTATGACCCATAGTCTTTTATGACTTTGGATTAGGACTTCAATTATGCATACTATTCTCTTAACGATTTATCTCAATGACTTATAGCAACTTCTTATGAGTCGTAGTCACTATTTACTTAGTGTTTCAGCTACACTTTTTCTTCAAGTATCCTGGTAAGTCAGTTTATGATTCATAAAGTGATTAATGACTCATAGATTGACCAGTACTTTAACATACTTTAGAGATTTTTCTTCAAATTTTCAAATTACCCATTGTCTACTTGATTTCCCTACACTCACTCAACAAGCACACTATATCTACCAAAATGACCTAAGTCCAAGCATAAATTCCTTGTTTTAAGCATCGAATGTGTCATGTTTCTGAGGCATGTCAAGTACCTGCTAGACATAAGGGTCAAACTTTGGATGCTATTGTTATAGATACAATTTTAGTGTGCCTCCATTCAGCCCATGCTTTATTTTATCAAGGATCCACTTATTCATATATATCTGCTTATTCGGCACCATGATTAGAGATGTGTTGTGACTTGTTATTTGTGCCATTGCACATATCTCCTCTAGTGGGTGATTCTTTAGTAGTGGATAGAGTTTTCATATCATGTGTTGAGACTGTTGACGATGTTGAATTTATGCTGGCCTTATTACTCTAAACATGGTGGATTTTTATGTGATTCTAGGCATGGACTGGTTATTCCACTATTTTGCGGTCATGAATTGCTTTTCCAAGCCTATTACCTTAGCTATGCTTGGTTTACCCCAGTCATATGGCAAGGAGTTTTAGCCATGAGCCGATGGGGATTAATTCCTATGTGTGCTAGGAGACTTATTTGAAGGGGTTCCGTGTCTTATCTCGCTTATATTTATGATACTAGTATAGACAGTTCGCCGCTAGACTCTGTTCCTATAGTTTGTAAGTTTCTTGATTTTTTTCCCTACCAAAATGCCTTGTATTGCTTTTGTCTATGATATTGAGTTTGCAATTGATATTGAGCCTGGAACCCGACCTATTTCTATGGAAAATTACTATATGGTTCTTTCTGAGCTTAAGGAGTTGAAATCTTAGCTTTAAGATCTTCTTAGTAATGGTTTTATTAGACCATATATGTCCCCTTGGGGAGATCCTGCATTGTTTGTTAAGAAAAAGATGGATCCATGCATATGTGTATTCATTATAGAAATCTCAATAATATGACCACTAGAAGATTCGGTACCTACCGCAACCTCTAGCCAAAAACCTTAACTACAACTGAAAACCATTGAATTTTCCAGCCATCATGGCCAATGTGGCCGATGGGCAACGCCACCGGAAGAAAAAATTAAGCAAAATAATGAAGAATGTAGTTTAACACATCCAAAAGGGAGAGATACCCTAAAATTTATAGATCTATTAAGACCTAAACCTGTTGGTAGTAACTTTATTAGGGTTCCTCCTAAACCGGTGGTTATGTTGCATGGAGAGCCTACTATCATATGGAAATCATTGGAAGTACGTAACTTAATCATTCAAGAGAGTCTTCAATATGCTATAGCTGGAAAATTCTTGTATGGTAAACCATACATCAAAGAATTAAGAAAAACAATACCAGCTCAGTGTGGAGTAAAAGGTGAATGCACAATAGGGGTCTTTGATGCAAGGCATATTCTTATTAGACTAGAAGGATTAGAGGATTATGTACAATTATTATCTACAAGAACATATTATATAAAGACTATAGAGATATATTCGCAGATGAGAACGTTATAGTGGGATCCATGCTTTGATCCAGACGTTGAGACAACAATAAGAGTAGCATGGACTACAATGCCATATTTGCCTCCGAATTTCTTCTCTAAGGAAGCAATTTTTTCTATTACTTCAACAGTAGGGAAGCCATTAACAGTAGATAAGGCAACTAAAAACCAAACTAGTCTGACTTGTGCAAGCATTAAACTTAAGGTAGATTCAGTTTCTAAGTTGCCTTATAGGATTAGAATTAATAAAGAGAATGATATCACTGGAGAAGTCAAATCCAAATGGATTAAAATCCAATATGATTATATGCGTAAATACTACAAAGATTGTTGTTTGCAAGGCCATGATGAAGAAAGTTGTTGGAACATTCATTCGAAATTGTATGAGAAAAAAAGAAAGTGGAGATGCAAAAAACACCAAGAATAAAGAAAAATAGAAGAAGCAAAGAGAGCAACAACATTTACAAAAAAAGTAAATAAGGGAGAATACAAATAAGCATCAGTGGTTGACTAGAAGAAATAAATTTAAAAGAGACAAATATGGACACAAATTGGGAGAGCTAGACAAGGAGAATGAAGATGATGTTGCTATATCTAATCTTTTTGATGCATTAAGGGATGAAAAAGTTGAAAGTATCAACAAGGAGAAGGAATAGAACAAAGAGAGTACAAGAGATTGGGTAAACAAAAGTTTTGGCAAAATTGAAAGAAGCATTCAATCAACAAAGGGAGGAGAGAACAAGGGATGGAAAATGTTAATAAGGAGAGCACAAAAAAGAAAGAAGATAATACAACTAGTAATGTAAAAAGGGAGAAAGAAAAGCAACAAGCAAAGGATGATTAATAAAAAGAGAGTGGTAAACAAAATGAAGGTCCTCAAGAGATAGCAAGGGATTTGATTGTATTATATTCGGACAAAGAAGCTAAGGAATTAATGGTGATTGAAGGGGTTTTAGCCTTAGCAATCCAAACGGAGAATATAGTTGAATGCTGTAATAAAAACAAAGAAGATTTAGATGTGGCAATTTTGGAAGATAATATAAAAAATGTAGCTATTGAAGCTAATTTTTCACCTAAGTAGATAGAATCAATGGAAGCAAAACAAGCATAAACACAAAAGATAGGCAAGAATGCAAGTTCAGCCACAATGCAGACAAGGAGCAATATATCTAAAATAAAGTCAAGATAAATGCTTTGATTTGGAAAATAAGGTTTGTCAATACTTAGAAAGCATTTACCAGGTTGATAACCTTACAAAGGAGACATCAATTTTATTTTATAGGGCTTATGGAGCCCTTCTAAGAAAGTCACAATATTGAAGAATATAAAAGAAGATTGGGCATGCAACATGTAGTTGTGAATACATCAGGGAAGATGTGGGATTTTATGGATGCTAATATGGAATATAGTATGATTAAAGATGAAAAACAACAGTTTTCTATGAAGTTAGAAAATCAACACACAGGAATATCAGTGGTGGTTACATTAGTATATGCTAAATGTTCTCAAAATTAAAGAATGGTGTTGTGGGATTTGCTAGAAGACATGGAAAGTTCTGTTCAAGAGCCTTGGTTGATAGGAGGGGATTTTAATGTTATAAGGAGTGATGAAGAAAATACAGGAGGACTACCTATTACTATCAATGAAACACAAGATTTTAACCAGTGCATAGGCTTGTGCAATATGGAGAAATGTGATTTCAAGGGAAATACGAATACATGGTGGAGTGGAAGAACTGATGAAAAATGAATTTTTAAAAGAATAGATAGAATTTTGTGTAATGACAAAATGCAGGAGATTTTTCAAACAATGGAGGTAGAGCATTTGGTGTGGAGTGGTTCGGATCATTCCCCTTTATTTATTCAAGTTAGAAAGGAGAAGGATCAGATAGTTAGATCTTTAAAATTTATCAATTTCTAGTTGAAGGAAGAATTATGTATGAAGGTGATTAAGCAGAATGGAAAATAGAGATAGAGGGTAATCCTTTCATTGTGTTTCAATAGAAGTTGAAAAATACCAAATCCGCTCTTACAAGGTGGAGTATGATAAATTTGGGAATATCTTTAAGAAAATTGCAACCCTAGAAGATATAATAAAGGTAAGGGAGAAGCAATTTGAAGAAGATCCATTAGGAACAAATAAAGAAAATCTGTTTAGGTCACAAGCTGAATTAAACTTATAGGTTAAAAAGGAAGATGATTTTTGGAGGCAAAAAGCAGGATTTGAATGGTTTAAGGATGGTGAGAGGAATGCTAAATTCTTCCATACAATTGGCAAAATAAGAATGAGCAGTCTTAAAATAAGAAGAATCTAGAATGATGAGGGGGATTGGATCGATGATCAGAGAGATATTACAACTCAACTATAGAGTTATTTCAGCAATAATTTACAAAGTAGAAGGATGTTAAAGATTTATCATTACTAGAAGAATTACCTACTTTGGTAAGTGCAGAGAAAAATGAGGAAGTCATAAGAATGCCAACTAAAGAAAAAGTTAAATATGTTGTCATGGGACTGAACAGGAATAGTACAGGAGGACCAGATGGAATGACAGGTGCCTTTGCCCAAGATACATTGGATATTATTAGAAAGGATATTCACAGAATGGTGATGGCTTTCTTTTGTGGATTTGAACTCCTAAAGTTTATTACTCATACTAATTTGGTATTGCTACCGAAAAATTTAGTGGTGAATACCTTTTTTGACTTGAGACTTATTTCACTTAGTAATTTTGTGAATAAAATCTTCTCACGAATTATTCATGAGAGAATTAAAGGCTTACTACCATATATGATTTCACTAGAACAAGCTGGATTTGTGTAAGGGAGAAGCATTGCTGAGAATATATTAATGGTCCAGGATATAATTATAGAAATAAGAAAAAGATGTAAACCTCTAAACATTATTATTAACCTAGATATGCTAAAGGCTTATGACAGGGTGGAGTGGTTATTTTTTACCAAAGTAATGAGACGGTTAGGATTTTCTAAAATTATAATAGATATGGTGTACAGGCTCTTAGGGAATAACTGGTATTCAATCTTGTTGAATGGTAAACCTAAAGGATTCTTCAAATCCACAAGGGGACCGAAAGAAGGTGATCCACTGTCCCCTACTTTGTTGATAATTACAATAGAGATACTGTACAAAAGTTTGAAGACTTTGATGCAGAAAAAAGAATTGAAGTTGTTTGGAATCCAAGGGGAAGTCCTAAAATAAATCATCAAGCATTTGTCGATGATATGATCATAATGTGTAAAGCTGAGGTGGGAACCTTACAAATAGTAACAAGAGTTCTAGAAAGATATGAAGAAGTATCAGGATATAAGGTCAATAAAGGAAAAAGTGCAATTTATGTGCATAAAAGTGTCTCTAATGGAGTTGTGGTTATGGTAGAAGTGGTTACTGGAATATTAAGGAAGGATTTCCCTTTTACTTATCTAGGTTGTCTAATTTTTTATATGAGAAAGAAAAAAGATTATTTTAAGCATATCATGAATAAGATAAGTTATAAGTTGCAGAGCTGGAAAGGAAAACTTCTATTATTTGGAGGAAGAGCAGTCTTGATTAAACATGTCCTTCAAAGCATTCTTATTCACTGTTTATCAGTAATGAATCCTCCTCTAAATGTGATGAATACAATTCAGAGAGTACTAGCTCAATTCTTTTAGAGTAGAAAGATAGGGGAAAAAGAGAGGCATTGGGTTAATTGGCAGACTATATGTTTACCTAAAAAAGAAGGAGGAAAGGTAACAGACATCTCTATGGATCTTTTTTGTAAATTGTGGTGGAATTTTGGAACTACAAAATCAATTCGGAGTTGCTACATATTTAATAAATATTATAAAAAGGAACATCCTAAACTGTTCATATGGAGAAAGGGTGCAGGTGGACCTCAGGTGTGGAAGAAAATATTAATAGAAAGGGATCTAGTTGAGCATTTGATTGTATGGAAAATCAGGAAAGGGAATTCAAATATTTGGTTGGATAATTGGAAATTACAAGGTGAATTATACTCAATCATAATGGACAATTCAGAGGAGAAGGGGGAATATAGGTGGTTAGTGACTTAGCAGATAATGGAAGATGGAAAGAGCATGTAACTAAAGATATTTTTCCAAAAGATATAGCTGACCACATTTTGCATAAGATTCATCCACCTAGTGAAGAATATAGGGACAGTCCTATATGGAGTATTGAAGCAATAGGGCAATTCTCATTAAAGTCAACTTGGCAATATATTAGACATAAGGAGCATGTAAACAAAACATAAAAAAATATATGGGTTTACCCTTTAAAATATGCTTTTTTATATGGAGATTGTGGAAAGAAAGAATTTCTGTGGATGATAACATGAGGAGATAGGGAGTACAGGGACCTTCAAAATGTTGGTGTTGTAAAGGACCACCAGTAGAGACTGTCACATGTATTCATAAGACCTTTTATTGCTAACAGGACATGGTCATATTTTTCTTCTTTTGCAGGAATAAATATCCAAGACTTGAGATTAAGAGAGAAAATTCTTACCTGGTGGACTACAAAGGTGAATCAAAGGGAGAAATCCTACTATTATGCTTTATCTAGTATCATTTTGTGGGAATTATTGAAAATAAAAAACAATTTGAAGAAAGAAGGCAAGAATACAACAAGGCTAAGAGTTATATACAACATTACAAGAAGTTTGAGGATGTTATTGAAGGTGAAGAAGCCAACATTGGAATTCCCAAGTGAGTGGCCAGATATACTACAGGAGTTTGAAAAGTGTAAAGTATAGATCAAGGTGACTAAAGTGCTATAGGAGGCACCTAAAGAGGAATGGGTAAAATACAATACAGATAGAGCAGCTAGAGGCAGTTCAGGAAGAAGTTCATTTTCTTTTTGTCTAAGAGATGTGCGGAGAGATCTAATATATGCTCAAGGAGCACCTATTGAAGATGCTGATAGTGTATAGGCAGAAGCAATAGCAATATTACAAACAACCAACCATAGTAAACAATCACAGACCAACAAGGTGATTATTTAGAATGACTCTTTCACCATGCAGAAAATTTTAACAGGAAAGTGGCCATGTCCATGGAACATATCAATAATAGTTAAATAGGTAAATCAGCTCATGGAAGAAAAGCAAGTGCAGTATCAACATATATATAGAAAGGGAAATCATCTAGCTGACTACTTTGCTAACTTAGCAATAGACACAAGAGCATTCATATATACAAGCTTTCAGCAGCTAGAAACAAGAGAAAAGTGGATAGTAAATAGTGACAAGTTGCAATGTCCATATTTAAGACTGTCACCATCAAAGGGGTGAAGGGGATGGGAAGGCTAAACTTGAAAGTATCATATGCGACATATTTAGAAACTATTACAACATCAAAAAGAGTGAATTAGCTAGCTAGCCTAGTCTACATCAGCTAACAAAAAGGACTCTCAGCAACATGGGAAGGTCTATAGGTCATTTTGAGCTTGATAAACCTAGGAAAGATGCTAATATCCGAATACATATGGGTCCAAGAATCCCATTTGCTTTATCCCAATAATATCAATAAAGAAAGAATAAGAGTTCCTATTAGAGTAATCAAAATCAAAAGTAAAGAACGAGGAAAGATGGAAATAAACTCACTTGGATATGATAGCAGATCTCAGCTGACTAGATCCCTCATAATAGTACAAAAAAGAAAACATCATCCCATCCACCAGACAGCACAGCTGAATCAAGGGTCAGAAACAACAAATCAGGAACATGAAGGAAATCATATTAAAGAAATTAGAAGAAAACAATACTCACTTCTGCAAGATGATAAAAGATGGAAACAAAGACCATGGAAACACAACATTAATCACCCAAAGCATGCGAAGACGGAAGCTAAAATTAGGGAAGAGAAGCATGGCTATAGTGAGAGGTGCAAAGAGGAAGCCGAAATGGATACTAGATGATTTTGGAAACCCCACTTAGGGTATGTATGTTAGTTTTATTTTGACCTGAGTTGAGCTGGGTCAGTAGGGAAGAGTAGATGTTTGTCATTTTTTTCATTTTATGTTATTTTAAATGGGTTGGACCATTTATGTTTGGACATTATTTGAATTTGATGAATAAAATACCAAATTAAACCAATAAAGGTGATGGAGAAGAAACATTATCCTATGCCTCGCATTGATTATTTGTTTGACTAGCTTCAAGGAACAGTAGTCAGAAGTATCGATTTTGTGAATAACAATGTTGCTTACGCGACACTTACTGGTGGATGCCAGATCGCATAAGCGATCAATGGCTTGCGATCCCAGTGCACCAACACCAATTAAGATTTGTAAATTCCAAAGTATCCTCCAACCCCTCAGCATTTATTCAAAATCCCGTATAGGCAAATGAACTATACATTCCTATCAAATTTGATATTCAAGATTCAAAGCTGCAATCAAAATTTCCATCCGAGTTCATTTCAACAAAAAGTGGATCCTACACCCAATTGTCATTTTTCTTAACTTTCAACCAATAGCTCAAAATAAATCCGAGTGCCTCTGGACCTAATCCAAGAGTCCACCTAGTGTAAAATCGACATTTTAGATCCATTTCAACAATAAAATTGGCCTACAAAGTTTTTCAACTAAAATTTTCACTTGGTAGCCAAATTGAACCAATAAAGACTTCAAAATAGGGAATTGGCTCTTAAAAAAAATTAACTACCTGGTAACCAAACTGTCAGTTCCAGCAAATCATAAATGACTTAGGGAAGTTATGGGAAAGCTCTGACCCTAAATAATAAGTAAAAATATGGAAAATAACTGAAGGGTCATTATAGCTTGGTAATGTTACCCTTTATGAATGTAGCCAATTAATTCATGAAAATAAAGGCAAAGGGGATAGAGTATCACGAATGCAACACAAGCTAGTCTTTAATGCAAATAAGAGAGGAAAATTAGTCAACCTTCATTGCTAATATGAAAGAGAAGTCTCACAAACATGATAGTTAACGTGTTGAACCTTCGCGATCTTGGCCTACCCCTCATGAACATAAAGGGTAAATGATCCCTGCATCTAAATCTGGAAAACCAACAAAAACTTAAGTCCTCACAAACTCTGACTGGGTGTTTGGGATATTTTTGGGAACCCAAGCATGCAAACAAACCATTCTACCATACCAAATTCAACATTTTAGACATAAAGGCACCATCCAAACCTTCATTTGAGATCATTTTAATTAAATATGGGTCGCACACATAGTTCAATTTTAACAAAATTCTACCCAATAGCCAAAAATGAGTCTGAAAGCCTCAGGACCTGAACCAAGGGTCCCCCTAACCTAAAATTAATGTTCTAGAGCTGATGGCACTGTTGGATTTCTCATCCAAGGCTATTCACTAGGATTTTTGATTCGAGACCAATTCTTTAACAATAAAAGATCCCAAATAGGAAAATAAGACTAAAACCAAATAAATTGTCTAATAAATAAATAGATAGTTTTGACAAGTCATAAATGTCATATAGCAATGTAGGAATGCTTAAAACATCGTATATGCATGAAAATTGAGAAAATAACTAGGAGGTATCCACTACTAAAAGAACTTTCATCTATTAAAGTCAATGGATAGGAAGAGCTTAAAATATAGGAAAGATAAGGTACTAGGGCCGCATTCACAGAGCATGAATCCTTAAATAACCTCTAGAAGAAACAATGCTTTCAAGGGATTTCAGCAAAGGTATCCCTTTTTGACCAACTTCCTTTCTTACTTCTCCAGTATCCAAAGACTTAACCTCAACAACCAATTGGCCACCAACTAAATTAAGAATGGTTGATGCACGCAAGCCTAAACCACATAATACTAAAACCACAGGATACAAGCACAACCAAAC
This sequence comes from Capsicum annuum, assembly GCF_002878395.1. NCBI lineage: Eukaryota > Viridiplantae > Streptophyta > Magnoliopsida > Solanales > Solanaceae > Capsicum > Capsicum annuum. Next base: position 165,668,534 of record NC_061114.1, on the reverse strand, counting down.
AACAACTTAACCAAGATAAATCAGCCTAAAGCATGAACCATTTAACCAACTCCAACTCCAAATCTAGCATTCCCTTGTCTTTCCAAACTAATATCCATTATAAACTGCACAGAATCCCTCCTACATAATCTGAGTCCTATCTGCACAATCATATTATATTAATCTTGAAAGACTGAAGTTAACCAACCAAAAATCTATACGTGCTAGCATAGGACCAAAGCCTAATAAAGTCTCCTTGAATACTCAAATGGAGATTACCAAAGCTTACAATCTTTAGCCAAAGATACAACTGGTCCAATGACCCTTGGAACAAATAATCATGAATCCCAAGCATAAAATCCTGAACTTAGATAATTAGCTTTGGAGCGCTCCACCAACGGTGGGTGAAACCATGATATTAAGCCTAAGTTGAAAGGAATACTTCTACTGAGTATAAAATCAAGATTCTGACCAAAAATTAAAAATCAAGGTCAATACCAGTGATGTTGGGTGTATTTATGCATTCTAGCATTACTATTTTAGCACTTTTTATCCTTGTTTTGAGGATGATTCTTATGATATATGTGCTAATAATGACATAAATGTTCATTCATGTGTCCAAATATCAGTTTATAATGCTCAATGGTGTTTTTATATAAGTTTTGATTCACTTTGAACATTTAGAGTTCAATCGAGAAAACTAGTGTGACTGGCTTAAGCTAGGCGTTTGTCTAGTCTATTGTGTTGGGTTCTAATGTGTTTTAACAAGTTAATAAGGTTATTATTATGTATTTATATGTGAAAAAATGTATTTATAATATTCATAGGTCAATTGGATCAAGAAAATTTTCAAAATTAGCCTATGCTTAGCTCGTGTTTTGAGTTCACCGTCTTGGATGTTGTGTTGTTTTCTCAGAATGGCTCAACAAAACCGAAATACGGAAATTGACTCAATTTGGAGTCCTAAAATGTATTGGACAATTGAGGGTGCATAGAAAGTCCAATGGATACATGTAAACCACCAATGGATTCATAAAATTCTTTAGTTTAAGAACCATTGGCACGTGTAGGAGTTTATGGAGTGTAAGGATGCTCCACGATGCGGTGAAATCGCCAGTGAAATTCTTGAAATTGACTCACTGGTTTCAAAATGGTGGACCACCAGTCTGGCGACTGACCACCAGTTCGACCACCAAGTTAAACAAAATTTAGGATTTCAGGACACTCAGTGAAGGTCAAAATGGTGGACCACCAGCTTTATGACAGACCACCAAACTGACCACCAGATTCAAGATTTCAGAAAACTCACTGGTGGCCAAAATGGTGGACCACCTGTCTTGCGACTGACCACCAAACTGAACACCAGACCTAAAATAGAAGTACAAATTTCAGCACATCCAGCGAAGGTCAAAATTATGGACCACCAGTTTTGCTGTGGACCACCAACTTGGACGAAATTTTTCTGAATGCAAATTTTAATTCCTTTTTACTTGGGAACATATAAATACCTGTTTTAGGTTTTATTAGGGGAAGATATCATTATATTTGCATCTTTTATCATAACCTCTATACTTGAAACTCTCGGGAAGGTAGTATTTTTTGGAATCAAGCAAATTTTGTGGATCTAATCATTCCATCTCTATTGAAGATTCAAGAACAAATTCTTGTAACCTTTGTAAGTAAATCTTGAATTTATTTATGACTAATACAAAGATGCTTTCTATTTCTTCTATGAAAATGTGTGGCTAAGCTCCCATAACTAGGGTTATGGGAGACTTGATGTGAAAAATGAATTTTGGGTTGTGAATCCAATTGAGTTCTATGAGTAATCGAGATTGTATAAACCTTTCTTCACTTTAATGACTTTTCTTGGTTACAAACTTGAAGAGTGAGCCCTTAAACATCACTTGTCCTAAAAGAAAAGTGTGGGTTGGAAGAAAAAGGGTTTACATGAATTCTTAAGGCTCTAAATCTTAGATTAACGATGAATGCCTTAGCAGGATTGATCTACATGAGAAAATAGTTGAATAAATAATATGTCCTTCGAGTTTGAGAGAATTTAGGGATAAATTACCCAATCAAGTTGAGAAACTAATGGTTAAATAATAGGAATCAACTACTCTTACAATGGAAATTGTTAATTGGAAATCATAAGTGATTCACAACCCTAATTGTTCAAGCATCTCAGTTACCATAACTCTGGTTTGTTTAATATCATTGAATTACTACATACAAAATGAATCATTAGATGGAATAAATCTGTTACAATTAATTAGGACATAATTCACAAATTAAAAACCCCCATTTTATCTTTTCGTATCATTTATTTGAATTTAACTTGTAGCTATAGTTTCAAATTAGTTTAATTGCCACTCACATTGTTCCCTGTGGATTCAAACCCAACTCCAAAGTTGGGTAAATATATTAACGACGATCCCCTTGCACTAAATTGATGTGTAAGTTGAGCGTTATCAACCAGTAGAACCAATCCTGTGTGCCAACAAACCATACTCCTAGAATCTACCAAGCATAATCTATCTGAACGAAATAAAACTAAATCGGTAGGTGCTGAACAAACCTAGTAAACTTGTAGATAAATTCTCAATTGAGACAAATTTTGAAATAGAGGCTGCAACCAAGCTCTATAACCTAGAGCTGAAATCTCAAACCAAAGTTGAACCTCTTGAACTCAATTGCCAAAACCAATCCTATTGATGATAACACACACAAATTCCAAAATCTATCATAACCTTCAGTCCACCGTTCAAAGATCCAAATCTAACACTTGAGCCAATAAATCTTTGCTAAGACTAATTTTCTAATCAATCTCACTATCAGAAATCAGGCATATTTATCCTGGTTATATTAAGAGCTGAAACTAAAATATTGTCGAAGAAGATAACCATAATTGAGGGAAACCATCAACTGAAAACACAAGCCTCCATGATAACCACTATGCCATGCTGCAGTGTAAAATTGTGTAGTCTTAATTAAGGGGTGATGGGCGTTTTGGTGTTTTCACTCTTAACACCCAATCCACGACTTAAAACCTAAGAGGGGCATTATTTTCCCCATTTATCACTATTTAACAACGTTTATTCTCCTCCTACTCTTAAGAACAAAAGAAATCAAAAGCTTTTTCTAAGAATTTACCCATCCAAGTCTCAATTCCAAGTTTTCTTCAGGAGTTCAAGATAACTCAGGTATGTGGGATATTCATCAATGGGTTCCTTCTACCCATTGAGTCCCAAAGATTTTTTTTTCAAGTATAAAATCTTGTTCCCCTCTCTTTATGAAATTTCAAGGCCAAGTACGAATTTACTAAATCTTCCCTTAATAGTCTTGAATACAAATCATGACAATGCATTTCCCCACGTGAATTATGTTTTACATGCTTTATAATTTCAATCCCCCATAACATGTTCAGTTGACACCACGTTAATTATCAATATATGAATTAAACCATGTAAGCATGTTGTCCTCATAAGTTTAATATCTTTCCATACTCAAAATCATGGATTTCACCAGTTTAGTGAGTTATACTATGTTTGGAGTCTACGAATCATGAATTTCCTTATAGTATTATGATTATGTTATTGTATTTAGTGTATTATTTAGTGATGATGGGTTATGAACACCCGATACCTATGTGTTTATGCATGTTTTTGATTTTAAGAAATAAGTCAGTCAGATGATGCTTTTATCATCATATTCAGATTAACATGTTCATATTGAGAAAGTATCAATTGTAAATCTTGCTAACTTTAATCAGTACTAGTGTTATTTTAGTTGGGAGAAGGATTTAGCACCGAGCGAACCTAGAAATGAAGGCTCACCCGCTAGTAGAGGATTGAAACCTATAGTAGAAGTCCCTAAGTTCTAGAACTACGTAGCCAGTGTAGATTATGAGATATCACTCCTAATAGAGGACTGACACTCTTTTAGGGGTCACTCTTTGGTATAGGACTAACACCCTAGTCCTTTGGGACATTAGCATAGTGGATCTACACAACGAGTGTTATTATCCATGGCAAGGCACTGACACCCTTCTAACTGGGGTTACAAGTTAGACCCCGATCAGCTCAGTTTAGGGCATATCAGCTACATGATAGCTCCCACATTTTAAGTTCAGTATTCAAATTATATCAATTTAGGTTTGAATGACAAAGTGTTTAGTTTATCAGTTATTCAGTCATTTAGTTTACATATTTTTCAGCACATGCTTTACTTGGTCCTGAATTCATTTTACATGTTCATGCTTTCTTGCTCAGTGCTTGTGTGTAATTTAGTTAGTCCCTTCTCACATACTAGTACATCCTAATTATTGAATGCATACTCTCTTTTGTGCTATATTGATTCTATGATATAGGGTCATATGCTCAGTCCTCGATTTCTCTTAGTCTGTTTAGTGCCACCTAACAACAGTTGTTGTGAGTCCTCATTCATCAAGGACAAATTATTTATAGTTATTTTTAGAACTTTCTTTATTTCAGTCAGTCGAATTTAGTTGGGGATTTGTCTCATCACCTCCTTACATTTTAGAGGCTTTCAGATAGTTAGACTTATTTTCAGTTGTCTTAGTAGTTCAGACATGTTGGGTATTATTTCAGTATTACATCTTAACATAATTTCTCATCAGTTTAGCTTTCACATATGATGTTTTATTATTACTTTATTCAATCCCCACAGTAGATATTAGATCATAGGTTAGCTTAGAGCCTTAAGCACCATGTTATGAACAGAGGGTAGCCTTGGGCTGTGACAATATGGGTCTGGTTCTCCCCACCAGAAGGTCCTTAGTGTGTGTTAGCCGCACTAATTGGAGAAATCTAAGGAAGGGCCAGGGAATCTACGACCCCAGCCATTCTAAAATAAAATATATATAAAGTGCAACCTATGTAGACGGCCACCAAGGCCCCTATGTTGGCATATGTTGTTTCTAGTATTGGTCCCTCCGAGACCTTCACCTTCCACGGTGAGCTACACAACTCCCTTTCAGCCTAATTAAAAGAAATACACACTACCCATCTATTTAACAAAGGAGTCATCCACTTAGGCATTTACTAATTGGTATTTTCATGCCAATTAATTATTCTTTCAAGCCAATTCCATTATGCCAAATCAAACAAATTATCGATAAGACTCCTAAGTTCCAATTTAAAATCAATCCATGGCCACCAAGGCCTTTCAAAACCATTTTTATCCATTTTCCACTAATGCAATGTAATAGTTTAGTAAAGTAAGCAAAACCATGTAATTGTCTAGATTTCAAAACAAATTATGCAAGTGGGTTGAGGTTAATACCAATTCCAACCCAAATTCCATAAAATTGGGGGAATCTATGACCCTCATTCCAATATCCACACCCATGCACCCAATGGGTTCCGGAATCCACTAATAGAGTATAAACAAATGCATGTAAATCATGATAATTCCATTTAAATAATAATAATCGAAAACCCTCAACCCAAATTCCAAAACCAACATTAAAACCATAGGAATACAAAACCATTACATGCGAAGAGAAAATATAAGTTTAGGGAAGATATGCATGCTAGAAAACACCAAGAATTTGGAGAATGAACTACACTTTGAGCCCTAGATGACCAACCCTTAGAAACCTAGCTTTGCTTTTGACTTAGGAATTTGAGAGAGAAAAGAGTGTATTTGACTTGATAAAATAATGAGAAAGGGACCCCTAGGGTGCTCTATAGCCATATGTTATAATTGGGAATAAGAGGAAATGACCAAAGTGCCCTTAATTAAAACACAGGAAAACTGTCGCCAGTGACTATGATTCAACTTAGACTCATGGTCACTGATAACAAGTCATCATCTAGACTCATCGCCTGGGTAGAAACTCAGGGCCTCCTTACTGATTTGGTCCCGAGTCCCACCCTTCAACTCGTGACCTCACCCAAAGACTGGTATGGTTCTAGTCGTGACCATGTCTAAAACTTAGGAAAACCTTACTAGTTAGTCCACGATTAGATCTATACAACTCATGATGAGTCTTCATGACTCGTCACCTTAGTCGTACCCTGAGCAGTAAGACAATTACTAAGAAATATTCAGAATTCAAAAAACTGAGGTATTGCATCACCTATCTCCAACTTTCTTAGGTCCACTAAAATAAGAACTACATCACAATAAGAATAGAGTATCCAACTCCACTCTAATACTAAGATCAAAGATACCACCTAAAGGAGAACCCAACAAACTTAAAAAGTGAATCCAAGACCTCTTGACATCAAAATCAAAACCATTATCGATCGAGGAACAAGACAAATCAAAAAAGTGGATCCCAAACTGGTCAACCTAAAATAGGCTATATACATGAAGAAGGGAAACCAATAGTAGAATCTTAGCAAACCAAAAGGCAAGACCTAGAATATCAAACTAATAAATGGGTAATGAAATCAAACTACAACCTCTAGATTCATTGAAGACCACCCTACCTTTGCTTCCATAGCCCTCGTAACAATCGATCTAACATAGCCAATGAAAGAGAAAAATGTCCAACCCCACCTTGCTATAAGAGAGAAATCATCGAACCAAGATATCCGCCTAAGACAATGAATAAGAACTACTAGGAAGGGAATTCAAAATAGATAATCCTAGTATTATCATCTTCAAAGAGAGGATAGATAAACATTAAACAATGGAAATAATAACAACAACAATAGAAATACCGGTGTAAAGAATACGTGGTACAAAATATTTTTTAAAAAATCAATAGCAAGTACCACTCTAGGGTCATAAGAGGGCCAATATTGTAATGCCCCGAGTCTTTACCCTGGATGCTACACGATGCTTACGAGCTCGAAGGACCACAAACTATCCCATGACTGATATCTACTGTGAGCACTGAATAAATATACTGTAATAAATGTGGAATAATAGGATGAATGCCATAAGGTTCAAAACATCCGAAATACTGATAAAATATATTGCCTGTAATAATATCTATAAAACTAAACACTGTCTGAAAACTAGTCTGAAAAGCTTCTAACTGAAATTGTCTGGAAGTGGAGTTAATAGGACAATCCCCCAACTAAATTCATCTACTGAAATACTAAGTCTACTGAAATAATAAAATTAAAGAATATCCTCGAATAATGAGGACTCACTGCTAATCTACTACTGGTGGCCGAATTTGAATCTATCTATGGATGGTCAGGAACTTGAGCATTTGAACCTATGATATGAAACATCATAGCGCAAAAAGTATGCATCAGTATGTGGGAATGTATTGATATGCTAGATGAGGAGGTAAGGCTGAATGGAAAGGTTTATATGCATGAACAATAACCGACTGCATGATATAGAGTAACTGAACATGAGAGTACATGGATAACTAATACTGCTGTAAATACTAAGTGTGCACTAATGTGCATATAAATAAATACTGTGACTGAACTTGTCTGAAGATAAGTAATGAATTCTGATACTGAGTAACTGATATTTGAAGTTACTAATAACTGGTTTACTGATACTGGTTAACTGTATCTGACAGTCTTGATTCTGTAGAACTGAACTGAGTTCTATTCTGAAGACTAAAACTAAGACTGTGGGAGGTAATTATCTAATTGATGTGCCCCAAATAAGATAAGATAACTGAGTTATTGTCCAACCTATGACCCCAATTAGAAGGGTGTCTATACCGTTCCATGATTAAAGACACTGAAGAGTTACCCTCATTTGGTAGGTACTCTAATGTGAACGGTGGAACCCTCATTTGTAAGGTTAAAAAACCTCATCAACCCTCAACTGTCAGGTTAGATGTCTCAACCTACACTGTCTATGTAGTTCTGGAATGCAAGGATTGCTTCTAAGGATCACACCCTCTATTGGCAGGTGCGTCCCTATCCTTGGGCTCACTCGATGAAGAATCCTACTCCTAACTAAAAGACACTAAACTAATTGTACTGAACTTATACTGAGTTTACTGAATTTTCCTGAGTTTTATAACTAGCTGAGTTCTACTGAGTTCTATAACTGAATGAGAGTACTACTAATCGTAACATGACTGAGGTTCTATAACTGACACTCACTCTAGGTACACAACTAAATTATCGGGTATTAAATACCCCCAAGACTCGATAGCATGAAAAATAAAGCATAATATACTCTTGAAAATCATAATCTTTCATAGCGACATTTTCTCAAACACTTGTTGGGTATAAGCTTATGCATATATGAACATGCCATGATTTCATTAATTCATTTACATGGACATTCTATCAAACACCTAGAGAGCACAACTAAATGCACATAGTCATGGTTAAAACATAAGCATGGCAATTACAATTCCCTAACTTGCAAATTCATGGATTATGGCATGGGAATTATACAAGTCAAGGTACATGCTATTCAAACTTCATGGAATCTACAATTAATCATGAATTGGAACTCATTTAATATCAAGAACACTAATATAATCAAATTACAAGCATGTAAATCATGAATCATAGTTCTTGAAGTTTTCAAAGTGGATTCGTGGACTCTATGGGTGAAAGGGATCCATAGATGAACACTTAACATACCTTGGAATATTTGTTCTTGAAGATTCTTGGAGAAATTCTTGAGCTTGACCTTGATTTCTTAGAGCTAGGGTTTGTTTTCTTGAGAGAGAATACTTTTAATTTGGGGAAAATTGATTAAAATCAGTTTAGTGTCTCTACAAAATGACAACTGGGAACTGAGGGCTTGGCACGATGCGGTGGGATCACGGCGCCCCGTTGGTTCTGAAATCTAGACTCATCGCGACGCGGTGGGATCACGTTGATACACTTGAAAGTGACAAACATGAAAATAAGCCTTGGAGCGATGCGCCAATATCGCGGAGAAACATTGAAAACTGACAATTCTCATTTTGACATACTCCGCAACGCGCTACTGGCCTGAATGATGGTATTTAACAACTGAAACTTAAAATAGCCATAACTTCTTACCCGGTTATTGGATTTAGGCAAATTTTATATCATTGGAAAGCTAATTAATTTCCTACGCAATGTCATGCTCTAAACTAAAAAATACTGAGTATTTCCAAAATTTTATATAGATAACTCATGAATTGAGGGTTAAGTTAAGATTGAGAAATACGGGGTATTACAAATATGCCAAGACAAATGGGATTCGAACCTAAATAGTACACACCTAAAAAATCAACATTGATACACTCTATCCTTTACTAAAAGAAATCGTTTACGAGTCTAGTCATATAATCATGAGCTCTATATCAAGGAACATAACAATTTATTTAAACCTACCAAGGCATACAACCATCGATGGGTACAAGAACCCCAATACACTCTAATGAAAAAAGACAGGAAATATAAGGTGCATCAATAATGGTGGAATCCAATGTCACATGCCTGACATACCCGAGAGAGATCAAATTCGAGCGGGTCCAAACTTAGACTAAGTGTCTGAACCACCATCTAAGGTATAAAATGTACTGCCTCAAATTGAAGATGCCACAACAATATGAGACTGATCTGGATATGATAAATGAGTAATAATCCCATGCTAGGGAAACTCTTTAGACTAGTGACCGATCTATCTATAGTCGTAGGAAACCCTTAAAGCCCTAACCTGCTGAGATATACCAATTGACCCTAACTGGATGACTAGATGACATCGAGGGCACTCTGTATTGAAATGACCATCTTTTCTGCAATTATAACATACCTTAGGAACTTTAGGCGTGAAAGAAATATACATTGATCTAGTTTGAGCACTAAACTTGCATCTGGGGAACTTTCAAGACTAATGACCAATCTCACCACAACCATGGTAATCTCTTAAAATATTCCTAGGTGCTGCCCCTACTAATCCAAAATGGCCACCACAACCTAAAAGCCATATCGAATACCCTACAAAGTCTTATGAGAACTCTGCTCGCTGTGATCAACATGACTAATCTAAGACCCACCTATAGACTGAAATGCTACTTCCATAAAACAAATGGGCTGGAAGTGATGTTGACCTCCGCTGGGAGAATCCTCACTCCTAGATGAAATACCAAAAGCATTGTACTGATGATATGTCCTCTTACCGCAACCTTCATAAGTCTATATACATGCTCTTTCTATGGCCCTTGCATGATCAACAACCTGAGAGAAGGAAGACCCTACTGCTACCAAGTGGTCTAATGCCAGACAGACTGGCCATGCAAATCCTCTAATAAATATATGCACCATGTGATATTCTAAGGGAGATAACATAGGAATATATCTGGCCTATTCGAGAAACCTAATCTCATACTCTGAAGCTGATAAGAAAACCTATTATACAGCAATAAAATAACTTTGGCCAAAGAAATGCTTAAAGAATTGGATGTTATCCCTGGCTATGATGTATTCACAAAAATACTTGAGATCCTTAATGATGAATCTCGAAAGGCTGAAGCAGTCATGAGTTCCACTGGAGCTGGGCTATCCCTAAATCCTCTGACTGATGTTGAAGATCTTATACATCCATGCCTGACTCTCTGGTCCGATGCTGCACTAAAGCTTTAGAAAGGCGTGCTGAAGTCTCGTCTGTATCTATAAATAACCTCCTATTATCCATCTGGGATAGAATATAGTCAAAGAATGTAGTTGGGGCTCATAGAAATATGAACACATGACAAGGAATCAAGAATGGATTTTCCTAAAAATGTCTAATAGCCTCTCGAAGATAGGTAACAGATGTCTCTGCACTATCCACAGGACTCTACTAGACACTTAGTTCTTGAACTAACATACCAGTAAACTCAAGCTATAATACCAATTTTTCATGACCTAATTTCTTAGGTCATGATGGCACCTACTATAACACATTAGTAGGCAAACCTATAGTTCAAAATTGCTAGCAACGGACTACCAAGAGAAATAAAGGAAGAATGTAGAATAAATTAGTAAAAGATTAATATATATATATATTATAATCTCTTATACTGATTCCACTAGGATTTGGGACTGTCTTATATATATATATATATATATATATATGTATATATATATATATATATATATATATATATATATATATATAAGACTATCCCAAAACCTGGTGGAATTAGTATAAGAGATTCTAATATAATAACAATACAAAATAAAGTACTAAGTGAATATACTGATATAACCCATCTTTGAATAAACATAGATAATAGTTTAGTACATTAGAAGGAGATTAATAATACTCTAAACTCTGGAAGCTCACCCTAATTCGTCGAACCATAGATGCTCCACATGATGCATACAATAAGGACGAGAACCCATACCATGATCTACAGGATGTTAAAGTTTAGTATAAGTACCAAACACATGGTATTCAGTAGGTAAATGCCTGTTGAGCTCCAAAGATAATGCAAATATAAATAACATGAAACCAGGAATGTAGACTATACCTAAATATCAAGGAAACCAATATAGTAATGCTAAGGAGGAAATAACATAAACTATTCTATTCTATCCATACTCTAGGACCTAAGCATCACATCGTATATCACTAGCCAATATACAAATAAAGAGATGAACAAGGATATATAGTATTATATAAGGCCAAGCAATGGATATACAACATAAATAAATAAAGGAAGAGAGGGATTTATGGTAATACCATCTCTCTCTCTCACTCTATATATATATATACATATACATACACAATTAAGGCTAAATGAAAGGTACAATCTAAAGTAGTCATACTAGTATCTTAATCATCATAATCACCATAGAAAGTAGTGCTAACATAATCAGGGTCCTTAATCCAATTTTCTAAGTATAAGACCATTATATCTAGTAAAATAAACATAAAATAAGGTAATCAAATCATACCTTGAATCTCGATAACAATCTAATAATCAACTTTTCACAAAATAACCATAATAATAATAAATAACTGGTCAGCATGGACAAATAATACCTTAACTCGGCCTTATAACTCAAAAGGTCCAATCAGCATACAGCAAACAACAAACAACAAACAACACTCATCACCTATACCTATGCAACCCCCATAAGGCTGATAGATATAGGTGCATACTGGTGATAGGCAATGCATATGAAAGGATAAATGCAAAGTAGAATCCATAATACCATAACTGATCCAAGTACCATAATGCAATGTAGAATCAATGATACCATAATTGATCTAAGTACTATAATGTAACATAGTGTATACACCACCTCCTGCTCGATAGCTTGCAAAGACAGGACCTACGATAACCTCTCTTCTCCAAAACAATGGCTCATGAATGAAGGGGCCCCTAGGGGGTTCAAGAGTATCCATATACAATGACTTGGTCCTGATCTAGGATTTCCAATCATTATCATCATCCTTGATCTACTTTGTCCAGTACTATATAAATATGTAAGAATGTACAGACTCAAACCATGGATAAAAAAGTGTAAGTCCATAAATCTACTATGTAGAGTGACCTTTGGGACTAAATCATAGCAAAATTATAGAAAACACTAGAGTCTCTCGACCAAAGTAAATAGCAGTAGTAAAATCGTGAATCGAAATCTATCTTGATCAAATCTCTAAAATATCAATTTTAGTCTCAAAAGCTAATAAATCATTTATTATGGTGGTACGATTCCCATTATGAAAGGATCTATTTTAAAAGAGAAAATTGGGAATAAATTCTTTTTTAGAAAAATAGTAGTAAAACAATATTTTAGCTGGAACCATACCATTAAGTGAGCATGAATATGCCGAATGTATGCATACAACACTAGTATCCAAACAATATGATTATATGCATCTAAATGTCCGTAAACTATGACAACATCCTTTACAAGGATAAATCACTTCCTCAGAACCTAACTAATATCATAATCACGGCCTTAGGCTAAATATATGTAATGTCATAACCATATCATAATCCGGAAAACCATTAAAATCCACCAAATTAAGTGAAAACCTTATACTAAAGGGTTATTAGCCTCAAATATGTCTAACATACTAGCAACCTAGGGTAAAAATATTCTAGAAGTATGATAAGTACTTTATCTTAAGGGTTATTACGTTCTTCTAGTCCCTGAATTCAAAACTTACGCTGAGTCATGATATTCCACACATAATCACATCCTAACATTCCTATTTAATTTGCAACATATGTAATATTCTATCTCGGGAAGAAGAGTAGATAGAAGCCTACCTCGATGTTGAGCCACAAGTCCTTGAATCAGCTATAAATTATTCGCCTTTGCTCTATGATCTTAAAATGCCACCACTTTATTGAAATAGTTATCTATGCATCATAAGGAGTAAAATGAGACCTATATTACTATATTAAGGGCCGGCTCAAAATTTGGGTATAGAATGAGCCCGCAGGGCCTGCAAATGAAATCAAAATTAAATCCATCACAATGTCCTTTGAAGGACAAAGAATGTGTACTCAAAAGTTGAGTGCAAATCGGGTCTCAAATCAACCCTTAAAGTTTGGAAATTTTAAGATCTAAATCAAAGAAGTTACCATGAATTAGGATGGAAATTGAAAAATTAATGGAAAATTACCAAGTAGTGTTAGGCTAGCTTACTGTAGCTTCAGTGGATTATTCCCTACTTTTTTCTCTCTTTGAGATCTCAATTTAGTGTGCAAATAATGAAAGAGATAGTGGATTATTGGGTGGGGAAAAGGAGATTAAACGATCTCAGATGTCGCTAAAGAGAGAATCTGAGTGCTAAAGAAACTACCTCTAAAATGGCATCTCGACCGCTTCAGATGTACGATAGCTTGGCTGGGGTACTGCTAGAGTGGACCCTAGGCGCTAAAGTAGGGGTCCACTAAAGAGGCCTAGCCAACTGCCCATGGTCTATTAAGTAGCTTAAGGAGTGCTAAAGGATACGCTGCTAAACGGACTCCCTTAGCTACTTAAGCGGTCAACTCGGGTACCAGATACCTTATTTTTCCTAAGTCCAAAAATGGACTCAGATTGAGTGCTTAAGTTTTGTTCAGAACCCAATGAGCACAAATGAACTATACTACCATACCTAATTCAACATTCTAGGCTCAATGGAAATGTCAAAACTTTCATCCAAGATCATTGCTACTAAATGTTGGGTCCACACCTATAGTTTTATTTTTTATATAATTCGCCCAATAGCCTAAAATGAGGTTAGAAGCCTTGGGACCTGAACCAAGGGTCCTCCTAGTATAAAATCAATGTTTTGGAGCTGATGGAGCTATCAAAATTATCATCTGAGGTCATCTACTAGGAGTTTTAGTCTGAGACTAAATCCAAAATAGCAAAAGCTCTAAAGCAGGGAAAATGAGACTAAAACCCAAATGAATTGTCTGATAATTGTATCGACAATTGTGGTAAGTCATAAATGACTTATAGCTGCTATGGATAGGCTTGATATATTAGAAATTCGTGAAAATTGAGAAAATGACCTAAAGGGTAATTATATTATGATATCTGGACCTGCGATCTATTTTTAAAAACCAATAAGCACCCTGAAACTGATCAAACAAGTCATTAATTCTAGGGATAGAGTACTTGTTCTTGAGTGTGACCTTATTTAAATACATATAGTCTACACACATTCTGAGAGTGCCATTTTTTTTACATACGAACAGGACTGGAGCACCCCATTGAGAAATATTGGGTCTGATGAACCCTTTATTTTGGAGGTCCTTAAGTTGATACTTCAACTTCTTAAGTTTAGTTGGAACCATTCAATAGGAAGAAGTGGAAATTCGCTAGGTATATTAGAGTAGATCAATCCCAAATTTGATTTCCCTATCAAGAGGTACCCTAAGTATATCCTCTGGGAAGACATCAGGAAACTCATCGACTACAATGAACTGATTGAATTATTGGTATCTAAGACATAGTATCTTTAAATCAAACTAGGTTATCTATACACCTTTTTGAGATTAACTTTCTGGATTTAATGTAGGAAATAAAATGACCCTTATGAGTTTCTAAACTACCTTCCCACTTGACGACTGAATCATTAGGAAACCAAAAATTTAACACTCAGTTATGAGAATCAACTAAGGCATAGCATAAGTGGAGCCAATCCATCCTAATAAAGACATCAAAATCTATCATGTCTAGCTTTGTTAAATCTTCTAAAGTAACCTTATAGAGAACTATAATAGAGAACTTTCTATATACTCATCTAGCATCAACTAACTCACTGATGAAAGTTGAAACTAAAAAAGGTTCAGAACGACACTTGAGACTTATATCAAAGTTCACAACAATAAGTGGGGTTATAAAAGAGATGGCTGACCCTGGATCTAACAACACATAAGCATCAAGGTGAAAGACATAAAGCATACCAATGACTATATATAGGGATCTTTCTTGCTCTTGACATAAAAAAGACCATTAAATTTTTTCTAACACTGACCGCCATTGGTAGAGGGTGATGTACCCAGCTGTGGAGTAGGGCAGCCATACTGAGCTCTAAAGTGGTGGAATAATCTTGAGGGTGAGCAAAAAGGAATCCCTTAATCCTATGTTTGGTCTTGCCATAACTTTAACATCTATATCTATCCATCATCCACTTAGCTTAATGACTTCTACCATACTTCTATTAGGAAGGAAATGTACATCCCCCTAAAATGCTACTTTGAGATCTAGTAGTTGGTGTTGGAACATACTTCTCTTACTTAGTTTGGGGTTCAGGGGAACTTGATAAATATGGTGTGAGAGTTGACAAATGACTTTAAAATTAAGAATGACTTTCCCCTCCTGACCTATTCTAACCATACTCAAACTTTTTGATCTACGCCTTTCTATTTTCTCTCTCTCTTTCCTTTAGTTTCTCAACCTTAATTTGCTAAGCATGGGAATTCAATTGTTCTATATTTATATCCACTATCAGCATAGAATTCCTACACTCCCTGACTACCAATTCAAATATTTTAGTGACAAATTTACTCATATGAGCCTTGGAATTTGGCAATAACTTTAGTGAATACTAAGAAAGCTGAGTGAACATGAGATAATATTCTTTCACCAACCTAGAACCCTGTATAAGGTTCATGAAATCCTTTACCTTTGCCTCTCTCATATCACAAGGAAAGTATATATCCAGAAAATTTGTCTAAAACATATCCCAACTCATTGGAGCTACATTCTCATCCCTACCTTCCTTCCATAGAGTAATCTAATCATAAGTAATATCTTTTAATCGTTAAGATGCCAATTCCTCACTCTTCTATCTTATGATATGCATAATTTGAGTGATTTTATTCACCTCATTAATGATAAATTATAGATCCTCATTCACCTTTGACCCAAAGAATTCATGTGTATTCATTCTCATGATTTCTAAAACTCTGGCTGCAACTAAGTAACAATTTTACTAATTTGGGACTACTATTGGCTGCCCTTCTTGAGGATTCACAAACTGAGCTAACACCTAAAATACAACCTAGAAATCAGCATAGGAGATATTCTTGTTTAAAGGGTTTCCAATGGTGGTTGGGTGGCTTGATCCCTATTTATACGAACATAAGATCTATGGAGAGGTATTCTCTTTCACATGAATTGATGAGTGGAAAATTTTTCACTAATTTACATCAAAATTATTGTACACTACAATGATCTAATTGTATAAATGAGTCTAGATCTCTATTTAAATGCCTTAACGTCTAGTTTTTGTGATCTTATAGGAAATATGATAAACATGAATTAAGATCAAGCAAAAAGAGAAGGAAAGTGGTTAAGAGGATCAAAACTAAAGATCAAATGACCCTCAGGTGCCGCAATTGATCAGTGGTAAATTTACCAATCATTTACATCTAAATTTGTGTACATTACTATGATTAAATAGTGTTAATGAGAAAAATTTGTCATTTAAATACACTAACTCCCATGTTTTATAGGTTCATAGGTAAATGAAAGAAAACAAGTGAAGTGAGCATAAAAGAGAACAAAATAGTAAAAGGAGTGCATAACTGGAAAATCAGGAGCTGGGATCGACCTCAGTTACCTAGATCGTGGTTTGAGGGCCATGATTGTAGCCAGTATAGCGATCATGATAGGTTTATTGTAACTATGGGAGCCGCAATCGCGATCAAGCACTGGCGATTGTGATAGAGCAGAAAATAGCCCAAGACAGTTTTTGTAATTTCCCATAGCTTGTTCCAATTCCCTATAGGGCAAACACCCTTTCACTTTTGGGATATATTGAACTATAATTCAAGTTTTTTTGGCATTGTAGAAACCCTACTAAATTGGGAAAGATTATTGTAGTTAATTTTCCAAGGATTTCAGTTGTAATTAAAGTTTAATTTCAGAACAATATCTTCAAAGGAAGCTTTGAATATGTATTTGGGTATATCTCTTTTCTCAAACTTTATGAGTATCTAAACATCTATCAAGGGTTATGTTGGAAAAGTCTGCAAATATGTGTTGGTCTTATTTATAAGTGTAGATTCTTAGTTAATGATGTTGGGTTTCACAAATACTTGATTGTTAAATAGGAATTTATGGGTGAAAGCTCCAAATTCCCAAAATCCCACATCATCCTTAAAAGAAGGATGTGGGGGTACTAATTTAGATCCCATATAATCCCTAAAAAGGGATATAGGTGACCAGTATTTCTAAACAATAATTAAATTTTAGCTTATTCTTTTACCTTTTCTTAGAATTAAGGACTGATTGTGAATTTGCTATGTTTTGGACATCTTCCTAGAAATAGGGATGCCCAATTAAGGTTGTGGGTTAATTTGTTTTCCACACCCATGAGGTATCCAAAAGGATCCATGGGTGGTATTTTGATGTTTAGTTGAGAAACTAACATCAAAACCCCTAACCTAACCTACTCATATAGTCATTAACTAGGGTTTTCATTTGATTCGACACATCTATGCACTATTTTCCCCCAGGAAAACATAATCCTAAGACTATTCTCCTATTGGAGTTTTACCTACAATTGTTGCCCTAAATTTGTATTTCAATTGAATTTTATCTAAACAACCTTTCTAACTATACCCCCATTTTAATTTATGTCTTTCTTAATGTTTACTTTGGGTGTAAATACTTAGTATCTTCCAACACGCATAAGACTAGAATACTAGTTACACTTCTTGTTGATTCGACCCTAACTCAAGTTGCATTATTATCTTTAAAAACAATGATCCTACACCAAAACTATGGTATAGGTGTGTATGATCAAAATGACACCGTTTTCAAGGAGTGAAACTTAGTTTTTACTTATGTGGTATTGATAGTGACTTTGGGTTTACCCAAAGTGTGTGTTATTTATTTTGGTTGTTGTTTTTGTTTCTTTATAGGTAATATCAATAGTGTCCTCGATACAATGAGTGATCATGCAAGTAATGCCGGGATCTTTGATGGGCCCCTTGATGATGAAGACCATCTCCACAATGCGAGGCATTATAGTGCCATCCGCGTCCCACTAAATGCAGGGAATGGGTTTTTCACATAACATGTGTGATGTTACAAATTCTTCAGATGAAATAACTCTGGTCATGCTTATGAAGACCCAAACATGCACTTGAAAAATTTTGTGGAAGTGTGTGCCCCGTTCAACATTTCTCACATCTCACAAGAATCCATATGGTTATGCCTCTTTCTATTCTCTCTAACGAGTAAAGTGGTATTATTGTTGAGGTTTCTTACAACTGGTTCAATCACATCATGCGTCGATCTCACTGAGGCTTTCTTAGATTATTACTTCCTATTGTCAAAGATATTGAAAATGCAGAAAGAAATCATTAATTTTTATCAACTAAACAGGAAGCCTCTATAAGAAGTTTGGGAGAGGTTTAATGAAAAGCTTATGAAATGTCCTATCCATGAGGTACTGGACAACATGCTCTTACAAATTTTCTATAGGGCATTTGACAACTCAACAAGACCATGCTAGATAATGTGGCCGATGGATCACTTGTGAGGTTGCCATATGGAGTGGCTTCATCTTTGCTTCAGCAAATCACAAAGACAAATAAGGGGTGGAACACCTGAGACACCGAGGTAGATAAAGAGTCCTCTACCACATCCTATGTGGAAAAGAGTAAAGAAAGAAAGAAGAAAAGAGGTAGGAAAACATGGTAAAAATAATAATACAATTAGAAATTCTTACAAAGCATGTGATGGGTGCATCCAAAAAAAATGGTAAATGTCGTGGCATCCAAAAGATATTGTGAAGAAGAAGTGAAGAAGCTCAATGAAGAAATTAGATATTTGGCAAACTACTCAGGGGGTTCTCCCCCGCCTATCAAAGGCAAAGTGGGAACCAAGGTTAGACCGATCGTGATCGAGAAAGGGAATGGTGTGACAGAGATAGAGATCATGATTGGAGTGATAAGAAAAGGGGTATGATAGATATGTGCCCCCTCCATGAATAAGTGAAAAGGAAGGAGTCAAATCCCATGGATCCTACATAGTTTAAGGACGCGTATATGCTTGCTAGAATCTTGATAAGAGTAAAAGGGACAAACAAGATGGTCTGAGAATTAAAAGGAGATTTTTCTCAAATCAACCAAATGATTGTATCACACCCTGCTTCAATCAAACAATTGGAGACTCAAATTGGCCAAATATTATCTGCAATCAATGCTAGGCCAAAGGGTGGCCTTCCCAGTGATACGGTGGTAAATGATTAAAAAAGATGCTCAAGTCTTAGAAATTGTCACTTAGAGTGGTAAAGAACTTGGCGCATAAGTGGTTGAGGCCAAATAAAAGTCTAATGCTGATCTAGTGAATACAAAGAAGAAGTATGTGAGTGATTATAATAATGAGGCTCCAAAGTCTCAAAAAGAGGATAATGAGGAGAGAACTCCTAAGATAGTTGAGGGTGATGATAGTCCCAAATAAAAATCCCTCCTCATTTCCCTCAAAGACTCAATAAAACGGAGAAAAATGTCAAATTCAAGAGTTCCTCGCCAAGCTTAGCAATCTGTCAATTAATATCCCATTTCTAAAAGTCATTTAAGAAATTCTAGGATATGCTAAGTTATGAAAATACTAATGTCCAAGAAGCGCCTTGTGGATGGTGAAAACATTAAAGTTATCCATGGTTGTAATTCTATCATGACTAGTGTTATGACAAAAAAGAAAAAAGATCGAGGAGCCTTCACAATCCCTTGCACTATTGGGACAAACAAATTTGATAAAACCTTGTGTGACCTTGGTGCAAGCATAAATCTCATGCCATATAAAATTTATTAAAGTCTTGACACTTCTACTCCTACAGTAATGAGAGTCTTGATGGTGGATCACTCAACCAATAAACCAGTTGGAGTTTTGTATGATGTCTTGGTCAAGGTTGATTGTTTTATTTTGTCAGCAGACTTTGTGGTCCTAGATTATGAAATAGACCAAGAAATACCCATTATTCTTAAGAGACCTTTTTGTCAACTAGGAGATAAATTTTTTATATGGAGCAAGGAGAAATAAAATTTTAGGTTCAAAATGATGAAACATCTTTTTAGGTTTGTAAAATGGAAAAACAACCAATGGAACTTCAAGTGTTGTGCGTCATTGATGTGGTGGAGAATAAGATGGATTATGGGCTCCTCAAGGACCCAACTTAAAAGTTGATGAACATCGTGCCACAATGATAAAGTAGGTGCTAGGTGGGAGCAACACACTACTGCCATGAAAGTGTCTCGTATCCTTTGAATTTTAATTGTTAGAGTAGATTTAATTTTTGTTTGTGATTAATCCATGAAATTTTTGTTCTATAAGGAGTTTTGAATGAGATTTAAAAAGGGGAAGTGTGTTGCATTTGAGTAGTGGACTGAAGAACAAAAATTTGGAATCAGTTACTGTGATTGTGGTATGCATGCTATCGCAATTGCGATCGCCGCATAACCGCAATTATGAAACTTTTACTGCAATCACGGTCAAATTAGTTTTAAAAACTGAATAGTCTACTATTTCCCCTACACTTCTTTCCTATTTTATCTCAAATTGGAACTGATTTTGTTTGTGTTCATCCAAATTGCGCATCAGTATCCCCTCTTAATCTATCAATCTAGTATGTGACTCGAATTATCTTTTTAATTATATGTGCAAGCCTTAGAATTCATGTCTTAGGAATGGCAAAAACTAAATATCAAATGACCCTCAGGTGCTGTGATTGATGAGTGGTAAATTTACCACTCATTTACATCCAAATTTGTGTACACTACTATGATTAAATGGTGTTAATTAGAAAAATTTGTCATTTGAAAGAACTAATTCCCATGTTTTTCAAGTTCACTGGTAAATGAAAGAAAACAAGTTAAGTGAGCATAAAAGAGAACAAAATAGGAAAATGAGAGCAAAAGTTGGAAAATCAGGAGCTGGGATCAACCTAAGTTACCGTAATCGCAATTTAAGGGCCTCGATCACTGCCAGCATAACGATAATGGTAGCTTTAAAGAAACCGTGTGAGCCACGATTGTGGTCAATAACCAACAATCGCAATAGAGCAAAAATTAGCCCAGGGGTAATTTTGTAATTTCCCACAGCTAGTTGCAATTTTGCTATAGGAAAAAAACCCTCTCACTTTTGGGATATCTTGAACTAGAATTCATATTTTGGCATTGTACAAACCCTATTAAATTGGAAAAGATTATTATAGTTAGTTTTCCAAGGATTTTAGTTCTAATTAAACAATTTTAGTTCTAATTATTATAGCAGTAGCTTTAGTGCATCGGACTGCCCTTTCATCTTCAATGGAAGCTTTGAATGTGAATAGGGTGCGATGGAATTTGAGAATAATGGAAGTTGAATTTGAGAAAACTATCTTATATCATGGGGTTATGTTGGAATTGGGTGCAAATGTGTGTGGGTCTTTTTTATTAGTGTAGATTCTTGGTTAATGATGTTGGGTTTCAGAAATACTTGATTGTTAAATTGGAATTTGTGGGTGAAAGCCCCAAATTCCCAAAATTCCATATCATCCTTGAAAGAGGGATGTGGGTACTTATTTGGATCCCATATCATTATTGAAAAGGGATATGGGGTGACAAGTATTTGTGAACAATAATTAGATGTTACCTTATTCCTTTACCTTGTCTTAGAAATAAGGATAGATTATGAATTTGCTATGTCTTGGACATCTTCCTAGAAATAGGGATGCGCAATTAAGGTTTGTGGGTTGATTTATTTGCCATACCCATGAGGTATCCGAAAGGATCCGTGAGTGATATTTTGATGTTTGGTTGAAAAACTAACATCAAAACCCCTAACCTAACCTACCCATATAGTAATTAGATAGAGTTTGCATTTGATTCACATACACCCATGCACTATTTGCTTCTAGGAAAACATAATCCCCAGACTATTCTCCTATTGGAATTTTAACTATAACGTTTACCATAAATTGGTAGTTCAATTGAATTTTATCTAAACAACCTTTCTAACCATACCCCTATTTTAATTTATGTCTTTCTTTATGTTTACATTGTAGGTAAATACTTAGTAGCTTCTGACAAACATAAAACTTGAATACTAGTTACACTCCTTCTGGATTCGACCCCAAATCAAGTTGGATTATTATATTTGACAATGACCGTCCTACACAAAGACTATGGTATAGGTGAACATGATCAGTGATCGCACTTCAAGTGTCGCGATCACAGTCGAAACTCAAGTCAAACTTTGGTGATCACAATATGACTATCGTGATTGCTAGAGTTGTGAATGCAATCAAGATATGTCGGTCGCGGTAGATCATAAATACAAGGGAAAAGTAGAATTTGATGAAGCTAGATCCTACGCACAAAATGGCAAAACCCTTTCACATTCTGCAATCTTTCATCCAATTTTGTGTTCGGAGAGGAAAAATACAATAATTTTGAGTTGATAGGATAATTTGTTAATTCGATTCGAAGAGATTCTAGTTGTAAATTGAAATTGAAGCTTGGGTTCTCTGTTTTTGATTATTATGGATCAAGTGCATGCCAATTTTGGTATATCTCTCCTATTTAATCTCATGAGTAGATAAATCGATATCTTTGGTTTATGTTTGATTAAGTAGTAGATTGGGCATAGGTGTTGATTGTTAGAAAAAATTAATTGGTTAATAGTGATGGGTTTTGATTTTATTCTATGGTTGAATTATAAATTGTGGGTGAATACCCTAATTTTCTTAGATCCCATATCATTCTTGAAAGAGGGGTGTGGGTGAAGAGTGATTGCAAGAGACACCTTGAACTAGCTTATTTGTTAGCACTATCTTAGAAATAAGGGTGTTAGTTAAATTGGCTATGTTCATAAGCATCATCTTAGAAGTAAGGATTCTAAGTTTGAGGTCATAGATTGGTAATCTTGTCACACTCATGAGGTATTTAAAAGAAACAATGTGTGAAATTTAGTATTTTATCGAAAAGTTAACACTTAGATCCTAAATCTAGCCTATCCAAAACCCTTAGACAAAACTTGGACTAACTATTGATTACGTCAAACATCCTAGGTTTTGGCCCTTGGAAATTTCCTTTGTTTTGAACTTTCTAATCATAATACGACTGATACCATGACTCATATCGTATAGGTATGGGTCTAGGACCCTATCCATATGTTGGCTAGTGAGATATTGGCCATGTTCTATCTAAGGTATGAGAATACTCCATATAAGTCGTATATTGATGTGACAAGAAGTATCGGTCTAATTGTATGTTGTTTAGTGTCTATCCTTTGATGTTCTCCCTAGGGTATGACTTTAGGGTACTAGTCGTATGGTGATGATACAAGTTAGTTAAGTGAGTCGATTATTGGACAGAATGTGGTGTCCAATTTTCTAATTAAGTGACGAGTTGAGGGTACCACTCATATGATGTGGACATGAGCTGAGGGGTTCAATTGTACCCATATGCGTTCTTTCTACAGCTTTTAAGCTGAGGGTATTTTGGACATTTACCACACCAACCCCTTAATACTCCACATCTTATAACCCTATTTGGTCATTCATTCTTTACTTAGAGGATTTAAACACTCTCTAAAAAACTCTCAAGAAGATTAGCTAGGTTTTCTTCTAGTTGGTCATCTAGAGTCTTAAGGATCAATATACCTCTGTAAATCTTTGTAAGTTAGGCATATTACTCCTCCTTCATTGATAGCTTGACTAATATCATGTTTTAATAGATGGTTTTCATGGTATTATTGTGGTAATGTTTGGGTTTTGGAAATAGATATTGGGGTTTTTTGTTGTTCTTGGTTGGATATTGTTTTCCTATGTGTTTCTTTTGGTTTTTATGTTATAATAATCGTGTGAACATATGGTTGCATGGGAATGGTCAATTTATACATGGTTTTTGATTTTGGAAATCGTATGCCCTTAATATATTTGTTAAAATACCTATGAGAAGGATTTTGTCACATAGTTTGACAATTATTGAAAACTTTGCATTATATAATATGGTAATGGAACATAAATTGCATTTGTTGAGTCTTAATGGTTTGGAAAGGTATTGGAGTCCATGGCTTTGGTTAAAGATGATTTTGAAAACCTTATGGGGTATAATGGAATCCCCTAAGTGAGTGATCAATGAAAACCTTGTAGGGTACACAAGAATTCCCCAAGCGATTTTAATAATGGAGTTTTGGGTACATGGGAATCCCCTAAGTTTTGGCTAATGACATTGATTGCAAGCTATAGTTGGCAAGATGATACGACATTACAATGCCTTAATAGTTAACTCCTAGAATTGGTGGTTTGGTTATGTTTTAAATCTTTTAATTGGGCAATAATGGGGGTTGTGATAGCTTGCTTTGAAGGTGTGAGTCCAAAAGGTTGGCACTGAAAACTCATGTTTTTCGATATGAGGATTGGTCTTTATGACCACGTACTTGTGGGGTACAAGGGAATCCCCTATGTATATACTCGTACATATGTACCATAGAGGGCAAAGGATACAAGGGAATCCCAAGCCACCTATGGTATCTTAAGTTCATACAGCTACATGCATTGGGGCTCATTCAGGGGGTAACACTGGACCCATATAGCCTGTGGGTTGATTATGACAGTAAAGCTACATAACCTAGGTTAATCTTTTAAATGCATGCTAAACTCGATCCCCTTTCCCGGCATGGTTTATATGTATGTATGTGGTTGCATATGGTTATTTACTTTGGTTTTCCATAATGGAATTATTTTATCCTTATTTCTTAGTATATGATAAAGTTCATCCGCAAGTAGTCTTCAGGCACTGTATCCCCATGCAATGTAGGAACCGTCCATACTACTATTCCTCCTACTCAGTGACTTGCTGATCCGAGGATATCTTAAGTTAGAATGAAGTGGTGAGATTTTATCTTCAAAAGGACCATTTCATGTTATGGTTTATCTTATGTCTTTACTTTTCCTTTGACATTGGTTTGTGGCTATGGTTGGGAGCATGTCCCAACAAGATATTCTTTGGCATTGTTTAGAGGATTTACATGGATAACTATGTACTTGGTCATATTATGGTTTTTTTGGTTTAGGTGGGACAGTATGACTTGGTTGGGTTGGTCTCAGATTTGGACTTATCCCAAAGTATTTGAATTCTAAATACTCTAGCTTGTTATATGTTCGGAATTCATCTGACATTGGTTGTATATTGGTTAGTTAGATTAGGTATAAGAGGTAGTCTTCGATCCTTATTGAACTTGAGATGTTTGACATGACTAGGACCTGGTTTGGGTCGTGTCATTACCCATGCATGAACACTACTTAGGAGAACATAACCTCAAGTTCCCCCTTGCTTTGACAAACTTAACACTTTTTCGACCTCATATTCGTGTAATTTGGTGATTGTGTTGAACAACTTTCAATATTCAAACCCCCTAATTTACTTTCATGTTTTGTTTTAGTTTTACATTTCGGGTTAACACATAGTTAACTCTCAATACATGTAGGTGGTGAAAGCTAGCTTGTACTCCTCGAGGATTAAACCCCGACTCATGTTAAGTATATATTTATAATAACTGCCTTGCATCGAAAAACTGATATAAGTTGAGTTTTATAAAAAAATGGCATCGTTGCTAAAGACTGAAGCTTAGTTTTCACTATCGCGGTGTTTTTAGTGAACTTGGTTTAATTGTAGTGCTTTTGCTTACCTTATTTGTTGTTTTTATTCCCCTTTTAGGTAATTTTCATAGTAATCACGACACCATGAGCCACAATATGAGAAATAAAGGCTCATTTTATGGACACCTCGATGATGAGGATCATCATAGTGATGTGGGCCATATGAGTGTAATCTGTATCCCATCGACCAAGGAAAATGGGGTATTCTACGTCATAAGTGTGATGCTCCACATGTTACAAATAAAAGGTCTATTCAGGGGCCAAGCACAAGAAGATGCAAACATACATTTGAAAAACTTCATTAAGATGTGTACCCCATTTGATATTGCCAATATTACTGAAGAGTCTATTTGGTTGAGACTTTTCCCGTTATACTAAAAAGGTGAAGTAATTTTTTTGTTGAGATCTCTACCCACGGGCCTATTACATCTAGGGTAAAACTTACGTAGGTCTTTTTGGATAGATATTTTCCTCCATCTAGAATGCTACAAATAAGAAACACAATAATAAATTTTCATCAACTTAGTGGTGAGCCCTTATATGAGGTATGGAAAAGGTTCAATGACAAACTCATGCAATTCCCGAACCATTAAGTGTTGGAAAATATGTTTCTCTAAATATTTTATAGTGAATTGTACCAACTAAACAAGACGGTGGTGGACAATGCATCAGGTGGTTCTCTTATGAAGTTATCATATGGTGTTGCGGCAAATCTACTTGAGCAAGTCACTAAGAAAAATATGGGATGGCACACTCAGGACTCCAAAGTTCCATAAGGTCCCTGGCCACATCTTATGTTAAAAATTAAAAAGAAAGAAAGAGGAGGAAAAAGATGAAAATATGGCCAAAGTAATGACCCAATTAGATCTCCTCACCAAACACGTGATGGGAGAACCTTCTAAGGCAGTCAATGTCGTTGTCTCTCAAGGTGCCAAAAGTTATGATGAGAATGAATCTAAGGCACTTGATTAAGAGATAAGGTTCTTGGCAAACCATCTAAAGGGTTCTTGCCCCACCTACCAGAGGTAAGACGGGAATCAAGGTTAGAATGATCAACACCAGTATCGTGATTGGCACGATAGAGAGATGTATAGAGATCATGATTGGAGGAACAAGAAGAGAGGATATGATAGATATGTGTCCCCATATGATCATGTAAGGACAAGAAATCAAGCTCGGTGGACCAAAAAAAATTTAAAACTGTAGATGTCCTTGCCCAAATTTTGATATAAGCTGAAGGCACCGATAAAATAGTAAGGGAGATAAAAAGTGAATTATCTCAATTAAACCAAATGGTCACATATCATTCGGCCTCCATCAAGAAACTCTAGATTTGAAACTCTAAATTTCAAATCAACTCAATGCTATGCAAAAAGGAGATCTACCTAGTGACACAATGGTCAACTCCAAGAACAATTCCCATGTTATGGTAATCACCACTAGGAGTGGTATAAATCTTGGTTAAAATATGGATGAGATTAATGAGAATCTTCTTGATGAACAAGCAAGTGCAAAGAGAAAGTGGTCTGGAAAGCCAAATGATGGTACCACAAAGTCTCATGAAAAGAGTGATGAGGATCCGATTTTAGTTAAAAAAAGGGTGATAAGGAGGAGACTCCTAATGGGATTGATGGTGATGAGAAAAAGGTAGTCTAACCTCAAAGTTTTCCATTGCCCCAAATAAAAATTCCTCCACCCTTTTCACAAAGTTTAAAAAAGAAGGATGATAAGGACAAGTTCACATAGTTACTTGAAAAACTTAGCAATCTGCCAAATTATTAGAAGCTCTTCAAGGGATCTTGGGGTATGCTAAGTCCATGAAGAACTTGTTGTACAAAAAGATACTTGTGGGTTGTGAGACTATTGAAGTGACCCATAGTTGTAGTTCTATTATGTCAAATGCTACGACGGATAAAAAGGAAGACCCGGGTGCTTTTATAATCTCTTACACTATCAGGATACATAAATTTGAAAGGTATTTGTGTGGCCTTGGTGGTACTACCAACTTGATTCCATATGTTGTGTATCAAAGGCTAGGGTTGGTATCTCCTACACTCGCCACTATGAGAATCTTGATGGATGATCATTCAATTAAAAAGTCGGTGGGCATATTGTTTGATGTGTTAGTTAAGGTTGACCAGTACATCCTTTCGGCAGATTTTGTAGTCCTCAATTATGGTATCAATTATGAGATACCAATCATACTTGGGAGATTATTTTTGGCAATCAGGAGAGCTCAAGTTGACATGGAGTGCGGAGAGATGAAGTTCCAAGTACATGATGATGAAGTCTTTTTCTGCGAGAGCAAAACTGAAAAATAACAAATGGAGTTACAAGTGGTGTCTGTGATTGACAATGTGGATAAGTAAATAGATGTTCACTAAACCCCAAGGATCAAACCTGATGAAAGTTGTACGTCGTGCTGCAATGTTAAATAAGGCATTGGATGGGAGGCAACCCATCATTGCCATGCATTTGGCCCATATCCTTTGCATTTTAATTTTTAGAATTATTTTTATTTTTGATTAATCAATGCAATTATGGTACTCTGAAGGTGCATTTGAGAAATTAGAAGGCAATAGGTGAAGTGAAATTGAGTGGAGGTAGACTGGTTTAAAATAAGAGGTGTAAACCCAGCTTAGGTATCGCAATCATGATTGAAAACTCGAGACTAAGTCATCCCAGAATTAAGCGTCAGGTCCTGCGATCGTGGTAAGCCAATGTCGATCGCGATCCCCATGTGACCATGATGGCTTTATTGCGATCACACAAATAGTTGTTATAAAATAAGAATCATCTTCAAAATGGTTCCCACATTCTATTTCTTTTATAATACCCAAATATTCATCATTTTTCATTATTGTTAAGAGGCTTTTAAGTACTAGGCATCCAATTTTGCATCCTAACATTTGGTATGTCCTCTTAATCTATTCTTTTATGCTTAAATTTTGGCCTTAGAATGCATGTTTAGGACAATGGCCTAAATCTAAGAACTGTGTGCTCAATTAGTATTTAAATTGCTATTGTTTGGTGTGGTGGTTGTTGTTGTGGTATGAACATCAATGGGGAGGTCTTGAGTACCCAAAATTGTTTAAAATTAGGATGAGTTGTAGGTGCACACCAAGTGTTCGGTAAAATTCCCAAATGAGTTCCTTGATACTTTTCCAAGTTTAAGGGGCATAATTGAGTGTTTAGGTATTGTGTTTCATGTTCTTATTGTCATTTACTTGTTATGAACACAAATTGGTATATAAAATTAGAATTTTTGGATGCAATTGTTTTAGTCCATCAGTCTTAGGTACCATGATTGCGGTCACCAGACTATAATTGTGATAGCGCGATCACGATCCAGTGGCTTGTGATCGCAACATCTGAGCGTTGTCTGGCAGATATGTCCAAAATCCTAAATTCTCATTTTAAGCCCAAATTTGACTCGTGAACCATTTATTTAGATTAAATAAGTTATATAGCATCATTCTTACATAATGATATTGATTGTTAAAGCTTTGTGTTATTTTTAGGTTTTAAAGCTAAAGATGGCAAACTATGATCAAACCTGCTTCATGGCCGCTGAGTATCAGACAATCAATTATAAAGACCTCGCTAGGAGGAAAGTACTTCCTGAGTGGGGCATATCAATGAAATAGTTTCCTGAAAAACTCCCAGCCTTTTAAGAAAATTTGGTGGCCACAGGTTGGAGATGCTTTGCCCTGGATTCGTGCCTAGCCAATGTGCAATGGGTCAGGGAATTCTATGCAAATTTCAGCATAATGAACATCTATGAACTAATTATGAGAATCCAGGGCAAAGAAGTTTATCGGGGCCGAACATATCAATGAAGTCTATGGTCTACTTGATGCCAATATGATAGGGTTTTAGGATAAGAACTGTGCCTCAGGAAGCTGGTTAGCTGAGAAACTGTGCCTAGGAAAGGAATTCACATGGGTTGCCATAATAATGGGGATAACGTGGAATGAATTCATTGTTGAGGTTCGAATATTGTTGACTATCATCTATAGTTGTGTCTCTCCATTCACCAATATGAATTATATCCCTATTGTGCGATCTCGGATGGTAGCTTGCCTCCTGGAAAACATTTCTTTGAACGTTTGTCGATTTGTGATATTTGACATTAGGCATTTCAAGAATCGAGGCGGCCCCATGCTCCTATTTCGATCCTTGATCACGAAATTATGTAAGAGAGTCAAGGTTAAGGAGTACCCAGGGGACAACTAGATATCCCTAAAGACGCTAATTTACCTTTTGAAAATTCATGGTGAGGGTGCTTTTTCAAATTGCAAAAAGAGGAAGATCAATTTAGGTAAGTCAGTAGATGATGACTCTTATAGGCCATCCTTGGTAAGGCCATTCGAGGAAATCTCTCTCCAGATATAGATAGTGAAGGAGTTGGTGTCTAATATACCTTAGGGGACAGTATAACCTTCTACCACTCTCTACTCCTATGTTGCATAGACTGAATATGAGAGGTTTCTAGTAGATTAGAAAGAGCAGGGAGCCACTCTTCAGACTTGAGAACGCCTATTTTTCTTTGGAACTTTTGCATTGAAAGCTACAGAATTATCATAATAAGATAAGAAGAAGGTAGAAGAAAACTGACAAATTTTTCACCTATATGTGGAAGGGGGTATAGGGATTGTGGAAAGTCTTAAAGCCTAAAGTGAGGCTTTCTTCCCCTAGAGCAGATTTAGATATTGAGGTATCAACTATATGGTCAAATGATGATGAGATGATTCTAAGACCGAGAGTGATTACAATACTTGTTGCAATTTCTGGGAGCCCCTTAAACTCTTTTTATGCTTTCATGATATGCAATGAGGACACTGGAAACTCTTTAGTTGGGGTTGGCTGTCTCCATATTCATTTCATATTTTCTTTCTTGGTTTGTATTATTTAGATTCTTATTTTGATACTTTAGGTTTATTTGGATGATTTAATTTTAACTTATTTGGGTGATTTGATTTGGGTTATTATATTGGGCATTTCGATGGTGCCTACGGTTTGTGGATTATTCATTTTAGTTTTTCATTTCTTGTTTTTAATTTTTTCTTTACAGATATTGATGTTGGATGAGACTTTCCCTATGATATATTGAGTGACGATTTTCCTATGGGAAAATCTTTGTGTTTAGTGTTTTGAGCTATAAATAAAGGGGAAGTCTGAGTACCCATGGCATTATAGATTTGGGATTGCCGTTATTGCTACGATGAAGTCTGAGTAGCCATATGGTTTGATCTTGTCAGAGACCAAATGTGAGATGATGGCTTAATTTTGTCCCAACAATAGTTAAACTTAAGTGGTGATATACAGATAAAGAACCCTCCTCCGTCCAAATTTTTTCTAAGAAAATCAAGGGTGTAGACGTGAATGATTTTGTAACAATACTACACCTCTTTTTGTGATTCCAAATTCCTTAGTAGATAGTGTGGAGTAATTAACTCCTTTTGCCTTATTTAGGAGATGCAATTGATCCTTTTAGAAAATTTTGCATGCCATGTGTGGTGAGCTTAGTTGATTGAGTCTCATGTTTACTTGTGTCATCTAGAACTTACCCCGTTCGTCTTTCAAATCTAATCTTGATTACGCGTGGTTGGCAGAATGATCTTAGGCCTTTTTTATGATCATGGAAAACCACTTTAGCCTAAATAGTCTACCCGTGCATGAATGGTATCCTTAGTCACCCTATTTGAGCCTTTGAAACTTTCTTTGGCAACCATATTATAAGCCTTAAACCATTTTAAATTTGTTTCTCTTTTGAACCCTACCCTCCTTGAACTTGAAAGTGCAACTTGAGGATCAAAGTATAAGTTGGGGGTGGTGAATCTTGGAAGAGGTGATCTTGGGCCACGGTATTGTAAATGGGTGCCTAAAAGCTAAGATAAAAGAAAGAGATCATAAAAGAAAGAAAAGCATGACATTGCACAAACTAAAGAAATAAATAGGAAATGCTTTCGAAAGATGGGTATGCTAATGTAGTAAAACTAGGCACATGTGTAAATTAGGAATGAATAAAGTGGAAAATGACCCAAAGTTTGATCTAATAGTGTTGTCTGTGGAGTTCAAGGAGGGTATAGGCACTCGTATCCTAAAGGTTTATCCTACCCTTCCCCGAGCCTTTATTATAAGCTTGAAAAGGTCCTTTGAGATCTCTACCAAGCGTCTTTGAGTTAGTAGTGATTGAAAATAAGGGCAATCATATGGTATAATACTTGTTTGCATTGAGATATTCTTTGTGAGTGTGAGTGTTTGCACATTTGTCAATTGTTACATGATTGAAATTTGACGTGTTGGGACTTCCTTTGTGAGGAGGCATATAAATTAATTGAGGTTGTCGTGTTTCAAAAAGGAGGCAATTGAGTAAAGTTTAGTCACTATTGATAGAGAGTCACCTCTCAAGAGTTTGTTGTTATTACTTTATTGATAATACAAGCCTCTTGCATCCTTGAACAATGTGATCGATTTTAAGGGCTGGTGCACGAGTAGTTCATCCCATGCTTGTTATTTGATTATTAGTGCTAATCAAGTTCAACATCATAATGATCATTTAGTTCAAATAGTGGGCTTATAAGTGGAGTAGTCTTATTCAGTATGTAGTAGTGTTGCTTGAGGAAAAAGAAAGTTTTAAGTTAGGGTGGTGACGAGTGGGAAATTTGTCACTCGTTTACATCTAAATTCTTTCACACTACAATGATTTAATTGTATAAATGAGACTAATTCTCTGATTAAATGCATTAACATCTTTTTTTTTAATCTTTTAGGAAATATGATGAAGATGAATTGAGATCAAGATGGAAGAGAAGAAAAGTTCACAATAGGAGAAAAAGTTGAAGATCAAGTAACCCTAATGTGACGCGATCACACTCCGAGGGTCGCGATCATGGTCAAAAGTTAAGTCAAACTTAGGCGATCACAATCTGACCATCGCAATCACGGGAGTCATGAACACGATCAAGAGATGGCAATCACGGTAGATTAAAAAAGTTACAAGGCTAGAAATGGAATTTCATACAAATGGATCCCAAAGCACAAAATGGCAAAACCCTTTCAGATTTGGGCATCTTTCATCTAATTCTAGTTTTTAAGGCAAAAACACTCTAATTTTGAGTTGCGATATTAATTTGTTAATTTGATTCCATGAGATTCTAGTTTTAAATTAAAATTGAAGCTTGGGTTTACTCTTATTTG
This sequence comes from Capsicum annuum, assembly GCF_002878395.1. Classification (NCBI taxonomy): domain Eukaryota; kingdom Viridiplantae; phylum Streptophyta; class Magnoliopsida; order Solanales; family Solanaceae; genus Capsicum; species Capsicum annuum. The sequence goes on along the minus strand of NC_061114.1, from coordinate 165,635,369 downwards.
GATTATTATGGATCAAGTGCATGCCAATTTGGGTATATATCCTATCTTTAATTTCATGAGTAGATAAATCAATAAGTTAAGGTTATGTTTGATTAGGTAGTAGATTGTATGTGGGTTTTGATTATTAGTCCAAATAATTTGTTGATAGTGATGGGTTTTTCCTTAACTCTATGGTTGAATTGAGAATTGTTGGTGAAAGCCCCAATTGCCTTGGATCGCATATCATCCTTGAAAGAGGAATGTGTATGAAGAGTGATTGGAAGCAACACCTTGAACTAGCTTCTTTGTAAGCACTATCTTAGAAATAAGGATGTTAGTTAAATTAGCTATGTTCATAAGGATCATCTTAGAAATAAGGATGCTAAGTTTGAGGTCATGGATTTGTAATCTTGTCACACTCTTGAAGTATTTGAAAGAATCCATGAGTGAAATTTAGTGTTTTATTGAAAAGTTAACACTGAGATCCTAAATCTATCCTACCTAAAACCCTTAGGTAAAAATTGGACTAACCATTGATTACCCATGCATGAATACTACTTAGAAGAACATAACCCCAAGATCCCCCTTGATTTGATAAACTTAACAATTGTTCGACTTCATAGTAGTGTAATTTGATGATTGTGTTCAACAATTTTCAATATTCAAGAACCCTTATTTACTTTCATATTTTGTTTTAGTTTTGCATTACGGGTTAACTCATAGTTAACTCTGAACATACATGATGGTGAAAGTTATCTTACACTGTTCAAAGGATCTGACCCCAACATATACTGGGTATATATTTACAATGATCGCCTTGCATCAAAATGATAGTTTGATTTGAGAGTTATCACGAATGCATGAGTTAGAGAAAATAGATATAACTACAAAGAATGATAGGGATCATGAAAGAAGGGATAGTTCCTAATACATTCCATAGCCTCTTGTTCATAAGCGTGGTGCACTTTACACCCATGATGAAGTCTTTATGTAATCCATATTGTAAGACTCCCTAGGAATCTTAAAACCATAGCCTCTGATACTAAGTTTGTAACACCTCAAGACTATTCTATGGACATCACACAGTGCTTAGACTACATGTATCCCCAAAGCTTACCCATGGTATGCACTTCGCACTGAATAAGAAAAAAATTATGTAGACATGAGTGGAAACTTTAGATTATAAACTAAAATTCACTCAACATATCAATGTCAATAAAAACAAAACAAGGTAAGCTAAACAACAACTGAAAATCTGAATGTCCAACAAAAGACAACTCACACATTCTGACAAGCCTATAAAGAAACTGAAAAGCCACTAGGAAAGACTCCGGCTGACCCATTAGAAAAATAAAGTTTAAATTTATACTTATTATCTAAACATTTGAAATAACCATAGTCTTGGACCTTTGTATATGAGGACTCACCAATTGATAAGATATAGGTGATTTCAATCATGGCTAGTCATACTGTTGATGACAAACACCTGAACTTACATTATGCATCAATATAGCCACACAGACATACATGTTGGGATGTATACGAAAGAAAAATCAACATGAATCATAAGCTTGAAACATGTATGCTAAGTATAAGCAGACTAATCATAATGAAAAAGAACACTGAGAATTGAAATGTATTAAAGCATAAGAAATAAATACATAACCAAATACTTTGATGATTCATTACACTTATTTTCAAAATTCAATACTTTTCTTGTGGGAGATTTTTATAACCGATGTAAACCATGTGAGCTAGCATGGAGTCCAATGCCTTGCCCACGTTAATGAGAGTTGTTCTATACCTCTTGCCATCTGTAAAGAGCCTTAACTGGAATAATCACTAAACGGAGTCTATTTAGGCAAGGGAGACACTCCCTGGTGAGGTCACCTTTGACCTAAAATGGCTCATAGTTTTTGGGAAATAGGGTGTGCTGAACCCGCTTCACCCTCTATGCTAAATACTACTCCCAAAATATACTAGTGCTCACTCTTTACGAAATTCACCTTGAAATAAAGCATATAGGTTTTTATAAGTCTGAAAATTAATAATTCTTTATTGCTAAATCTCGTTCTTAATTAACTGTGTGAATTTCATATCATTTTTGAGATCATGAGATCAAAACTAAAATCTCTAACATGCATAAGATAAAGTGTAAATATGCTGAGAAACATGTACATTTATCAACTCATGGAACTTTATGTCAAAATGCTAAAACTCACTTCATAATATCAGTCATATGAGTTGATAAATGAGTAAATATGAATTCTTTTGCTAAATAAAATTTAACTCATAGAGAAACATCTTAATTTCTAAACTTGAAAGGTAACTAGGAACCTTAATATTCAAATCCATAAAATTCATGTAAAAATTGAGTTTTCGGGCACAAGGATAGAAGGTAATTCTTGTTCAAACCGACATACTGATATTAATAAATTTCTATGAGGAAACTTGAATCAAAACCTTGGGATCTTGAATTTTGGTAGAGAACCCATTTTGAGTGTTCTTGAGAGTTTTTGGAGGAGAAGAATGGTGTAATTTGAGTTGGAGAATGGGAAATGCATTTAATATTAGTTGTAAAATTAATTAGGAGGTAAAATATCAAATTACTCTTGAAAACTGAAGGAAAAATTTAAATTTTCCATCACTGCGACCTTGGGAATGACATTCATTAATTGTCTCATGCCAAGGGCAAGGTATACTTTTAACGCGGCAACTAGCCTGGTTGGAACACCCTTATCACACTAGGCCACTGGTTTTTATGCCAGGGTGTGTATACCTCTGTGGCATGCTCTAATCATGGACCTTTACTATTTTGGGGTCCTAAAATGCCCCATAATGCATTGCAAAAATTTTGAAACACTTCCTAATGGTCCAATTAACATATCCTATCATTATTCACCTTATGAATCACCTTAAAATGAATGATATTTATCAAAATAAAATCATCGAGATATTGGGGTCTAAAATGAAATCAAATGTTACACCCAAAGAAAAATACCACACTAATCTACTAAACACTACTAAAGAAATCATCTATGGGGGTAGTCATATAAGTATAAAAATCTACACAATGGGTACAACAACTAATATTGTAACATGAAGGCATAAAATCACTGATGGCTATGAAATACCCAACTAAACTTAAAGAGGAAATAAAAGATAATAAGTTGAATCACTCCAATATTGATGGAGTCTAAAGTCATAGTCCTGACATGCCTGAAGGAGTACAAATTTGAGTGTGTCCAAACCCGGACTGAGAATCTAAATAACCAACTGAGGCACTAAGTGCATTACCTCTAACTGAAGGTGCCACAAATCTTGGGGACTGGTGTTGATTAGCTGAATGACTAATAAACTCACCCTGGGGATACTTTAGACCAATGATTAGTCCTCTTGCAGTCATGACAAACCCCTGAAGCTCTAACCCATCAAAAAATATGAGTTGTCCCTAACTAGCTGACCAATTGATGTCTAGGACTCTCTTTACTGAAATGATCATCATCACCACAATCATAACATACCTCAGGAGCCCTAGGATGGTAAAAAACATGTGCTTACCCTGTCTGGACAACCAACTCATGCCTGGGGTACTCTCTAGACCAATCACTAACCTCTCCGCAGTCAAAGTATCCTCTTGGAATTCTCGAATGCACTGCACTTGCTCATCTAAAATGACCACCACAGCTTGAAGATTTAGACCAAATATTCTATAATAGATTGAGATGTTACCTGTACAGTGTTGACAAGCTATAAATATTATTGATCCCAGCTGGAAGGATCCCTACTCCCGAATGGAACACCAATAACACTGTATAAATGACATAGCTTCTTATCGCCACCTCCATCGGTATCAATTCATGCACTCTATGTATCCCTCTTAAAAGAAACAACCTGAGGGAAAAAAGACCCAACTGCTATTAACTACTCCAACTCTAAGCGGAGTGGAAAAGTTAACCCTCTAATAAATCCATGCACCATCCTATACTCTAAAAGATATAGTATAGAGGTATTTCTGGCCCATTCAAGAAACCCAATGTCATACTCTGAAATGAATAGATAACCTTTCTAAACACCCCAACTCTATTATGACAAACACTTGATGTACCACACATCATTTTTATGTAGAAGGTATCCACAAAAAGACTTGGGATCCCCAATGCTAGATCCTAAAGAGCTGACGTTGTCATAACTTCTACCAAATAATAGGATGGAACCACAACCTCTGGATGATGCTAAAGACCCTTAAGAGAAAAGCTATAACTCCCCATCCTGATGCTAAGCTAAAACACTAGAAACACTTTTGAAAGTCTTCTTCACATCTATTGATAGCCTTGTGTCATCAATCTGAGAATGAATGTAGTTAAAGAAAGTACTAGAGGTTCATAAAAATACAAACACATGACAAAGAGTCAAGAATATAATTTCCTAAGAGTGTCTTATAGCCTTTCAAAGATAGGATATATACGCTTCCATACCAGTCTACAAGACTCTACTAGACACTTAGCTCTTGTACCAACACAATGGTAAACCTAGGTTCTGATACCAATTGGTAACAACCTAATTTATTAGGAAATGGTGACACCTAATATAACCACCAGTAGGTAAGCCAACCTATGACATCTAGTAGTAGACTATCAAGAGAAATAAAAGAAAGTAGCAAAATGAATATGATAACGATACTAATATATATGAAGCAACCCCAAGACCTAGTGAATTTAGTACAAAAGCTTATAGTAAAACTAGAGTGCAAAGTGAAATAAAAAATAAATACAGATATAAAGATGTCCTTGAATACAAAATCGAGATTTGTTTTATCAATACGAGGGAGAGCAGGAATACTTCAAATGCCCAGAGCTTAACCTAAATCTCCAATCCATAGCTGTTTCGCATGCTGCTCATGTTAGTAGAGAGAACTCATAATATGGTCTATAGGCTACAAAAGTGTAGTATTGAGTACCAAACATGTGTTACCTAGTAAGAATCAGCTGACTCATCTCCAAATATAATGAAAGAACTATAACATGTAAAGTAAGATTATAACTACATAAAACTATTCAAGAAACTAAACAGGAAAATGCTAATGAATCAATAAGGATAAACTATTTTATTCTAAAAGTTTTAGGGACTAATTACAGTATCATATATCACTAGTCAATATACAAACAAAGAGTAAAAAAATAATATATATTAGTAAACAAGGCCACAAAATGTATATATCATATAATTGGATGAGGAAAGAGAGGGATATATGGTGATACTATATATATATATATCGATATATATATATAGGACTAAACTCAAAGGTAATAAAATAGGCAAGACAACCTAATGTCTCAAAAATCATAGCCAAGTAAGGGAGCTAATGTAGCATAATCAAGTCTCTAACCCTAAGTGTAATGACCCTCTAGATCATTCCTATGTTTGCATGCATTTATGATATTTTAACCCTTCCCATAGTGGTTCCAATCCATTTATGAATCCAAAATTGTTGGTTTGATTATTTGATAGTTTGTTTGGGGTATTAGTCTCATTTACCTATTTTAGAGCTTTCGCTATTTAGGAATTGGTATCATACCAAAACTTATAGTAGATGACCGTAAATGAGAATTTTGACAGTGCCATATGCTCCAAAATGTTTAGTTTAGGCTAGGGGGATCCTTGGTTCAATTCTCAAGGCTTATGGACTCATTTTGGGCTATTGGGCAGATTATATAAAATATAGAACTATAGGTGTGGGCCCCATATTTAGTCAAAACAATCTTAGATGAAAGTTATGATGGTTTTATTGAGTCTAGAATGTCGAATTTGGTATGGTAGAATAGTTTATTTGTGTGCACAGGGTTCTAAATAAATCTCGAACACCCGATCAAAGTCCATTTTGGACTTAGTAAAAGTATGGTACTTGGTACCTGAAAAGACCACTTTAGCGCCTATTAGGACAGTTTACAACTCAGTATTTTAGTGCTTATGATCCATTTTAGCAGCCCTATCCTAATGAATATGGTTTGCTTTAGTGCCATTGAGGCATCTGTAGTGATACCAGCACAAGTTGCTAGACCACTTTAGCACTCGTGATACCACTCTAGCGGTAGGCACTTTAGCACTTAGGTGTCCTCTTTAGCAGTACCTGGGGGCTTTTGATCCCCTTTTCTACACCTAATTTTTCTCTATTTCTTCAACTATTTTCACACCAAATTAAGATCTCAAAGAGAGGAAAAAGTGGAGAATCATCCATTGAAGCTAAGGTACACTAGCCTAACACTCATTGGTCATTTACCATTACTTTTCCCGTCAACTTCCATCCTATTTCATGGTAAATTCTTAGAAGAGTAGTAACTAGGGAAAGATAATGACAATAGTAATTTGAAGTTTGACAGTCGATCCAAGCTATAAGGTATTGTTTAAGATCGTTAACTATCATCTAATAAATAGAGATAAAAAAGGGAATAGTTAACTGGGATAAAGATAAGGGTTATTGCTCCCACCGAATTTGAATCTATAGAGGATCCTACAAACACTAGGTAGGATGTCTGAGTAGAAAAGAGTTGAACTTCCTAAAGTGGTTTGTGATGTTGTACCTCTCCCTCATCCTAAGGGAGTTCAGGACATTGTTGATCGATAGACTGGTGAGCTTTTATATCAAGCCAAGAATGAGAAGAGGGTATTAAAGAAAGCTCAATGCATAGCTTGGGAAGCAAAGTTAGCTGAGCAGAGACAGGTAGCAGACCGTCGAGCAGTACTCGATGAAAACCAAAACAGAAATAAATAAGGCTGGCCTAACAGTATATCAGTATGTCCATCCATATGAAGATGAAGAAAAAGATCTAGGATACGTTGAGCCGGCAGAAATTGGGGCTATCATTCCTTCTATTTTTCCCCCTGATGCCAAGTTCAGCATTTCAAGTGCTATGAATGAACTCTTATACTTGAAGTATGTGTTAGTAGGGCTGCCTACAGATGACATAAACATGCATCTACAAATTTTATTGGGATCTACACTTAATATACCATACCAAGGGTAGATTAGGAGGCACTAAGACTGAGGTTGTTTCCCTTTTTGCTTACCGAAGAAACATTTTTATGGCTAGGGGAACTTCTAAAAGGGTCTATTACTATATAGAGTGAGTTATGCAAGACAATTATTTAGAAGGTTCATTCTCCATCCAGGGTATCATAGCTCAAGGACGAGATTTATAACTTCAAGCAGTGACAACCAGAATTTATGTATGAGGCATGGTTCAGATTCAAGAAGAAGCTTAACATGGTGCCCAACCATCGGATTTTAGGGACAAGCTTATTGGAGATTTTCTATAGAGCCCTAACTATCACTTCCAGAGCAATGGAAGACACTATCTCTGGAGGAGCCTTCATGAGATCGCAATGGAAGATGGCTTCAAGTATTATAGATCTGATCTCATTAACTAACCAAGGGTGGCAAACATGAGAGGTTGAGTGTAACACCCTAGGACTACCCCCTGGATGTCATATAGTGATTAGGACTATAGGTGCTCCTAAGCTAACTCTTATACTGGCATAACTCATGAGTAATTGACTTAAATACATAAAACTTAAAGTAATAAGCGAAAGAAATATATTTAGCTGAAAATCTTAAAATAATGCTATTGAAACAATTACAGCTCTAGTTATACAAAACAAGATTGAAATCAAATATATCAACTATACTGACTTACTATGAAGCCTATTCTAATATTGACTATAGGTAGCTGGGACATGATCCACATTTATCTTGAATCAATATGATAGAATAAAAGATGCTAATCGAACTATGATTGACTTAAGCCCTCGAATAAAAAGGACTCATCACCTGCTGATTAGAAGTTGCACACTATCTTATTATGATGTGTGGCTATAACTGGTAACGTAATTATGAAATAATGTAGCACATAGACATATATATGGATCAGTAATTTTGGAATGTACTGAGCATGTGGGGGCGAATGCATAAGTAAAAACAATAGCTCAATGTTCATATAAATTTGTAAAGAATGCATGCTAAGAGTAAATGACTCACCTTGATCTTGAATAAAACAAAGCTGTAAAATCATAAACATGAGTAATAAAGCATAAGACTAACTTTGTGAGACATAACACTTAGTTCTAAAAGCTTTTATTTTACTCTTTTCTATTATGGAGGTTCTTCTAACCGACATAAACCATGTGGGAAATCATGGAGTCCAATATCTTACCCACGTATGGGAGAGCTTCCATTGGGAAAAGCTGTCCTACCCTTACCATCAAAATAGGACCTTAACTAAAGTGATCACTATACTATATTCACTATGGTTCTTAAACCTCTAGTGGATCGTAGCTCTGGGGAATATGACCGTGGAGTCATAGCCAAATTGATGCTAAATACTACTCCCTTATTACTTAATGCTCATACTGTAGGAAATTCACCTTAAAATTGCATAAGGGTTTATATAAAGATAACCAGTTATGCTTCTCTTTACTTTAAACTATAATCAAAGCCGACATGTGTAGATTCCATATCTTAGTTGAGTATTAAAAGATCAATTCTTTCTTTAAATATTAATATAATCTTATCAAAGAATGCTTAAAAGCATAATCTTCTTGAAATCTCAAACTTATTCTTGGTATAGACTTGTCAAATATAACTTAAGGTCATGATCTTCTTGAAATCTTAAGACATAAACTTAGGGCTTAAAACCCATACTTTAAACTAATGGTCATTCCTAACCAAACTTCATGCTCAATATAAATCTTAGAATACTTCAACAATCTCAAGTTCAGACAATGCAATGTCAATCGTTATATAAATTTATAAGTTAAAACATAAAAAGAGCACTTCTTGATATACTTAAAATATTTAAATTTCATGATAATCACATGCTTCAAGAATATAGAAGCTTGGGTATGAACCCTACTTCAAAACATGTAAATAAAATCTTAAAATCATGCAATTTCAGGAAAAAGAGTGAAAGAATACCCTTGTTCATAACCCCACATACCTTAATAAGCTTGAATTGGGGTAGAAAAATTGACTTTGAAAGCCTTGAAAGAAAAAAGAGATGATCTTGAAAGCTTTCTTGAATTATCAGATTAGAAATCTTAAATTCTTGCTTATCTTGAAGAGAATGTAATGGAGTTTTGAAGTTCTTGGGAATAAAGAGGTTTAATTGCATCTGAAACTGATAAATAATGTCTATTAATGCCTAATGATTCTTTAATTCATGGTAGGGGTAGGGTTTGAGGTGAGGAAAATACCAAAATACCCTTCCGAAGTTGAATAAGAATTGCTGAATTTTTTTAGTAGATGACTTTGTTGATAGCTTATCAACTAGTTGATGGATTATCAACTTAAGTCATCAAACCATAGATAGAATTGAACCCTTAATATTTAAGGGTGATTACTTTTTTGATAATTTGTCACTTAGTTGATGACTTATCACCTCAAGTCGTCACTTTGTAGCTGGGATGGTTAAGGTTGACGACAAGGTTGATAAGTCGTCACTTAGTTGACAGCTTATCACATCAAGTCGTCACCTCGTAGCTGGAGTTGATAATATTCTAGTTGAGGCTGACAACTTGGTTGATAGTTCGTCACTTAGTTGATGGCTTATCACCTCAAGTCATCACCTTGTTAACAAACGTACATACCGAGGTAAACTAATCATAACTTCCCAGTCCGATATCCGATTAAGGTGAAACCAAATGCATTGGAAAGATAATTCAAATACATTTCATTTAATTTAGTGTAGGACACATGAATTGATATATTCTGGGGGATAAACTCATTTGAATTTTACCCTTGTAGGATCAAATATAAAAACTCAATCGATAAAAGTGTTCTCAACTCGACTTTGTTCTAAGTGATTTCTATGAACATTTGTCACCTCGTAAGAAATATTATTACTAGGATAATGATCATTACACATGTATTCAAATGTAAATCATGGGATTAGAGTTTATAGAAATAGGAATAATAGTTTAAATTCTAGCACAAAAATTTGGGGTGTTACATTGAGCGAGGTTCTAACATTTATGCCATTGGAGCTTTAGGAGATCGGAGAGTAGCTGAGGATGTTGTAGCTTAGGAGATTTCACTTTTAAGGACAAAAATTGATGAGTCGGCCAATCAGGTTGCAACAATAAATTCTAAAAGGGTTAATGATGTAAGGTACAGAGTGTATCTTCTAGGGGGCATAAATCTTTATTAGAAGAGGATGCCAAGTATGTGGATCATTATTTGGCAGGTATCCGAGACTAAGGGAAAGGGAATCAATTTTAGAACTATGATGATAGACATAAGACATTCCACTAGGCAGATGAGATGCAGAATCGAGAATAGAAGAGATGTTGGCTAAGCTGATGAAAGGTCAAAAGAGTCAAGAAGCTTGCCATAAAGAACTCAAGGCTGATGTTTTCGGATTGTCCTAGAATGTTGAGTCATAGACAACTTCTATCATGTAGTTAGAGAAGCAGTATAGTCAAATCTCTATTACTTTAGTTGAGAGACAGTCTGGAGCACTACCTAGAGACTATGTGCTGAATCCAACAACACTGGTTCATTGTTTAGCTATTAATACGATGAGTGATTCCCCACCTTATTAGCACTTTTTTCCTGCTACTAATGAGTTATACAAGGAAAATATTATTGTAGATGAGCTACCTCAAGCAAAATTTGAGAGGCTGACTTATAGTGATGATGATTTTAGGAGTGATGATAATGACGATTCGGTAGCAGGAGAGCCCCAAGATATAGTGAAACAATTTATTATAGATATTCATGCATATCTTATAGAAAATAAGAAAGATCTAGGTGCATTCAACATCTCATTTTTTATTAGGCCTTATGAGATTACTCAGGCTTAATGTGATACCAGAGCAAGAATAAATATAATACCATTGGTAATATACAAAGTATTGGGGTTAGGCAAGCTCAAGCCTATAGCCATAAAGTTGTTGATGGCGGATTCATCTGTAAAAGAGCCAGTGGGTATTGTGCAAAATGTAGAAGTGTAGGTGGCATTATTCATATATCCAGTAGATATTATGATTTTAGACTGTGAAATAGATGCTCATTCTCCAATTATCTTGGGTAGACCTTTCTTGTCCACTAGCCGAGTGATGATTGATATAAACCTAGAGGAGATCACTTTCAAATAAAATGATAAGCTAATAGTATTAAACATACGTATGAAAATTCATCAGCCTGATGATATAAAAGTGGTAGCAGTGATTGATGCAGTAGAGGAGGATGTGATTTCAACAATGGTGCCTATTAAAGAGAGACTAGGGGTAGAAGCATTAACAGTGGTGATTATGAACTTCAAAAGTGATGGGATAAAAGACTATGATGAGATGGTTAGTTCATTACATACCATAGGTTCTTCCAAATATGCCCCTAAGAAGTTGGATCTTGACTTGAAGAACAAAACCACACCTCCTACAAGACCATCAATTAAAGAACCACCATTATTGGAATTTGAGGCCCTCCCATCTCAATTACAGTATGTGTTCTTGGGGCCAATAATACTTTACCTATAATAATTGTAGTAGATCTGGCAGGAGCACAAGTGGAAGCTTTGATACCGGTATTATAAAAGTTCAAGAAATATTGGATGGACCTTTATAGACATTGTAAGGTTCTACTAGGTATATACACACATAAGATATAGCTTGAGTCAGAAAATATATTTAGTATTGAGCATCATAGATGATTGAATCCTCCTATACAGGAGGTAGTGAAAAAAGAGATAAGCAATTGGTTAGATGTAGGGGTAGCCTTTCCCATTATAGATAGCAAGTAGGTGACCCTGGTTCAATGCATGCCAAAGAAAGGAAAAATCATAGTGGTTCCAAATAAGAAGAATGAATTAGTAATAATGAGGCCAGTGAATGGGTAGAGAGTATGTATGGTCTATATAAATCTTAATAAGTGGACATAAAAAGACCACTTTCCTATGTCGTTCATGGATCAAGTGTTGGATAGATTAGTAGGAAGGGGTTGGTATTATTTTCTTGATGGGTTCGGGTTACAATCAAATTATGGTTGCACCCGAAGACCAAGAAAAGACTACTTTTACTTGCCCCTATGGGACCTTTACGTTCAAGAAGATGTCGTTTGGGTTGTTGATGTGTCCTGGAAACATGACACTTTTGATGATTAAATCCATAAAATTATGTGGATTCTTAGATTGTTTTAGTGGATTATGATGCAATTTTTATGTTTATTTTAGGTAAAATAATGTCTACAATAGTGTCGGGATAAAAATAGATAAAAATACCTAGAAAGACCAATTTTGATCAATATATGAGTTACCTAAAGAGTCGTCAACACTCGATACAGCTCATAGGATGACTCATAAGCACAACAAAAGCCAAATCAATATTGCGAATTAAAGTATGGACAAGACACAACAAGAGCATCTGAGTCGTAAGCTAGGGTATGAGCCGTATCATAAAGTCGTAAGCATAGCAAAATTTTAAGATGCCATCCAAAGTTGAAGTCTCAGAAGTATACGAATCGAAAGTCTGAGTACGAATCATATAGGGAAATCATAAGCAAACTAGTGTTCAACGCTTTAAAAGACAGACACTGGAATGGATACGAGAGGCATAAGTATGACTCGTATCATGAAGGTACGAGTTGAAGAATGAGTCGTACCTTGTACCGACATAACTTTACCTCTTTTGTTTTTATTAGGATTTCTGAGTATTTTTGAGATACTATAAATAACCTAGGGTTTATCTTTATTAGGTTACGTACTTTGGCATTGTTCTTAGTACTTTTCACATACTTTATAATTATTCTTGAGATTTTGGTTTTTTATTCAATTCAAGACTTTGGAGTTTATTCATCTTATTCTTATGCAATTAATTACATGTCTTCTTCATTGATAATCATGGATTCTTGCATGAACATGAGCGACTAATCTCCTTGCCTAGGTTTATAGAAACCCTGGTGAATTAGCTACATAGAGAAAGCATCATATTCATCTATTCTAGGTTTTATGCATGTATCTTAATATTCTTCACAATAACTAATGTCATAGCTACTACAGAAGCTTGAGATAGACTATATTAGAAAACATCTTCAAAAGGGAGTTTGTGATTTGGAAAAGAAAATTAAGATAGTAATTTGATATTCACCGCCATCTTATAATTCGTGCCATCTCACTAATCACTTGAGCTTAAAAGGTGATAGTAAAGTGAGGTCATAATAAGGAGCAACAAGGTGACTTCATGAGACTGACCCAGTAAAAGGTTAGATTTATCATCACGTTCACAATGATGGATGATAATACATATCTTGTAGACTTTACATGTAAAGCATCAGGATAGTTGGGTTGATCATAACAAATTTACTGAGTTAAAAAGCCAGGGGGAGTACAAGACTAGTGTTTATTTTCTATTGTTTATAACTCAAAAGAACTCATGATTTGGTTATTATTTGTGATTGATACAAAACCCCCCATTTACTTTCCTATACTACTTGTGAATTACATTAAGACAAGAACCTGTCCATCATCTTCCTTGTGGGTTTGACCATAACATAATTCTAAGGAGGTTAGTTTTGGGAGACATCAAAATTTGGCATCATTACTGACCAAGATAATGTTATTGTTGATTGAATTTGGTGAAGTTTACAAGTTTTATTTTTTTATTTTAATTTGGCATACATCGGTGTATGTCAAACACTCAAAGAAGAGGAAATCCCTGACTTTCTTTTGATCCAGATCCAGAAAGAATCCTTTAAACACCATGAAGAATGGTAAAACAAATTTGTGATGGTGTTCTTTCTAGGGTTCAAGACCCTTCACCTATTGATCCAAGCACGACAACTAAATGTTATAGGTAGATAGATTAAACAACTTCTAGAGTGAGAGAGATGAGAAGCTGAAGAGGATAGGTTAGTTAAAGAGGCTCGAAGAGCTTAAAATAAAGAACTAGTCAGGCTGAAATAAGTCAGTGATAGAGTTTAGAAAGGCAGAGTTCCATTGATGCCTGCATATCAACCTCTGCAACCATATGAGGAAGATGATGAGGATATGGGATATATTGAATCAACTGAGATAGGAGTGGTCATTCATCCACCTCTACCCTCAATGTGAACTTTGACATTGCTAGTGCTATGATCCAGTTATTGAACTTATTGGGTGTGTTTTTAGGAGAAGAAACTGATGATGCAAATTTGTATCCTACTAACTTTATTGGGATCTACAAATCTTATACCATTTTTAGGGTTGGCCAAGAAGCTTTGAGGTTGAGCTTGTTCCCATTTTCTATTACTGGAGAAGCATCACTATGGTTGGGGAAACTTTTGAGAGGTTTAACCACTTCTTGGCATGAGTTGCAGAAATAGTTTCTTAATAGATTTTTCCCTCTTACAAGGAATTTATAGTTGAAGTATGAAATTTATAACTTCAGATAGTTACCTGCTGAATCGTTGTATGAGGTGTGGTTTAGAATCAAGAAGAAGCCAATCATGGTACCTAATCATAGAATTAGAAGGTCAAATTTGCTGGAAATCTTCTATAAATCACTAAATGTTAGTTGGAGCGCAATGGAAGATACTATTTAGATGGTGAATTTATATGACTTTGGTGGGATTATGCGCAAGAGATGCTAGATGATATTCTAGTAACCATAGAGGATGGCATGCGATAGATGCTGAACATGGTGCAAGTGTATATGCTATTGGTGCATCTGGTGATTATATAGTGAATAATGACTTAGTAACATAAGAGGTTACTCAACTTCGGATGGATATTGGGCTTTTACTAAGTAATTTGCAGCACTGGTGCTAAGAAAGTAAATGCAGTTGGGACTCAAGCATCTACTTAAAAAATTTTGAGATTGAATTTGAAGAGGAAACAAAGTATATTGATCGTAGGTTGGTAGATTTCTGAGCCCATAGGCAAGGGAATCAAGGTCAGAACTATTATAATGAAAGATACAGAGATAAAAGTAGAGAGACAGATAATGATTGGCATCAAAAAGATTACTACAAGGAGAAGAGTAATAAGTATGTTCCACCTTGGGGTCGTGATTTAGAATCCAGAATGGAGGCACTTTATTCAAAATTAGTTAAAGAAAAAAATGTCAATAAAGTTATCTTAAGGAGATTAAGGAATATTTGTCAGGGCTAAATTAGAAAGTTGAATCATATGCAACGACAATTAAAAATGTGGAGCAAAAATTCGGTCAAATGTAAGCCACAGTAAATCAAAGACAATCGGGCACTCTCCCTAGTAATATAGTTCAAAATTCAAAGAATAATGCTCATTGCCATGCCATTACCACTCAAAGTGGAAAAGCCACTATATACCTACCTATTCCTACTTTAGATGAGCATAAAAATGATGATGATTATGTTGATGTAGAGAGAAGTAGTAAAGAGGACAATGAAAAAGACATGGTTGAGGATCCTATGTTGAAACCTATTTCGAGATCTCTTTCTCCCTTTCCTCAAATGCTAAAAAAACAAGAAGAGGGTAAGTATAAAATTTTTTTATCTATATTAAAGGAGTTTTCAGTCAACATACCACTTGTAGAGACATTACAGAAAGTGCTAGGATATGCAAAATTCATAAAAGATTTAATTACCAAGAAAAGGTCAGTGAGTCATAACCAAACGACACTATTCATCATTTCAGTGTTGTATTTACTATATCATTGGTAGAGAAGAAGGAGAATCCTAGTTCTTTCACTATACTTTGCACTACTGGATCATTCAACTTTACTCGATCATTATGTGACTTGGGGGGTAGCATAAACGTTATGCATTTTTCAATATTCAAGCAGCTGGGGTTGGGATCTCCCAAACCAACTATAATAAGACTAGTGATGGTGGATAAAATAGTAAATAAGCCTATTGGTATTTTATATAATGTATTAGTGAAGGTGGCTTCTTTCATCTTTCCTGCTAATTTTGTGATCTTGGACTACAAAGTGGACTTTAAAGTCCTAATTATTTTTGGAAGACCATTCTTGGATATAGGTCAGACACTGATTAATTTGAGAAAGAACTTCTAATACTGAGACTCAATGATGTGCATATGACATTCAATGTATGCAAATATATGAAACATCCAAATGAGTTAAGATCGTGATATCCATGATTGATGTGTATAATAAAAAGATAGATTCATTCTATGATGTTGACTCAGTGACTATTTAGGATAATGTTGTTAATACTGTTCCTATTAAAAAAGGATAGGTGTTGAAGCTTTATTAGCTGTCATCATAAACTTTGACAGCGATGGTATTAAAGACTGTGATGAGATGGATGGGAGAGGCTCTTACATGTATGTACCAAAGAATCTTGATTTGAATTTGAAGAATAAAACCACTCCACCTACTCGCCCAATCATTGTAGAGCGACCAGTCTTAGAGTTAAAGGCCTTCTTTCTCATTTGTGATATGTATTTTTAGGGGCCGACAAAACTTTCTCAATTATTATCATAGCTAATTTGATAGAGACAAAAGTGGAAGCTTTATTGTTAGTGCTATAGAGATTAAAGAGGGCTATTGGTTGGTCTATTACAGACATTATGGGTATTACACCTTGAATTTGTTCTCATTAAATTCAACGTGAACCAAACTATATTCCAAGTATAGAACATCATCTTCTTCTTAATCCTCCTATATAGGAGGTGGTGAAGAAAGAAATAATCAAGTGGTTGGATACTGGTGTGGTGTATCCTATTACTAATAGTAAGTGGGTTAGTATGGTACAATGTGTTTTGAAGAAAGGCAGTATTATGGTTATACCTAATAAGAAGAATAAGCTAGTGTTAATGCATCCAGTTACTGGATAGAGAGTATGCATGGACTATAGGAAATTGAATGCATGAACTCAAAAAGATCACTTTCCCATGCCCTTTATTAACCAGATGTTGGATAAACTTGTGGGTAGAGAATGGTACCATTTTCTATATGCGTACTCAGGCTACAATCAAATAACCAAGAGAAAATGACTTTCACTTGTCCTTATGGGATATTCACATTCAAACACATTCCATTCAGGTTATGTAACGCTCTATCCATATTCTAGAGATGTATGACATCAATCTTCTTTGACACGTTAGAAGATACCATCAAAGTGTTTATGGATGATTTTTCAGTTATTGGTGATTCTTTTGATGAATGCTTGGTTCACTTGGTAAAAGTATATAAAAGGTGTAAAGAATGTAACTTGGTGCTTAATTGAGAAAAAGCACTATTTAATGGTCAAAAAAGGTACAGTGTTTGGACACAAAATTTCAAAAAGAGGTATTAAGGTAGATAGAGTGAAGATTGAAGTGATCGAATATTTACCTCCTCTAATTTTTATGATGGGCATTCATATATTTTTGTAACATGCTGGATTTTATAGGAATTTCATCAAGGACTTCTCCACAATAGCCAATCCTCTTTCTAGGCTTCTTGAGAAAGAGGTGAAATTTGAGTTTACAGAGCATGCTTGAAGGCTTTTGAATGTCTGAAACAGAAGTTGATGATAACTCCTATTATTGTATCTCCAGACTGGTCTTTGCCTTTTGAAATCATGTGTGATGCAAGTGGTTTGGCCTTAGGGGTTGTACTAGGTCAACGAAAAGGGAAGATCCTTCATCCCATATACTATGTTAGATAGGCATTAAATCTTTCCCATAAGAACTACACCATGATGGAAGAAGAGTTGTTAGTAGTGGTTTTTTCCTTTAAGAATTTTAGGTCATATTTTATTAGGAAAAAAGTGATTTTACGCACTAATCATGTAGCACTATAATACTTAATGGCAAAAAAAGATGCAAAGCCTAGACAGATTAGGTTGGTACTTTTGTTGCAAGAATTTAAAAAATTTCAAGATCAAGGAAAAAAAGGCATTGAGAATCAATTTATGAATTATTTTTCTAGACTAGAGGAGGAAGCTATGCAGAATGTTAAAAATAGGCTCGAGATTGATGATAGTTTTCCCGACGAGCAGTTATTGGCAGCTTCCCAAGATCTAATTCCATGTTTTATAGATTATGCAAATTATCTAGCCAGTGATCTAATCCCAAAAGATCTTTCCTTCAAACAACGAAAGAAGTTCATGCATGAGGTAAGGAAATTTTTCTGGGATAGACCTTATTTATTTAGAATTTATACAGATGGATTATTAACATATGTATACTTAAGGTGGAGATGATAAGTATACTTGAGGCATGTCATTCTTCACTAGTAAGGGGTCATCATGGAGGAACTCAGACAACCCATAAGATCTTGGAATGTGTGTACTATTAGACAATAATCTAAGAAAATACACATGATTTTGCTTTTGCTTATGATTAATGTCAACGACAAGGTAACATTTCTAGACGATATCAACTTCCTATGACTCCTATATTAGAATTAGAATTATTTGATGTATGGGGTGTGTATTTCATGGGACCCTTTGTGAGTTTGTTTGGAAATCTTATCTTTGAATTAGAATCTTGATGTATGGGGTGTGGATTTCATGAGACTCTTTGTGAGTTTGTTTGGAGAGAAGTATATATTTGTGGTTGTGGATTATGCTTTAAAATGAATAGAAGCAGTTGCGCTTCCCACTAATAAAGGACTTAGTGTCACTGCATTCTTGAAAAAGAATATCTTTTCTCAATTTGGCATGCCTCGTGCTATAATTAGTGCTATAATTTGCTGGAGAAGTATGGAGTCAATCACAAGGTGGCAAGACCTTATCATCCACAGACTAGTGGATAGGTTGAGGTGTCCAATAGAGAATTAAGTCCATCTTGGCAAAGATAGTCAATGCTAATAGGATTGAGTGGTCATGAAAGCTAGATGATGAGGTATAGACTTACCATACAACTTTTAGAACCCTCATTGGTACTTCACCTTATCAGCTAGTGTTTGGAAAGGCTTTTCACTTGTCTATTGAGCTTGAACATAAAGCACTATGGTCTTCGAAGAAGCTAAATTTTGAATGGCAAGATGTAATCAAGTCAAGGGTGAATAGTATGAATAAGTTAGATGAATTCCAACTCCGAGCGTATGAAAGTTTTGCACTTTACAAACAAAAGATGAAGTTGCATCATGATCACAAAATCAATAGAAGAATATATAAAAAAGGTGACCAGGTTTTCCTTTACAAATCAAGGCTTCGCTTGTTTCCAGGTAAGTTGAAGTCTAGATGGTATGTTCCCTTTACAATGTTAAGAGTGTTCCCATATGGTGCTTTGGAATTGAAGAGGGGTGGTGAAGCCCCATTCTAGGTAAATGGGCAAAGAGTAAAATATTATATGCATAACTCTAAGGAAATTAATGTAGTTTTTGAAATTAACCTTGGTGAATTTTAATTAACAAGGTCATT
The DNA here is from genome assembly GCF_002878395.1 of Capsicum annuum. NCBI lineage: Eukaryota > Viridiplantae > Streptophyta > Magnoliopsida > Solanales > Solanaceae > Capsicum > Capsicum annuum. Next base: position 165,616,066 of record NC_061114.1, on the reverse strand, counting down.
ACGTAGTGTCGCAATATTAAATCAAGCGTTGCATGAGAGGAAACCCATGTTTTTGAACTTATTTAGTTATAGGTTAATATATTGTTCAGTGTGCAAGACTAAAAATTGCAGAAAATATCCTAAAAATTTCAAGAAATTTGGTCATACAGACTCTTTATGAGTCGTATCTAGATGGTATGACTTGTGAGTAGGAGTCGTATGGACCTGGAAAAAATTCAAAATCAGGCTTGTGATGTTGTGGAATCTTCGGTTAGAGATAGTATGCAGGGCGCCTATGTTAATGATTTAGCTAGTCGATTTGAGTTTGGACCAATTTATTTTATTCTTCATTAGGCCTGTCAAGTATGTGATTGTGGATTTCATCATGATAGGTGTTCTTTTATTTTATGTATTTACCTTTTACTATGTGTATTGGGGTTTTTGAGCCCATTGATGATTGTATGTTTGATGAGTTTATATTGGTTGTTGTGTGCCTTGTTATTGAATTCATAATTATATGGCTACCACAGGGTTTATTTCTTTTAGTAGTGGTTGGAGTAGATCTGTGTTGATATTTTCTCTTTTTAGGTGTAGCATTTGGGTTTGAGTCCCATTTATCTTTGCAAATTGGCCTTATTGTGGCCCATGAGTGGTATTGATGTTGATATTACTGTTGCTATTCCTGTCATTACTTGATGTTATTGATCCTCGTTGGGTAGCTATTTAGACTAGTGTTATCTAGTAAGAATTCTATTCTTTGTGGTTCTTATTTGGTAATTTGAGGAACTTTAGCCCAATTTGATGATTTTCTCCCTTAGAGAGGTAAGGTTGATTATTTTCCCTTTTGTTGGCTATGTTAGATTAACTGTGGAGTCAATTGTAGCATCAAAGGTAAGTTGGCCTTCTGTGATTCTGTATGGAGATAGAGTTGGCAATTTAGTTATATTTCCCACTCTTGGGTATGATATTCTTAGACTTGCCTTCTAAGTTGTGAAGGTTTTTGCATCGACCATCCCTTAGCCTATTTTTGAGTTTGACCAGTTTGGATTTGTTCTTTTTTTATGGCTATTTCATCGCCTGGTAGTGGTTTTTATATTGATATCAAGATGTCGTGGATCCATCATTTTGATTGGTTTGGTTTGTCTTTTATTTGATGGTTTTCTCTTGGTACAGGTGTGGAGATTAGATGATTCTTTCTTGCTGTTATATGGCTCTTATTTAAAGTAGAGTTCTAGAGTTAGAGGCAGGTGGTCTTCCCTGTGATCACTTTATGAGTTGGCAAATCAAAAGTTCTTCATCTTTAGTTATTTGGTTCATTTTCTTATAGCGGTCTTGACCTAGCATTGGTGTTGAGATTGGTGCATTCTTTCTCGATGATGTGATTCATGGTTTGCTTAAGTTATGATTGTCCTATTTGGGTGTATTTAGGAAACCCCCATTTTAGAGTTTGTTCATCCTAATGAGGCTTGGTAGAGTGTTTCTCCTCGATTATATGTGCCAATGGATATTCTTTGTTTAGATGGTGTGGTGGATTGCTTAGTTTCCGGCTTAAGTTCCATTTCTCCGAGTTGCTAGATTTTTGCCATTACTAGTATGGTTTGTGGACTTTATGATTCCTTGAGTATGTTTTGATAGTTAATGCCCTTCAGCGGATATGGAGTGGGTTATTTGTATTTCTCCGCTGGTGATTTATCTTTCGTCATGATTTCTATTCTGTGGCTACATTTATTACCCTCTAGCAGATATAAAATTGATTGTTTACATTTTTAATAGATGGTTTGTCCCTGTGGTGATTTTGTTCTTCAGCTATGTCTTAATTTTTTGTTCGACATGATTTTTCTTGGATTTATCATATTTGGATACTAAAGTCTATTTGAGTAGTTGACCTTAATCTAGACTTATTGGCTAAGTTTTTGGTTTGACGCCTTGAAATGACGATTTAGGAGTTAAGATAGATTTAGAGTACGAATGCCTACCCATCTTCAGGTTTGGTTTGGGTACTTGAGAATGAGCAATACAACCTTGATATTGAGATTTCATCATGGAGTTGTAGAACTTGAGTGCAGCCATTATTTTAGATTTGTCTTAGTTTGAATTTCATTTATAGGCTGGTTGAGCCTACTCCATTATTGCCTATTCGGTCTTCCTGACTTAGGATGGATTATAGTTGATAAGTATTCAGATGATAGTCATGGACCCGGTATTAGTTTTTTTCATCTTTGACCACGGGTCTTCAGTTTTTTTTAGGAATTTTGGATAATATACTTAGTGGGAGTAATATACTTTAGTGGATTCAGTATCATTTTATTTTTGATTGATGGGACATTCTAGAGAGGATCATTTATTTTTGATTGATGGGACATCCTTGATCTTCTTGATTTATGTTTAATTACCACCCAGACTAGTTGTGGCATAGTCATAGATTGCATTCCTTGATTTTCTCCAGTTGTATGCTGAGATATAGCCTTATGGGCTTATTCTCATATTTGTCGCATGGACTTTAAGTAGACCAGTCTTAGTTCTTTGAGTTGTCTATGATGAGATTGCGTGGACAGGACTCAGGTGATTCTCCTTCGAGTGTCGAGTTGATAACAGGTGTGGAATGGCAAAGAAAGGTTATATTTTGATTTGGAGTTGATGGTATGACTCATGTCTTGGGTTGATTTTGGCTCGGTTGAACCTTTGTTGAATTGTACAAGTATCGCGATGGTATCAGTGTGGTGTGGTTCAGACATTATGCATCATTACTTTTTGGTTTAGTTAAGGCCAGTTGGTGATTGAAGTTGTTATTTTTTGTTTAAAAGTAAAGTAAGAGAGCTAGTTGAAAAAGGGATACCTTTAGCGAAATCCCTCAAAAGGTTTCTCTCTTCTTAAAGGTTATCTAGGAAGTCATGCTCGGGGTATGTGGTCCCAGTACCTCATCCCTTTGAGCTTTTGAGATCTTTCTATTAGTTGACTTTTGAGGACAAAAGTCCTTTTAGTAAGGGATATTGTTATGACACACTAGTTAGTTTTCATATTTTTGCTTATTTTTTGTCATTAGAGCTTTCCTATAGCTGTCCCAAGTCATTTATGACTTGCTAGGACTGACAGTTTGATTACCAGGTAGTTCATATGGTTTCTAGAGGCAATTCCCTGTTTAGAAGTCTTCGCTGGTTCCAAATGGCCACCAGGTAAAAACTTTAGTAAAATAATCTTAGATGCAAATTTTTATTGTGCCAGTATCTCTGAAATATTAATTTTACGCTAGGTAGACCTTTGGTTCGGGTCCCGAGGCACCCGAGCTCATTTTAACTTTTTGGTCAGAAAGTTGGAAAATTAGAAATTTAAGTGTGGGACCTATATTTTGTCAAAACAAGCTCAGATGGAAAATCTGAGTTCACCATTGCATTAAGAATGTCAAATTTAGTATGGTTACATAATTCATTTGCCTATATAAGATTTTGAATGAATCTTGAGGCATCAACAGAAACTTAGAAATTTTCTAAGTTTCAGCTTATATGTGGTGCCGGCAATCACACATGGTGTGCAGAGGAGAGAGTGAGATTGTACTAATGGTGATGGCAATCACAATATCTTCTCCTGAGGTCAGATAGTGTGATTACACACCTGGGTGTGCCATTACAACACCTGATTACTTAGAAGGAATATAAATAGGCCACTTAAATCACGGAAGGACTCATTTTTCATCTATAACTGTTAGAAAAAGCCCTAATAAGTGTGATAACTCAAAATTGAGACTTATGGGTGACTTGGAAGCTTGATTAACATATATTTTTGCAATTATCTTCCTATTTGAGGTAAGATTACAACTTTTTCTTTGTGGATTTTGGTGATTCTTAACCAAAACCCCAAATAGATTAAAGGCTTGATTTTAGACCAAATTTTGCTTGTTTTTCACCCATTCTTGAGGGTTAAGATTCCTTGATAATGTATGAATATTGGGTTGTTTTCGAAAATACATTTTTCATAAGTGGGACCCAAATAGGGTTTTCGATGCCGATTTTTAACCCAAAGCATAATGGTGCACTATGGGTATCATTTTTATCATATTGATGAGTAGATTATGTTTTTGATAGCATGAAGGAATTTTGGGCTCATGAACTGAAAACTAATGTTTGGTGAATGATTTAAGGATTTGCGGTTCAGCTTTGAGTTAGGCTTCTCTCCACTCTTCTTCGTAAGATGATGTGTGTTATATATTTCATTTGAATGTGAATGTTAAGATTCATTTATGGGTAGAATGATTTAGTCTTAATGATTGAAGTTTGGGGATTAGATGAGGGTTTTGACCCATAAGGTGAAATGCATGTTACACTTTTAGAATCCTAGTGCCTTCTCCCTAGATTGAAAAAAATTATAGAATGGATATGATATGATGCTAGGTTTGGGATGCGGTTTAAGCATTGGAAGCATGGATAGTATGATTAACCTTAGTTGGACTACTCTAGAGATCTTAAAACCGTAATTTAGGTGGAGTTGACTAAATTTCTCATGTCTCTAGGTGTCTTACCTATCTTAGAGTTAATTATGACTTATGTACCATGATGAAGTGAATTTAGATATATTAGCCCAATCCAGGGTATAAATTGCCTAAATATAGAATTCGAGGATTAGATGTAGGTTCTTTCGGCCCACCTTAGGCTAAAAACTGTGTTAGCCCATGCTGACTTAATAACGGATGTAAGGCATAGTTGAGACTAGTAAGCCTTTAGAGTAAGGTCAGTTAGAGACTTGGCAAATGATGATCGTATTTTCTCTGGTTAATGATTAATGGCTCATGATTGTGATATAGTCTTAGATGTGGTATTTGTCCTACAGAGATGATACTCCTCATAGTCTTGATATATGACCTATAGATATGAGATGCCTTAAAGATGTGATATGCCTTATAATTATAAATTATGGACTACTAGTATATTATGCCTCCTAGATATGATATGCTTATTGATATTATGCCTCCTAGATGTAAGATTATGGATATTATGCCTGCTAGATATGAGATATTTGTTGATATATTATGCCTCATAGATGTGAGATGCCTCCGAGATGAGAGATAATAATAGATATGCTTTATAGATTATGGAGATTTCATGTCTCATAAATATTCTATGGCTTATAGATATAAGATAATTTATAGATATATTTATTGATATGGATTTCGGATATGAATGTGGACCAAAGGTCGTGATTATAATGTATAATTATTCTTGACACCTTATTGGGCCAAAGGTCGTGTTATGATATCAGTTAGCCATTTGTGAAGTGTTTAACCTTGCAAAGGATGTGACTATAGTTTATTGTTATATTTATGCTTATGGTTCCATTGTTTGAATATTGGTGATGGCATACATTGATTTGGTACATTCATGATAATTGCAACGGTGATTGATACGATTCCAATTAGATTTTAAAATTATTACTATTTTCCCTAAATAAGTGTCAAAGCCTACTTTCCAACCTAAAATGGATTTCTTCATAATAATAATTGTCTATCTTAATGAATAAATTACATGTAAAAAAGGTTAATAATGATGTTTTAAAGATTTGACCAAGACGAATTTTGGTTTATGATTTGATACTACTAATTACTCTGGTTGCGAGATATTCCAACCCTTTCTGCATATTTATAATGATTTAGTCTTGAGTTTCACTCCAGACAATGGATTTACACCTTTTTAGCCACAACTTGAGTCCGCACACCTGTTATATCTATATATACATCTCTTTTATATGGGATGGAGGAAGATACTGCATTGATGATATAAATTTTGGGTAAAACCCAATGACATATTTTAGTATTGATGTTATATATATGTGTGTGTGTATTTTTTATTATAATCATACTGATTATATACCCGACAAGGTCGAAGTATGACTATGATGATATGCTTATATAACCAACAAGGCCAGAGGACATTATGATGATGATATTGATACTCAACAAGGATAGAGGACTCTGTGATGATGAAACTGATACCCAATAGGGTTATAGGATGACTATATTATTGTTCCTATGTGTATATTTTTTGATGCGAGTTCGTCTAGCCTTATGTATGGAAACCACATACCCGATAAGGCTGGAGGATGATTATGATGACAATCACTATGATGATAATGGTTATGATGATGATGGTTGTGATAATGATTATTATGATGATGATGATTCTGATAATGATGGTTACGATGGATATGGTTATGATGATAAAATTGTACTATCGATTATATACCTTGAATTGATTTTTGCATGCGTATTGCCTATCACCAGTGTACGTCTATGTAAGACCCTACGAAAATTCTGAGCTTAATTTAGTCCTTTAAGCTTGTCAAGGGGTCCCAAACTTACAAAATTCTAACCAAATTCCCAGACTTAGCCTATTTTGGCCTTTGAAAGTTGGAAATCTCATCTTACCATCTTAATGTCGTTTAATAGCCCATATTTTCATTAATTCATGATTAGGAAGGTAAATAGGTGTTTTTGAACAAGTTTTGGATTTTTTGAAACACCTTTAGATCATGTTCGGAGTCTCGAAATAGTGGACCAACGCAATTTTGGCGCACCGCGTCGCCAATTGCGTTGATCAATATTTGTGTAGGCTGCCGCCAGAGCCCAAACATCTAAGGCTTGATGTGATCATGGCGCAATGCATCGAGTATCGCATCGAAACCATCAACATGCCGCATCGCTTGTAGCGTCGACACCCAGTTTTTAGTCATTAAATGACCGTGTCCTCAAGTGCAAAAGGGTCAAATTTTCCATCCCTATATAAGTCACAAAAATGTAATTCAACCCTATTTCACCCAACTTATAGTGATTTCTCTCTCAAATCCATCAACAACAAGCTTAGGGTTTCCAATTTAAAAAATTTCACCATTTGTTTTCAAGAATCTTCCATCAAAGGTATGCATAGTATTGATTTATGGATTTATTTCATCCATAAAGCTCAAGAACCCTATTTCAAATTATAAATCATGATGTTTATGTTGTGGGTTATTTTGTAACCATGTTTATCTTGTTGTACGATTCCCAAGTTGGAATCTTTCCGTGTTATTGATAAAACTAAGTTAGCATGCAAGTTGAAATCTATGAATGGATTTGTTCAATATGTGTAATTTGATGATTACACATATTCCCTCAGTTGTACATGTAAGGTATTTGATAAAATGCCTAAGAGGATAGAAATTGTGTATTATAGCTCAATTGTAACCCATATGATAAATGCATGTCTTACCCTTATGTTCAAATGACTCCCATTCTATTGATGTACAATGTAGATGTTTCTTGGAATGCTCATGATGTTAGAGTATGAAATTATGATACTTAATATGCGCATTTCTACCATGTAAAAGTTTATGATAACCATGTGCTTCATGAAATCCCCGAATGATTATATTGTGGATTGTTGATGTTGGTTATGTATTCAAGAATGTCATGCCTTTTTAGTTTCCTTCTATCAAGTCCCGGGGGTACTTGTACCCAACAACTTAGCTGTGTGCCTAGAGCCAGTGTCATTTTTTCATAATACTCTCAGTCAAGCCATGGACAATAGAACTCAACCAGTCATGTGACTCAGGAAATCTCAGTAATTTAGTAATCTCAATAGTATTCTATCAGTCAATGTAACTCAGTTAACTCAGTCCAGTTCAGCTCAATTAATGATGGGAACTTACCTGTCAGTAGAGGGTGTGATTCTTAGAACCAATCCTTTAATTGCAGAACTACATAGCCAGCATAGTTGATACATATAACCTACCAGTTGAGGGTTGGTGAGGTGGCTTACTTGCCAGTTGAGGGTTCCCACCATTCTCAGTTGAGTACCTACCTGTTAAGGGTCACTCACAGCTTGTCCTTACCGGTGGCGCGGTATTGACACACTTCCTATTGGGGTTACAGATTGGACCCCAACTTAGCTATATTGCTTTATTTGGGGCATGTCAGTTAGATGACTACTTCACACAGTTAGAGTTTCAGTCTTAGTCTCGACAATAGATCTCAGATAGATCTATAGAATTCAGGACTATCAGATATATTTAACTCAGAATATTACAGAACTCAGCTAGTTCCATTAGAACCTAGACTGTCAGATACAGTCGCTTAGTGTCAGTTATCAGTAACTCATGTTATCAATATTCAGACTTATTAGTAAGTATCATCATAAATTTAGTTACAGTCATTTATTCATGTATGTTTTCTCACATTCCTGTTATATAGTAAGTTAGTATTGTTCTTGCATTTTAACCCTCTACATTCAGCCTACCTCACATGCATACCAATACATTCAATCATACTAACGCATTTGCGCTACGGTGTTTTATACCATAGGTTCAGAAGCACGAGCTCTAGAGCATCAGTAGCATTTCAGTCTCAGCAGTCAGAGTTAGTAGTAAGTCCTCCTCCTTCTAGGACATGATCATTTCTTTATTATTTCATTACTTATTTTATCTCAGTAGTTGGTGTTAGTTGGTGAAATGTCCCATCAACTCCTTATTTCGATAGGTCAGTCAGTTAGAGGCTTTTCAAACTATAGTATGTTCAGATTGTTTATTTCAGTTCATATTTTGGTATTGATACACCATACTCTCAGATATTATGTTTTATCCATTTTGAACCTTACGGTATATTGCAGACTATTATTTTTGCATTTTTTATGACGTTATCCAGTATATAGGTACAGATATCAGTCATGGGTTAGCTTGTGGTCCTTTGGGGTCATGAGCACCATGTAGCATTCTGGGTACCAGATTCTGGGCTTTACAAACTTGGTATTAGAGCCTCAGGTTCAATAGTGTCCTAGGAAGTTTGAAAGTCGCATCTAGTAGAGTCTTGTGCATGGGTGTGTTGCATGCCACACCTATGTGCAGGAGGCTATAAGATGTTTAGGAATAGTTTTCCATTTTTCAGCATTTATGTCATGCCAGTGAGCATAATCTCAAGTTAATCTCTTAGTTTAATCCCATTCTCTTCCATTTACATAACATGCCTCTTAATAAGAGAATTGGAAATCAGTCAGCCCCTCAGCCCAAAGATCCTTTGGGCGAACATATCTCTCATGCAGAGTTCAGAGCTACATTCACTACTCTTGCTCAGTAAGTTATTGCTCAGAATGAACGACCAGCTGTCGTTTCGACCAACCCAGTGGCCAATTCAGCTGCAACCAGGATTTGGGACTTCACCCGAATAAATCCTTCATCCTTTTTTGGGTCTAAGTCGCAAGAAGATCCTCAGGAATTCTTTGACTAATTTTAGAAGGTTACAGATATCATGGGGGTGTCAGCTGTTGAGAGTGTTGAGCTAGATGCATATCAGCTATAGGATGTTGCTCACACTTTGTTCAAGCAGTGGAAGTCAGAGAGGTCAATTGATCTAGGATCCATAGAATGGGAGGAGTTTGTCATCGCATTCTTAGATAGATTCTTTCCGCTATAGCTGAGAGAAGATAAGGTATTAGAATTTCTCAACCTCAGGCAGGGCAACATGACGGTGAAAGAGTATTCTCTTAACTTTACTCAATTAGCCAGATATGCTCCTCATATGGTTGCAAATAGCAGGGCCAAGATGAACAAGTTTGTTTTTAGGGTGATTAATAGTATGGTCAATGAGTGCAGGCCCGCGATGTTGAATAGTGACATAAACATAGCCAGGCTTATAACTCATGCTCAGCAGATAGAAGAGCAAAAGATTAAGATAGAGGGAGAAGCAGAATAAAAGAGCAAGGATATGTAGTTTCCACTTTTCTCAGCTTATGTCAGGGGGAGGAAACCGTTCTCAGTTTCGTCCTAAGTCATCAGTTCTATCTCCTTCTTTATTTAGCTCTCCAGCTCCTAAGTTCAGGGATAGTAATAAAGATATGGCACCAGGCTCTAGCGTTAGCAATTCTCAAACTAATCCTCTTTGTTAGACTTATGGAAAACACCATCAGGGAATTTATAGAGCTGGCAGCAATATTTGTTTTGGATGTGGCAAGCCAGGCCACAAAGTTAGAGATTGTCCTCAGATAGGTTTCCAGAGTTAGCAGAACCGTTCCTCAGCTCAGTACGGTCACCAAAATTAGCAGGGTGCCACTTCCAGTGCTACTAGTGGGCAACGCCCAAATAGACTTTATGCTCTCTAGTCCTGGAAAGATTAGGAAAATTCTCCTGACGTGGTTACTGGTACGTTATAAATTTTTCACTTGCATGTTTATAATTTGCTAGATCCAAAAGCTTTTTTGTCTTTCATTACTCCTTATATAGCTATTGATTTTGGAGTTAGTCCCAATATTCTAGTAGAGCCCTTCTCAGTCTCTACCTAGTGCGTAAAACCATCATAGCCCTACAGGTATACAGGAACTGTCCGGTTATGATAATTCAGAAAGTCACCTCAGCAGATTTAGTTGAATTAGAGATGACTAATTTTAATTTCATTCTTGATATGGATTGGATTTATTCCTGCTATACCACAGTCGACTACAGAAATAGAATTGTCCAGTTTCAATTTCCAAATGAACTCATCCTAGAGTGGAGGTGTAATACTTCAGCTTTCAGAGGTCAGCTTGATGGATTCTCCTCTATTGAATCCCCTATGTACAGATTGGCTCAGAAGAAAGTTAAGTTTTAGTGGTCAGATCCTTGCGAGAAGAGTTATCAAGAGTTGAAGACTTGACTCACCTCAGCTTCAATCTTAGTTCTTCCAGATGGTTTAGATGGTTTTATGGTGTACTGTGATGCCTCCAGAGTAGGTTTGGGTTGTGTCCTCATGCATCATAGTAAGGTCATAGCCTACACCTCCAGACAACTTAAACCCCATTAGAAGAATTATCCGACTCATGATCTTAAGTTAGCAGCCGTAGTATTTTCCTTAAAAATTTAGAGGCATTACTTGTATGGGGTGCATGTAGATGTGTTCACAGATCATAAGAGCTTTTCGTGTGTCTTTTCTCAGAAAGATCTCAATCTTTGATAGAGAAGGTGGTTAGAGATCTTGAAAGATTACAACATAAGTTTCCTTTATTTTCCAGGAAGGCTAATATAGTGGCCGACTCTTTCAGTAGACTGTCTATGGGCAGTATTGCTTATGTTCAGAGAAGTAAGAAGAAGTTAGCTAAGAAAGTTCATCAGCTTGCCCGACTAGGTGTTCGCCTAGTTGATTCAGTAGAGGGTAATATATGGGTTCATAGTAGTTGAAAATCATCTCTAGTTTCTAAGGTAAAAGAAAATTAGGATAGAGATCCCAGCCTTGTCAAGTTGAAAGATTCAGCCAAGGATCAGAAAGTATAGGTTTTCTCCCAAGGAGGAGATGGTGTTTTGCATTGTTAGGGTCATCTCTATGTGCCAAGTGTAGATGACTTAAGGCAATGAATTCTTGTAGAAGCGCATAGTGCACGCTACTCTATTCATATAGGTGCCACTAAGATGTACTATAACTTGTGGGAGATCTATTGGTGGAGTGGGATGAAGAAAGATGTTGCAGAGTTTGTAGCTAAGTCTTCTACATATCAGCAGGTTAAGATAGACCATCAGAAACCTAATGGGTCCTTTCAGGAGTTTAATATTCCTACTTGGAAGTTGGAAGAAGTAAAAATGGACTTTATGATGGGTTTACCTCATACTCGTTACCCGTATGATTCAGTTTGGGTCATTGTAGATAGGATGACCAAATCAGCTCATTTTCTTCCAGTCCATACCTCTTATTTGGCTGAGGATTATACCAAACTCTACATTAGAGAGTTGGTCAAATTGCACGGTGTTCTGCTATCTATTATCTTAGACAGAGGTACCTAGTTCACCTCTTATTTCTGGAAGGCATTCCAAAAGGGTCTTGGTACCCAAGTTCATGTCAATACAACCTTCCATCCTCAGATAGATTATCAAGCAGAAAGGATCGTTCATACTTTAGAAGATATGCTAAGGGATGATGGAATCGAGTTCAAGGGTATTTATGATGACCACTTGCCTTTGATTGAGTTTGCATACAACAACAACTGTAATTCCAGTATTTGGATGGCTACATTTAGAGCTCTCAATGGTAGGAGATATAGATCTCCAATCAGTTGGTTTGAAGTTAGTGAGGCCGAAGTTCTTGGTCCTGACTTAGTATTCGATGCCCTAGAAAAAGTCCAGTTGATCAAAGAAAACCTCTAGGTTGCTCAGAGATTATAGAAGTCTTAAGCAGACAGAAAGGATCTCGAGTTTAAGATTGGTGATTATGTCTATCTAAATATCTCTCCTATGAAGGGAGTGAAGCGGTTCAACAAGAAAGGAAAGCTTAGTCCCCAATATGTCAGTCCCTTCAAAATTATCAGTCGCTTCAGAGCCACAGTTCATCAACTCTTCCATGTCTATTTGCTCAAGAAGTTAATAGGTGACCCAACTGTTGTAGTCCCTATTCAGAGCATAGATGTTTAGAATGGCCTCTCTTATGAAGAGATTCCAGTCAAAATTCTTGACTATCAGACTCATAGACTGAGGAACAAAGAAGTTTGTAATACCCCAAAGTTTCCTACCTAATATTTTCTCAAAAATGTCAAGTATTAGCTTATAATTTTAATGATGTTTATTCCATGAGGAATTTTCAATATTTTTACTTTTTGTCATGTGGAAAGTTCAATAATCTTTCCATCGATATAAATTTGACTAAATTTGATAACCGGGTAAGAAGTTATGACTATTTCAAGTTCCCGTCGTAAAACAACGCCATATTAGTAATTGGCGTGCCACGCCACAAGATAAAATGACAATTGTCAAATTCCAATAGGGGTCCACGATAGTAGTGCATCGCGCCAAACTTCCAGGTACCAAATTAAGTGGCAACGCGATGGCTCCGCGTCGCACCATCCTTTAATTTCCCAGTTGTCAAATTCCAGTGACACAGCACGATAGCGCCACATTCCGCCAGGGGTCCAATTTGGGAAGATTTCACTAAAATTAGAAGACGTGTCCAGGGTTAAAAAGGTCAATTTTCCACCCCTATTTAAGAACTTTAACACGAGATTCAGCTATTTGGAACCCCAAATATACTAGTTTCTCTCAATTTTCTCTTAAGAACAAGTTAGGGTTTCAATTGGAATTCAATTTAAAGAAAGTCTCTCTATCAATCTTTGCTAAATCAAGAACTTAGGTTTGTCATACGTTGATTCATGGGTCAGTTTTACCTATGAAGCTCAAGAATCTCTTTCCAAAATCCATGATTTGTATATTTATGAATGTTTATGATTAGATTAAATTAAAATTCATGTTCGTGTTGATTCATGTTTTAAATTACATATTTCAATACTTGACCTTAGTATATGAAGCATTGCATAAAAATCATGATAAAACCCTGTCAAAATACAAGTTGATTGATGTATTCATGATTATTAGATATGTTAATGATGGTATAACCAAAGCATGCACCCCATGTGTTTGATTAAATGCCGATGTGAAAGAAAAGTTCCACACTAGTATGATAATATGAAATCCCCCTTTATGTACAAGTTTATGCATGTTACATGTTTGATAAAATGCCTCAATAATTGAATTATGAATTATGATGTGGGTCATGTATTCAAGAATGTCATGCCTTGTTAGTTTCCTTCCATTGAGTCCTGGGGGTACTTGTACCCGAAAAAATATAACTGTGTGCCTAGATTTAGGGTCATGTTTTCAAGATATCCTCAGTTGAGCCATGATCCATGGAACTCAGTCAGTTATGTGACTCAGGAAAACTCTATAATACAGTAATCTCAGTACTATTCTGTCGGTCAACGGATCTTATTAATTCAATCCTGTTCAGTTTAGTAATCCATATTCAGTGTCTATTCAGATGGGAGTAGAAATCAGAATCGAGTGAACGCAAGGATGGGAACACACACTGTCAGATAAGGGTATGATTCTTAGAAGTCATCCATGCGTTCTAGAACTATGTAACTAGTATAGGTTGAGACCTCAACACTGTCAGATAAGGGTTGATGAGGTGGATAAGCACTATCAGATGAGGTCCCCACCATTTTCTTTTAGGGACATTGTCAGATTAGGGTCACTCACAGCTTGGCCTTACCAGTAGTGCGGTATTGACACCCTTCCAATTGGGGTTACACATTGAACCTCAACCCAGTCATAATGGTGTAATAGGGGTATGTCAGTTAGATAACTACTTCCCACAATTTTAGTTACATAATCAGGACTGTCAAATACAGTCATTCAGTCTCAGTAATAGAACTCAGATAGCTCTACAGAATTCAAAACTGTCAGATAAAGTCAACTCAGATATAGTATGATACTTATCTAATTCCATCAAATTCAGGACTGCTGGATACAGTCACTTATGTTATCAGTTATATCAGTCATCAGTTATGTTAGTTATCAGTAAATTCATGTTATCATGATCACATATATAGTTACTACGTATTCATGCATGTATTCTCACGTTCATATTAGTCAGTTAGCCAGTATTGTTCATGCTTATGAACCCATGCATTCAGCCTACCTTCCATGTATACCCGTACATTGAAAGTACTGACACATATGCTCTATGGTGCTTTATACCATAGGTTCAGAACCACGAGCTCCGAAGCATCAGTAGTATTCCAGTCTCAGTAGTCAGAGTTAGCAGTGGGTCCTCATCTCTTAAGGATATAATCATTTATTTATTATCTTATTAAGTAATTTTTAGTTGGAATTAGTTGGGGACATGTACCATCAACTCCTCATTTAGATAGTTCAGTCAGTTAGAGGTTTTCTAGACTATCATGTTCATACTATCATGTTATTTTAGTTTTTTTTAGGTATTTCTTATCCCATTCAAATGTGTTATCTTTATCCGTTATTCTACAGTCTTGAACCTTATGGCCTTTCAGTTCATGTTTCCGTAGTCATACAGTATATTATGCATTATAAAGGTATAGATATCAGTCATAGGTTAGCTTGTGGTCCTTTGGGGTCATGAGCACTGTGTAGTATTTCGATTACCAGATCTGGGGCGTTACAAACTTGGTATCAGAGCCTAAGGTTCAATAGTGTCCTAGGAAGTCTAAAAGATGTATCTAGTAGAGTCTTGTGTATGAGTGTGTTGCGCGCCACATTTATGTACATGACACTATAAGATGTTTTAAGAACAGTTTTCCCTTCTTTCAGCATTCATGTCAAGCCAGTGAGCATAATCTCAAGTCAATCTCTCAGTCTAATCCATTTCTCCCTTTTTTCTACAAAACAAGCCTCCTAAAAGAAGAAATAAGAATCAGTCAGCTCCTCAGCTCGAAGAACCTTTGGGAAAACATGTTTCTCATATAAAGTTTAGAATGTATTAACTAATCTAGCTCAGTCAATTACTGCTCAAAATGAATGACCAGCTATTGTTCCGGCCAACCCAGTGTCCAATCCTCCATCCTTTCTTGGGTCTAATTTAGATGAGGACCCTCAGGAATTCATTGATTAGGTTTAGAAGGTTATAGACATCATAGGGGTTACTCTTTGTGAGAGTGCTAAGCTAGCTGCATACCTGTTGCAGGATGTTGCCTACACTTGGTTTAAACTGTGGGAGTCAAAAAGGTCAGATGATACAGGGCCTATTGAGTGGGAGGAGTATGTCACTGCATTTTTAGATAGATTCTTTCCCTAAGAGCTGAGATAGGCTTAAGTGTTAGAATTCATCAACCTCAGGCAGGGCCAAGATAAGTAAGTTTGTTTTTAGGGTGAACGATAGTGTGGTCAATGAGGTTAGGTCAGTGATATTGAATACTAACATGACTTTATCTAGGCTTATGAACCATGCATAGTAGATACAAGATCAAAAATTTAAGATAAGGGAGAAACAGAATAAGAGAGCAAAGACAGGTAGTGTCAACTTTGCTCAACCTAAATCAGAAGGAGGAAATCTTTCTTAGTTTCGTCCTAAGCTGTCAGTTCCATCTCCTTCGTTAGCTAGTGCTCCAGCTCCTAAGTTTAAGGATGGTGATAAAGATAGGGCGCCAGGCTCTAAGTCTCAGGGAAGCATCAGTAATGCCCGAACTAATATCCTTTGTTAGACTTATGGTAAGAACCACCAGGGTGCTTGCAAAGCTGGTAGTGATGTCTATTTCGTATGTGGCAAGCTAGGCTACAGAGTCAGAGAATGTCCACAGTCAGGTTATCAAGGTTAGCAGAACCATTCCTCAGCTCAGTCCGGTCGCCCAACTTAGCAGGGTGACACTTCTAGTGCTACTAGTGGGCAACACCCAAACAGACTCTATGTTCTCCTGTCCCGGCAAGATCAGGAAAATTCTCCTGATGTGGTTACTGGTACGTTATAGATCTTTCATGTGCATGTTTACTCTTTGCTAGATCCAGGAGCTTCTTTATATTTTGTCACTCCCTATGTAGCAGTTGATTTTGAAATCAGTCTCAAAATTCAAGCAGAACCTTTTTCAGTTTCTACCCTAGTGGGTAAAACCATCATAGCGGGTATACAGAAACTGCTCAATTATGATATTTCAGAAAGTCACTTCAGCAGACTTAGTCGAATTAAAGATGACTAATTTTGATGTCATTATCGGCTTGGATTGGATTCATTCCTACTATACCATAGTCAACTGTAGAAATAGAATAGTCCAGTTTTAGTTTCTAAATAAACCCATCCTAGAGTGGAAGGGTAGTGTATCCGTTTTTAGAGGTCAGCTTGTTTCTTACCTTCTAAAACAGAAAATGATATTTAAAAAAAGTGTCTATCATCTTGTTCGAGTTAAGGACACTAGTTCTGAAACTCCTAGTTTTGATTCAGTCCCAGTCATGACTGAATATTCAGATGTCTTTCCTGAAGCTCTTCTAGGGATTTCTCCCTAAAGGGAAATGGACTTCGACATCAATATTCTTCCAGATACTCAGCCTATATTTAGTTTGCCATACAGAATGACACCATTAACACTCAGGGAAATGAAAGAACAGTTGAAGGATCTCTTAGATAAGGGATTCATTAGACCCAATGTGTCCCCGTGGGGTACACCAGTCTTATTCGTTCGAAAGAAAGACAGTTCTCTTAGAATGTGTATAGAATACCGTTAACTGAATAAAGTCACGGTCAAGAACAAGTATCCACTTCCCAGAATCAATGACTTGTTTGACCAACTTTAGGGTGCCAGTTATTTCTCTAAGATAGATCTCGGATCTAGCTATCATCAGCTTAGATTTAAAGAATATGATATTCCAAAAATAGCCTTCCATACTCAGTATGGTCACTTTAAATTCTTAGTCATATCCTTTTGTCTTACCAATGCCCCAGCAGCTTTCATGGACTTGATGAACCGTGTGTTCAAGCAGTACTTAGACATGTTCGTTATAGTCTTTATAGATGATATTCTGGTCTATTCTCGCAGTGAGCATGATCATACAAACCATCTCAGAATCGTACTTCAAGCTCTCAGAGATCACCATCTATTCGTTAAATTTAGTAAGTGCAAATTTTGGCTAAGGTTAGTAGCATTACTTAGCCATATCATTTCAGGTGATGGCATTAGAGTAGATCCTTAAAAGACTGAAGCGGTAAGAAACTTGCCCAGACCTGTCTCTCTATCAAATATCAGGAGTTTCTTAGGTTTGGTTGGCTATTACAGACGGTTTGTTAAAAGATTTTCATCTATTGCATCCCCTATGTCTAGATTGACTCAGAAAAAAGTAAAGTTTTAGTGATGAAATCCTTACGAGAAGAGCTTTCAGGAGTTGAATACTCGACTTACCTCATCCATAGTTTTAGCACTTCTAGACGGTCTAGATGGGTTTGTAATGTACTGTGATGCAACCAGAGTAGGTTTAGGTTGTGTCCTCATGTAGCATGGTAAGGTCATAGCCTACGTCTCCAGACAACTTAAGCCTAATGAGAAGAATTATCCTACCCATGATCTTGAGTTAGCAGTGATGGTTTTTGCTTTAAAGATTTGGAGGCATTACTTGTACGGAGTTTATATAGATATGTTCACCGATCATAAGATCCTTCAATATGTCTTGTCTTAGGAAGATCTCAATCTTCGTCAGAGAAGGTGGTTAGAGCTCTTGAAATATTATGACATGAGTGTTCTTTATTATCTGGGCAAGGCCAATATAGTGGTTGATGCTCTCAGTAGACTGTCTATGGGTAGTGTTTCTTGTATTTAGAACAATAAGAAGAAGTTACCTCAGGAAGTCCATCAGCTTTCCAGACTAGGCATTGTCTTAGTTGATACAGAGGAGGGTGATATATTGGTTTAGAGTAGTTTAGAATTATCTCTAGTTTCTGAGGTGATAGAAAAGGATGATAGAAATCCCAATTTAGTCAAGTTGAAAGAGTCAGTTAAAGATTAGAAAGTGAAGGTTATCTCCCAAGGGGGAGATGGTGTTCTGCATTTTTAGGGTCATTTGTCTATTCCAGCTGTAGCTGACTTAAGGTAGCAAATTCTTGTAAAAGCACATGGTGCGCGCTACCCCATTTATCTCGTGGACACAAAGATGTACCGCGACTTATGAAAGATCTATTGGGGGAGTGGGATGAAGAGGGATATTTCAGAGTTTGTGGTTAAGTGCTCTACATGTCAGCATGTTAAGATAGAGCATCAGAAGCCTAATGGACCTATGTAGTAGTTTATTATTCCTACTTGAAAGTGGTAAGAAGTGAACATGGACTTCGTGACTAGTTTTCCTCAAAATTATCATCAACATGATTCAGTCTGGTTCATTGTAGAAAGGATAACCAAGTTAGCTCATTTTCTCCTAGTTCATACCTCTTATTCAATCGAGGATTATGCCAAACTCTACATCAAAGAGTTGGTCAGATTGCATGGTGTTCCGTTATCTATTATCTTATATAGAGGTACCCAGTTCACCTCTTATTTCTAGAAAGCATTCCAAAAGGGTCTTGGTACCCAAATTCATCTCAGTACAGCCTTTCATCCTCATACAGATGGTCAAACAGAAAGGACCATTCAGACCCTAGAAGATATGCTAAGGGCGTGTGCAATTAATTTCAAGGGAATTTAGAATGACCACTTACCTTTGCTTAAGTTTACATACAACAATAGCTATCATTCTAGTATTCGGATGGCTTCATTCAAAGCTCTCTATGGTAGGAGGTGAAGTTCTCTAATCGGTTGGTTTGAAGTTAGTGAGGCCTCAGTTATAGGGCTTGACTTAGTATTCGATGCCATAGAGAAAGTCTAGTTGATCAGAGAAAGATTATAGGCTGCTCAGAGGTGATAGAAGTCTTATACAGATGTGTGTAGAAAGGATCTCAAGTTCAATATTGGTGACTATGTCTATCTAAAGATCTATCCCATGAAGGGAGTAAATAGGTTCGGCCAGAAGGGAAAGCTCAATGCCTGATATGTTGGTCCTTCAAAATTCTCAGTTGCTTCGGCAAGGTAGATTATGATCTCAAATTGCCTTCAGATCTAGCCTCAGTTCATCTAGTCTGCTATGTCTCTTTGCTCAAGAAGTGCATAGGTAACCCAGTGGTTATAGTCCCTATTCAGAGCATAGATATTCAGAACAGCCTCTCTTATGAAGAAATTCTAGTCAAAATTTTAGACTATCAGAATCATAGACCGAGGAACAAAGAAGTCCCTCTAGTCAAAGATCTTTGGTGGAATCAGTCCATTGAGGGAGCTACTTGGGAAGCAGAAGTAGACATGCGTACAAAGTATCCTTACCAGTTCTCCGCTAACTTAGATCTAGCTCAAGGTAACAGTTCTCCTTAAGCTTTTCACTTTTTATGTCCAGATTTTAGTTTCCACTTAATATCAACCTCATGCTCAAGATTCTATTTTTAAATTGGGTACTAAGTACCGTTGCATAATCACTTATATGTTTATGCATCATATTAGTCATATATTCATACATCAGACATGCATTCTCCTTGTGAGAAGACTCGGTTATTAAAAATCTTAGTCATGTAATCAGTTTCATCATGTATTCATGCATTAGATATGTATGATAAGCTTATTAGTACTCTCAGTCATGCATTCATGTATTATCTCAGTCATGAAATCATGCATCAGATATGCATGCTCAGTATGAATCTCTAAAATATTAGTTATTTTAGTCATGTTTCATTGTTCATGTTTAGTGTGTACTTTATCTTATCGTTTCTCCTCTCTTAGTCAGTCTCATTCGAGGACGAATATTTTGAAGAGGAAGATATTGCAATACCCCAAAGTTTCCTAACTAGTTTTGTCTCAAGAATGTTTTGTCTCAAGAATGTCAAGTATTAGCTTCTAAATTGAATGACATTTATTCCATTTGTAATTTTCAAGATTTTTAATTTTTGTCATGCGAGAAATTCAATAACCTTTCCATCGATATAAAATTTGCCTAAATTCGATAACCAGGTAAGAAGTTATGACCATTTTAAGTTCCCACATAAATCAGCGCCATATTAGTCAGTGGCGTGCCATACTACAGGAGAAAATGGAAATTTTCAAATTAAAGTAGGAGTCCGCAATAATGGCGCATCGCACCAAACTTCCAGGTTGCAATTAAAGTGGCAATGCAATGGTTTTACATCGCACCATCCCTCAATTTCCTAGTTATCAAATTTCAGTGACACGGTGCGATAGCACCGTATCACGCCAGGGGTCTAATTCGGGAAAAATTTACTATAACTAAAAGATACGTCAAGGGTTAAAAGGGTTAATTTTCCACCCCTATTTAAGAACTTTAACACGAGATTCAGCTATTTGGAACCCAAAATATACTAGTTTCTCTCAATTTTCTCTCAAGAACAAGCTAGGGTTTCATTTTCAAGAAAGTCACTCCGTCAATCTTCGCTAAATCAAGAACTAAGATATGTCATGCGTTGATTCATGCGTCTCTTTCACCCATGAAGCTCAAGAATCTCTTTCCAAAATCCATGATTTGTATATTTATGAATGTTCATGATTGGATTAAATTGAAATTCATGTTCATGATGTTGTTTGGTGTTGATTCTTGTTTTAAATTACATATTTCAATGCTTGACCCTAGTATATGAAGCATTGCATAAAAATCATGATAAACCCCTTTCAAATTACAAGTTGATTGATGTATTCATGATTATTAGTTGTGCTGATGATGGTATAACCAAAGCATGATTCCTATGTGTTTGATTAAATTCCTATGTGAAAGAAAAGTGCCATACTAGTATGATAATATGAAATACCCACTTTATGTACAAGTTTATGCATGTCACATGTTTGATGAAATGCCTCAATAATTGAATTATGAATTGTGATGTGGGTCATGGAAACAAGAATGTCATGCCTTGTTAGTTTCCTTCCATTGAGTCCTGGGGGTACTTGTACCCGAAAAAAATATAGTTGTGTGCCTAGCTTTAGTGTCATGTTTTCACGATATCCTCATTCAAGCCATGATCTATAGAACTCAATCAGTCATGTGACTTAGGAAAACTCAGTAACACAGCAATCTCAGTACTATTCCATCATTCAACAGAACTCAGTAATTTAGTCTAGTTTAGTTCAGTAATCCATGTTCAGTGTCTATTCAGATGGGAGTAGAAATTAGAACTGAGTGAAACCAAGGATGGGAACACACACTGTCGGATGAGGGTGTGATTCTTAGAATTCATCCTTACGTTTAAGAACTATGTATCCAGCATAGGTTAAGTCAACAAAACTGTCAGATGAGGGCCCCACCATTCTCTTTTGGGGACATTGTCAGATAAGGGTCACTCACAACTTGTCCTTACCAGTGGTGCGGTATTGACACCCTTCTAATTGGGGTTACAAATTGGACCCCAACCAAGCCATAATGGCATAGTAGGGGCATGTCGGTTAGATAACTACTTCCCACAATTTCAGTTATAGAATTAGTACTGTCATATACAATCATTCTGTCTTAGTAATAGAACTCAGATAATTTTATAGAATTTAGGACTGTCAGGTATAGTCAACTCAGATACAGTATGAAACTCAGCTAGTTCCATCAAATTTAGGAATTTCATATACAGTCACTCATGTCCTCAGTTATATTAGTCATCAGTCATGTTAGTTATTAGTAAATTCATGTTATCACAATCACAGATATAGTTACAACATATTCATGCATGTATTCTCTCATTTATACTAGTCAGTTAGCCAGTATTGTTCATGCATATTAACTCCATGAATTCAGCCTACTTTCCATGCATACCAGTACATTCAAAGTACTGATGCATTTGCACTATGGTGTCTTATTCCATAGGTTCAGAAGCACGAGCTCCAGAGCATCAGTAGCATTCCATTCATAGCAGTCAGAGTTAGCAGTGAGTCCTCATCTCTTGAGGATATGATCATTTTTTATTTATCTTATTAAGTAATTTATTAGTTAGAGTTAGTTGGGGACATGTCCCATCAACTCCTCATTCAGATAGTTCAGTCAGTTAAAGGCTTTCCAGACTATCATGTTCAGACTAGCATGTTATTTCATTTTTTTTTGGGTATTTCATACCCCATTCAGATGTTATATCTTTATCAGTTATGTTATATTATTGAACCTTATGGCCTTTTATTTTATGTTTCTACAATAATACATTATATTATGCAGTATACAAGTACAGATATCAGTCATGGGTTAGCTTGTGGTCCTTTGGGGTCATGAGCATCATGTAGCATTTTGGGTACCATATCCGGGGCATTTCAAAGTCCCTCTAGTCAAATTTCTTTGGTGGAATCAGTCTATAGAGGGAGCTACTTGGGAAGCAGAAGCAGACATGTGAACCAAGTACCCTCACCTCTTCTCCGTTAACTCAGATCTAGCTCAAGGTAATATTTCTCTTTAAGCTTTTAAGTTTCATGTTCAGATTTTAGTTACGAATTGGTATCCAGTTCATGTTCAAAATTCAATCATAAAGTTGGTATTAAATACCATTGCATATTCAGTCATGCACTCATGTATCAGTTTCGTCATGTAATCATGCATCAAATACATATTCTCATTGTGAGAAACTCAGTTCATCAGAACATTTAGTCATGCATTCATGAATTAGTTATACATGAATCAGATATGCATGCTCAGGATGGTGCATTCAGTTATCAGTCATGTCAGTCATGGAATCATGTTTTAGTTGCTCATGATCAGTATGTACGCCAGTTTATCTCTTCTCCCCTCTTAGTTAGTCTCATTTGAGGATGAATGTTCTCAAGGGGGAGATATTGTAAGACCTCGCAAAACTTCTAAGTTTAATTGAGTCCTTTAATCTTGTCAAGGAGTCCCAGACTTAGAAAATTCTAACCAAGTTCCCAGACTTAGCCTATTTTGTCCTTTAAAAGTTGGTAATCTTATCTCGCCATCTTAATGTCCTTTAATGGCCTATATTTTCAATAATTCATGATTAGAAAGGTCAATAGGTGTTCCCAAACAAGTTTTGGATTTTTCGGAACACGTTTAGATCATGTTTGGAGTCCCAAAATAGTAGACCAATGCGATCTTGGCACGCCGCATTGCCAATCGTGTTGGTCAACAATCGTACAGGCTGCTAGAGCCAAAACATCTGTTGCTTGATATGATCATGGTGCAATGCATTTAGTATCGCATCAATGCCATCAATGTGCCGCGTCACTTCTAGCATCAGCACCCAGTTTTTAGTCATTAAATGACCGCGTCCTCAAGGGAAAAAGTGTCAATTTTCCCACCCCTTATATAAGTCACAAATATGTAATTCAGCCCTATTTTGCCCAAATTATAGTGGTTTCTCTCTCAAATCTATCAAGAACAAGCTTAGGATTTCCAATTGAGGATCCAATTTCAAGAATTTCACCATTTGTTTTCAAGAATCTTCCATCCAAGGTATGCATAGTGTTGATTTATAGATTCCTTTCATCCATAAAGCTCAAGAATCCTATTTCAAATTATAAATCATGATGTTCATATTGTGGGTTGTTTTATAACCATGTTTATCTTATTGTACAATTTCCAAGTTGGAATCTTTATGTGTTCTTCATGAAACTACGTTAGCATGCAAGTTAAAATCTACGAATGGAGTTGTTCATTATGTGTAATTTGATGATTACACATATGCCCTAAGTTATGCATGTAAGGTGTTTGATAAAATTCCTAAGAGGATAGAAATTGTGTATTATAGCTCAATTGTAACCCATATGATAAATGCATGTCCTACCCTTATGTTCAAATGACTCCCATGCTATTGATATACAATATAGATGTTTGTTGGAATACTCATGATATTAGAGTATGAAATTATGATACTTATTATATGCATTCCAACTATGTACAAGTTTATGATAACCATGTGCTTCATGAAATCCCCAACTTATTATATTATGGATTGTTGATGTTGGTCATGTATTCAAGAAAGTCATTCCTTGTAAGTTTCCTTCTATCGAGTCCTAGGGGTACTTATACCTGACAACTTAGTTGTATTCACTTAGTTGTGTGCCTAGAGCTAGTGTCATGTTTTTATTATACTCTCAGTCAGGCCATGTTCAATAGAGCTCAATCAGTCATGTGACTCAGGATAGATCAGTAATTTAGTAATCTCAGTAGTATTCCGTCAGTCAATGCAACTCAGTTAACTCAGTCTAGTTCAGCTCAGTTAATCGTGTTCAATGTCTATTCAGATGGTAGTAGGATTTAGCACCGAGTGAATCCAAGGATAGGAACTCACCTGCCAGTAGAGGGTGTGATTCTTAAAAGCAATCCTTGCATTCCAAAACTACATAGCCAACGTAGATTGAGATATCTAACTTGCCTGTTGAGGGTTGATGAGGTGGCTTACTTGGCAGTTGAGGGTTCCCAGTGTTCTTATTTGAGTACCTACCAGTTGAGGGTCACTCACTGCTTGTCCTTACTAGTGGTGCGGTATTGACACCCTTCCAATTGGGGTTATAGATGGGATCCTAACTCAGCTATCTTGATTTATTTGGGGCATGTCGGTTAGATGACTACTTCCCATAGTTACAATCTCAGTCTTAGTCTCAGCAAAAGAACTCAGATAGTTCTATAGAATTTAGGACTGTCAGATACAGTTAACTTAAAATAGTACAGAACTAGTTAATTCCATTAGAACCTAGATTGTCAGATACAGTCACTCAGTATCAGTTATCAGTAACTCTTGTTATCACTATTTAGACTCAGTAGTCAGTATCATCACGAATTTAGTTTCAGTTATTTATTCATGCATATATTCTCACTTACATGTTATATAGTCAGTTAGTATTGTTCATGCCTTTTAACCCTCTGCATTCAGCTTACCTCACATGCATACTAGTGCATTCAATCATACTAATGCATTTGTGCTATGGTGTTTTATACCATAGGTTCAGAAGCACGAGCTCCAGAGCATCAATAGCATTCCATTCTTAGCAGTCAGAGTTAGCAGTAAGTCCTCATCCTTCGAGGACACGATCATTACTTTATTATTTTATTAC
This sequence comes from Capsicum annuum, assembly GCF_002878395.1. Classification (NCBI taxonomy): domain Eukaryota; kingdom Viridiplantae; phylum Streptophyta; class Magnoliopsida; order Solanales; family Solanaceae; genus Capsicum; species Capsicum annuum. The sequence goes on along the minus strand of NC_061114.1, from coordinate 165,590,771 downwards.
TTAGTTTATCTTAGTAGTTGGAGTTAGTTGTGGACATGTCCCAACAACTCCTTATTTAGACAGTTCAGTCAGTTAGAGGCTTTTCAGACTACAGTATGTTCAGATAGTTTATTTCAGTTCATATTTTGGTATTGATATACCGTACTCTTAGATATTATGTTTTATCCATTTTGAACCTTATGACATGTTTCAGTCTATTATTTCCATGTTTGTAAATGATGTTATCCAATATAAAGGTACTGATATCAGTCATGAGTTAGCTTGTGGTCTTTCGGGTCATGAGCACCATGTAGCTTTTCGAGTACCAATTTTAAGGCATTACAGTCTGTATCTGTCAGCCCATATGGATGGTGGGATAGCGGTGCATAGGTATAGGTGATGACTATACCCTATAGTCTGTTGTATATTGATTGAACTTTCTGATCCTGGGGAGGTGGGGGTATGTGATAGGCTTGGGTAGGTGTTGGTTGTTCAAAATAGGTGGTTACTTGCATTGTTATTGATATTGTTATTATCATTGTTATGGATAGTTTATGAAAAATCGATCATTGATTCGCTATCGATATTTAAGGTATGATTGTAGCCTCTTCTATCTTACACTTTTATCATCATACATCATCATCTAATGATTTAATGTATAGATTAGAACCCTGAAGTATTCTAGAACAAGTCCCTGCTATGATTATGAGGTATTAAAATGCTAGTCTGATGACTTAGGCTATACTTCAAGATAACCTTGTTTATATGTATACATATCTAGCTATATATAGCTATGGTATTACCGTATATCCCTTTTTCCTTCATTTACTTAGATTATATATATACATTTCTTGGCCTTGTATACTGTAATATATTCTTCTTTTGTCCTTTATTTGTATATTGGTCGGGGATATATGATAAGTGTTGAGACTCCTAAGTATGGCTGGAATAATATAGCGCATCTGCATCACTTTTTTTAGCCTTATTATGTTAGCCTCTAGGCCATCAATAGGATAGTTTATCCTTATTATCTCATTGATTGTCTTATGTGTTTGCTGAATATTTGGTTGTAGTTTTCCATTCTTTTTATTTATTATAGGTATCATTTTTATCTTTGGATCTCAGTCGGCAGTTTCCTACTAAGTACCACATGTTTGGTACTCATATTACACTTTTGTATCCTTCAGATCATAGTACGAGTTATCCACACTGATGTGTGCACCATGTGGAGCAACCATGGTTTAGAGACACAAAGTTAGCTCCTGACATTCAGAGTACTACTTTCTCCCTCTTATGTACTAGACTAGTCTCTATGTTGTATTTGGAGATAAGTTACGACAGTGTAATTCCCTTGGTATTTCATTTTTATACTCTTATTATATTAAAATCTCTTGTACTGATAACACTAGGTTTTGAGACTATATTATGTATTTGATCTTTTACTATGTCCATTTCGAATTCTTTATTTTATCTCTTTGGATAGTCCATTAGCAGCAGTTCTGGACTATGGGTTTGGATTGCCTACTGGTGGGTTATAGTAGGCACTATCACGACCTGAGAAATTGGGTCATGACATTCGTGCTCAATTTGAAGTGCATGTAAAAGTGTACCGACAACCTTAGCATTATCTATGTTGAACCTTCAAAGTGCTTTCTGAATGTACTTCTCTTATGATAACCACAACTTCTTGGCATTTCTATCATACACAATCTACATGCCAAGAATTTGGCTTGCTGGTCCTAAATATTTCATAGAAAAAGACTTACTTGACTCTTGCTTCAATTTGTTAATCCTGCAAGTATTATGACAAACAACAAGCGTGTAATTAACATAAAGAAACACAATAATAAAGTCACCATCAGAGAATTTCTGCACAAAAATACAATGTTCTGAAGTAGTCTTCTTGAAGCCCTGCTGACTTATAAAGGAACTAAACTTTCTATATCATTTCCTTGGAGCTTGTTTCAAATCATGTAAGATCTTTATCAATTTGTAAACATAATTCTCTTTTCTCTTGACTTCAAAACCATTCGGCTGATCTATATGAATTTCTTGATCTAAGTCACCATGGAGAAAAATAGTTTCAACATCCATTTTTTCAACCTCTAAATCTATACTTGCAGCTAAGCCTAGAACCATATGAATGGATGAGATCTTCATAATTGGAGAGAATATCTCATCAAAATCAACTTCCTTTTTCTAGTTAAATCCTTTTACAACCAATCTGGCCTTGTACGATGGAACTGGGTTACTGTCTTCATGTTTCACCCAAAAAATCCACAAGTTTTTCATATATTTTATGTCTTTAGGTAGCTTAACCATATCAAAGGTATGATTATCATGCAAAGATTTAATCTTATATTCTATAACATCAAACCACTTCTCCTTTTCTCCACTTTTCATGGCCTCATAAATGCTCTTAGGTTTCCCCCGTCAGTCAAGAGTACATACTCAGTGGGAGACTAACGAGATGAGGGTATTCTCTTTCTAGTAGATTTTCTAAGAGAACTCTCTAGAGTATCAATAATATTTTTTTATTGACAACATAAACTTGCACTGGAGTATCAATAATTGGTTGTTGCTCAACCATATAAACATACACTAGAGCATCAACAACATCATGTTGGTCATTTTGAACATGATCATCATCTTTATTATCAACCTAATTTTTATAATCATGAAGATTTTCTTCAGGAGCTATAGCCAAAAGAATTGGATCAACATCAACTAGGCTCTCACTACTCTGAGAATTAACCTTCTCAGCTTTGTCAAATCTTCAATTTCTTTTTCTTTTTTTTTACTTTTTTTTGGTCTTCAAAGGAAACATCACGACTTTTACAAATTTCTTCTTAACTGGATCGTAGAAACAATAGCTAAATTCATCTTGACCATGAGCAATTAAAATACGCTGTCTACTTTTAGAATCCAACTTTGACTTCTCATTCTTAGGAACCTACACAAAATTTTTACACCCAAAGACTCTAAGATGATCATAAGAAACATTTTTATTAGACCAAACTCTGTCAGGGACATCACAATCAAAAGCAACAGTAGAAAATAAATTGATAACATAAGTAGAAGTATTAAGTGTTTCTACCCTAAAGAAAAATTGCAGCTCAGCATCTAAAAGCATACATCCTACTCTTACAACCAAGGTTATGTTCATCCTCTCTACTAAACCATTTAACTGAGGAGTTGATACACCTAAATTGCACCTCTCTTACAAAAGAGTAAGCGGTCACTGTTAAATATAGAACCTAACTAGGTTGGATGTCGAATCCCACAGGGAATACTGTGTTCACTAAATATTGTGATTGTTATTAGACTGTGGAGCAAAGGTTCCTGAATAAGAGGGGTTTAGATTTATAAATTGTATTCTAAGTAATTGTAACAGAGTTGTTTGAACTAATGATTCTTTTTGCTAGTAGTAATTAAATGATATTGAACAAACTAGAGTTATGGTTACCAAGTTGTTTAAATAGTTAGGGTTGTGAATCACTTTTGAGTTTCACTTAACTTCAATTGCAACAGAAGCTGAATTCTATTGTTTACCCATTAGTTTCTCAACCTTAATGAATAGTCTATCCTTTAACTCTCTCAAAATTAAAGAATATATTGATTATTTAACCGTTTTCTCATGTAGGTTAATCCTTGTTAAGGCACTTTCCATTAATCTAAAGATTTAGGTCTCTAGATTTTATGTAAACCCTTTCTTTTCCCAATAAACAATTTTCTATTCGAACAAGTGATTGTTCTTGGGCTCACTTTTCAAGTTTGCAACTAAGAAAAGTCATTAGAGTGAAGAAGGGTTTATACAACATCAATTACTGACAGAAACTCAATTAGAATCACAACCCATATCAACTGTTTACATCAAGAATCCCATAAACCTAGTTATGGGAGCTTAGCCACTCATCTCCATAAAAGAAAGAGAAAGAATACTTGTATTATTCATAAACAAGTTTCAAGTTCACTTACAAAGGTTAAAATAATTAATTCTTGACTCTTCAATAGAAATGGAATGATAGGTCCACAAATGTAGTTTGATTCATTGATTTCTACACTACTGAGAGTTTCAAAGATGGAAAACTAAGATAAAATAATCTCTAAGATTCAGAATATCCCTCAATAAAACCCTAACTGTGTATTTATATGCTCCCAAGTTTAGAAGATTTAAAATTTAAACTTAGAAAATGTTGTGTCCAAGTTGACTATCCAACTGACGACCCCTCGGGAGTCTAATGGTCCATTACACGGACCGTCCCTGAGATCCCCAGGATATCAAGTTCTGTTTAATCTTGATGGCTACCTTAGTGGACTATCAATGGCCTTACATTCCATTGCATAGTTTATCGCTAAGTCGTCTGAAGTCCTGTATTCTGTTTAAACCTGATGGCCAAGTTGCCGGTCCACCAAAAGCTTGACGGTCCGCCACTTGGACCGTCACATGGGTCTTCCACCCAGAACCTTCTGTTTAACTTTGACGGTCTTGGTGGAGTTCCGTCAAATGACTGACGTTCCACTATTTGGGCCGTAAGTAACCTTTTTCTGCTGTTTTCCTGAGTTTTATACTTTAGCTAACTCCTTAACCTGAAACCACTCTAATCCACCATTAAATACAACTTTAGTTTCTTTAAACACACACAATTTTCCCAAGAAAAAGATGCAAAATATTCCATCAAAAGTTGGAACATCAACACCCTCAACTTAAGATAATTGCTTGTCCTCAAGCAACTCAGCACCAAATTACAAATATGAACAATACAACGACAAGCATTCAGCTTGCTGAACCAGTTTTCACACAACCATTAACTTGTCGTCCTAATTATATGGCTCAACATACCATGGTCAATAACTAACATTATTTTAAAATCACTACATATGCACCAATATGGATACAAGAATCTATAGAGATCAGCCAAATTAAGTGTGACTCAGGTTATCATCATAGTCAAGATAATCCACCACTCATTTTATTTTGTCGATACAAATCAAAACTCTCACACTAATTAAAGAAGTTACAAACATAGTACACATACTTATGGGCCTTTCCTTATTATCTAATGCTCCCTTATAGTTGATTCACCAAGATCAAGCAGGTATTTCTCAAGCTTGTAATAAGGCTTCGGGATTGGGTGAGGAAGTACTTTGGGGAAAAAGTGACTCAACACTAAGATTTAACTCTCTTTTCCCTCAAGTTCTACCTACCAATGCCATTTCTGAACTAGCTCATTCACCCTTTTCTTATTCAGTTACACTTTACCTTAACAACCCCCTTTTTATATACACAAGCATCAGCCACCCTCAACTTATGTTGATGCAATCTGTCAAGGTGCATAATGTCTTGAGTAGACCAGGGTCGGATGCTCTAAACCATGTTCTAAACCAACTTTCCCTTAGAAAGCTAACAACTTTGACAATAGCCACCCTCAACATAGGTGTTTTGCCTAAGTTTAGGTTCACAATTCCTACTATTGGGCCAAGGCCAAACCTAAGTGTTAACAACATAAAGAGAGTTAACTAGCGTGATTAGTGATGAAGAAAAAAATTAACATAGGCTCAAAGAAGGGTTCAAAAATGGAAAATTGTTTTTTGGTGGGGTTAATTATTTTGGCTAAGTGGACTAAAAACACAAGACGTTCTACTATCACTTCTTATTTTATCAACTACACTATAATATTAATTGAACCAGACAAGTTTTAGGTACTACACTATGTAAGAACTAATACAAATACTCATACACATAGGCAATTGAATCTAACTCATTCTACTATTCTTAAGATTTACACCACATGTCATGCATATTCTATAAGTTATGCCAACCATAGATTCACTAACAGTTGATTACATATACTAAGAGATAAAAGTAAACAACCATACAGACATAGCCATAGACTGATGCCAACATCATTCATCATTCATCATCCATATTGACTACAAGGTGCTAACATAAACAACACTTTTATTTAATGGACCAACATTAACAGTAGAACATGACTTAAGAAAGAAAAGATGCAAACATAAAGTTAATCCTAGAAAAGAAAAAAAATGTGAACTTAAAGTTAATCCTAAATATACTAATTCTCCTAGATAACACATGGGAGAAAAATAATATTTACAACACAAACCCCCATGGTACAAGTACCCCAGCCCCACAGAAAAATATATGCATTGTCCTCAAAGCATCAAATAAAAGTACAAAGGAGTGGGTCTACTTGTAGTAACTCTTATTCATCTAAGGTGTCTGTGAAGTGTGGTGAGGAACATGTGTCCTCTCCTGCTGCAACGTTGACCCCTATGGTGGTAGGGGTACTCCAAAACTCTCACTACAGAATCAAAAGTACCACTCTTGAACTGGGTCTGAAGTTTGCCCCTAACTGGGTAGAACTGGTAGATACCAGCTGATTCATCTTCTACTCTCTTCTTTCTTCTCTCTTCATCTTTTCTCGACCCTTCCTTGGCTTTCTTCATATCATGATGCACTCGCTCCTCCGGTATTATCACTTTTCTCTTTTTTTTTTCTTTTCATCTTTTCATTCGACATGTTCATCTACCTGTTGCTTTCCCTTGTCTTTCACTGGTCTTCCCATTAGTTCAACAATTAACTTGTCTTCATCACTCCTTACCAAGTATGGATCAAAAGTGGGCTGATGTGGCTGCCTGCTCTTCAACTCTTCAATGTCAGTTTGTGCTTTCTTAAACTCTGCTATGAATATTGCCAAGTCTGGAACAGATAATGAATCCAGTTATTTATTGATTCTCTCCTCCATGTGGTTCATCCTTATATGAATGTATTGGAATGGATTGATTGAATTAGCTACAATTCTATCAATAAAAGGCTAGAATTCTGCAGCCCAAGTATCAAGATGCTTCTTGAATTTGTTTTGCAATCTTACAGACTTGGCGTAGTTTTCCTACGTCAATCTATATTCTACAAATTATACTCCACTAATTAGTGGTGCAGATTCTGACCCTGCAGATGCACTTGATGGCATATAATTAGGTGGTATGTAAGTGGTAATCAGCAACGGCATACTTGTTGGAATCTCTAAAGTATCTGGGGCTGGTACTAATTGAGTTTGATAGGCTGGAGGTTTGGTGACCCTCATTTCAAACTTTGAGTCATCTTTGGACTTGTCAATGTCCTACCTATGTGCCGTACAGACCTCATTATCTACCCTACAAATTAAAGACACATCTGCCTGCCTGCCTAATCCCATAATTAAGCAAGGAAATGGTAGAGCACTGGCCACTTTATGTTCTCTCACAAATAGCTCATCATCAATGATCTGACCAAAATCAATCTTTAGTCCTGAAAGCAAACTAGCAACAAGTAAAGCCCGATGAATATCCAGATTAGCATAACCCCCAGTTGGCATAAGTCTCAATCGAACCATATCCCACAAAAATTTAGCTCTGAAGCTGGAGGAAGACTTCACTATTGGCTCTTGTGGGTTTGTTTTCTAGGAAGGATTACCCTTATCTGTAAACACTCCACCCAACCAGGATATTTGGGTAGATGTATTGCGAAGTCGGTACTAAATTTCTGGAATAGAAGGTAGGGCTTCATAGTCTAGCCCAAACAACATCCTGTTGATGGGTTGGGCTGATATGTCAATGGTAACCCCTCAGAATGGCACTGACTCCCTGTTCGACGGATCAGAAATCTTTGAGCCCTTTGGAATAGTTTTTTTTGCCAATACCAAATAGTTAGCAAATAATTCCCTTACCAGATTTGGCTGATAGGATCTAGGGGGCTTGCTCATCCATGCCAATTTGTACTCATTAAAATGACGCTCTAACTTATGATATTTATGTGACTCCATCGTTACAATCTGATACTCCTCAGCAAATAGATTTTTGCTTGGTTTACTCGCTGTTGGTGCCAACCCATCATAAAATTTTTACCTTGCTCCATCAAGATACCATCTGACGTCCTCTCTGATTTGAGGATCCTTACATCTGATCAAGTTGGTATCCTCAATCTCAGTCTCTATATTGTCTGCTTCAGTTTGTGCATCTACATTGGTAGCCTCATTTTTGGCCTCAACTGGGTTAGGGCGAGATGCGACTACCCTTGCCTCGTCGGGGCTCAATCTAGTATTGTTGGCACTGGTGTCACTCTCTTATTCAGACTAGGAGAGTGTAGAAAATGTTCGGTCCCTTTGACGAGTGTTAATGGCTGGTGCCTCCTCATTTCTAGAAGGTTCACCTCGACCTCTTGCCTAACCACCACCTCAAGTTAATGGGAGCTTTTGTGCCATGATGCCTAAAAAAAAGTAAGGAATCTATTACAAAACAAAAATCTAAAAAATAGTAATAAAAATTAGCTTGACGATCAAACTGATGGGTTATCGATGATGTGACGGTCCGCCGATTGGTCCGTCAGGCCTTATCCAGTGAACTCTGAATTTCAGGGCATTGTGACGGTCCATCAGGTTACTGATAGTTCACCAAGTTATCTGTCGTGGCTTATCCAGAAGAAAATTTCTTTGGGCATTTGTGATGATCAACCTGACGATCCATCGTAGATTCGACTGTCTGCCAAGGTGATCGTTAGTCCCTATTTTCAATTTCAGACTTTATTTTTTGCATTTTTTTGAACAGTTGGTAAACTTTATTAAATTTTCAGCATAGAATCTTTAATAATTTTATGTCTATGAACACGTTTTTCTACTCTAAACCCGTGGGTTACTTATACTTCACCCAAACAATGTATACCAAAGTTTAGAACTAAGAATATCAACAATTTAAACCACAGAAGGAAGTAAGATAAAATTTTATATGCCATAACTATTTCAATTAAGTTTTTCACTTTGGAAAAGCAAGAAAACGGGTTAAAATTGTACCTTGATGATGTAGAAGTTTCACTCTAGTTGCTTGCAAATCAAAAAGAAAAACTACTTAATACTTCATCCTATGATTTCTTCTTTTGTTGTGATGAGGAGAAAAAAGGGGAAAGAACTAGCTTAAATAGGGGAGAAGAAAGAAGATGGAGAGTCCTAAAGGGAGTAACTTCCTTCAGATACCTGGAATCCATAGGGAGTTGGACAGTTTTAGATTTTGAAGAGGTTACAACGTATGGAACCACCTCATTTTATCTCTTAAAAAGCATTTGGGTCAAGTACAAGTCATTTAAATATACATCATCTTTAACCCGGACTGACCCAGCATTAGGGTTATAACTATGGTTGTCCTGATGGTCCGTCAGGTATTCGACAGTCCGCCAGGTTAGCCGTCCAAGCTTACCAGAATCTGGGCAACTCTATTTTATTACGACATTCACTCTGATGGTCCATCAATGAGGAGAAGGTTCATTGAGTTGTCGTTGGGCCTATCCAGGAACTCAGTCTTTTAGCTTCAGTTTGATGGTATCTCCAACGGTCCGTCGGCACTTTGACGGTTTATCGGTTATCCCATCGACCACCTATCAACTGTAAAACCTCTTCTCTTTTAGCAATTTTAATCCTGCACACTCTTTAAACATATCAGATTGCACAAAAACAATAAATATTCTTTGATTGTGATCACAACAACACTTAGTGGGTTGCCTCATACTAGTGCCTTATTTAATGTCGCGGCACGATGCAGTTATCTCGATTACTCAAACTTCATCGAGATAGATAGTAGCTTTACATTTTATCGAGTCCATTGGACTGATATACAGCTTCAGTCATTTCCCATTCACTTTGAAGAAACTTTTATCTTCATCTGTAAGTTTGACTACTCTAGATGAGCAGACTTGATTAACTTGAAATGGGCCAAACCCTTTTGATTCTAACTTACCTGGGAACAGCTTTAGATACATAATCAGTAATAACTAGAATGTATTTCATCCCATATGAGCTCACGAAGGGACCCATAAAGCTGATGCCCCATGCGTTGAATAATTCTACCTCTATCATCTTTGTCAACGGCATCTCATGGCATTTGGAGAATGACCCCAGCCTCTGACATTGGTCACATCCTCTCATGAACTCATAAGCATCTTTGAACAAAGTCGGACAATAGTAGCCGCTTTGTAGAACCTTTGTAGCAGTACGGACACCGACATGGTGACCTCCAACCAGGGAAGCATGACATTCTTCCAATATACTCAACATATCTACTTCTAGAACACATCTCTTTATGATTTTGTCAGCACATCACCGAAGCAGATATATCTTATCCTAAAAATAATGTGTCATCTCATGAAGAAATTTCTTTCTTTGATAAAAAGAAAGATTTTCCAGAATCACCTCACTCACCATATAGTTTGCAAAATTAGTATACCAAAATATTTTCTCCATAACAGCAACCAAGATTTCCTTATCTGGAAATGCATCATTGATCTCAATTTCATCTCTAACCGCTTGCTCACCTTCTAGCCTAGACATATGATCCGCAACTTAGTTTTCACAACCCTTCCTATCTTTGACTTTAAAGTCAAATTCTTGAAGCAGCAGAATCCATCTAATTAACCTTGGTTTTGCATCCTTTTTCAGCATAAAATATCTCAAAGGTTACATGGTCAGTATGGACCACCACCTTGGTTCCTAGCAAATAGGCCAGGAATTTCTCAAAAGTATAAACTACTGCAAGAAGTTCTTGTTCTGTGATGGTGTAGTTTTTTTAAGCTCTATTCAGTGCTCCACTGGCATAATAGATTGGATGAAACAACTTGTCCTTCTTTGTCCCAGCACAGCTCTAAGGGCAACATCACTTGCATCGCACATGATCTCAAATGGTTTTGGCCAATCTAGTGAAACAATGATAGTAGAACCAACCAGCTTCCCTTTAAGGCATTCAAATGCCTTCAAGCAATCATCATCAAAGACGTACTTAGCTTTCTTCTCCAAGAGTTTGCAAAGTGGGTTTGCAATCTTTGAGAAGTCCTTTTATAAACCTCCTATAGAAGCCATCATGACTAATGAAACTACGTGATCCCTTCACTGATATGGGAGGTGGTAGCTTCTCAATAACCTCAACCTTACCTCGATTGACCTCTATCCCCTTTGCTAAGTTTTTGTGTCCGAGAACAATGCCCTCTTTCACCATGAAGTGGCATTTCTCCCAATTAAGTACAAGGTTGAACTCCTCACACCACTGCAAGGCTCTACTGATATTCACCAAAAACCACAGAAAAATTATCCATAAATACCTTCAAGGTGTCTTCAACCATATTTGTGAAAATAGACATCATGCACCACTGAAAGGTAGCGGGTGCATTACACAATCCAAACAGCATCCGCCTAAATAAAAGAGTTCCATACTGGCATGTGAATGTCATCTTCTCTTGATCTTCAGGAGCAATAAAAATCTGATTATAACTAGAGTACCATTTAAAAAATAGTACTAACCCCTTCCCACTAGCCGATCAAGCATCTAATCCATGAAAGGCATTAGGAAGTGGTCCTTCAGTATCCATAAGTTGAGTTTTTTGTAATCCATATACACCCTCCACCCAATAACAGGCCTGAGTGGGATCAACTCATTTTTTTCATTAGCCACAATTGTCACGCCACCTTTCTTGGCCACGCACTGAATGGGACTCACCCATTTACTACCAGAAATAGGGTATACCACCCCTGCGTCTAGCCACTTGATGATTTATTTCTTTACCACCTTTTGTATAGGTGGGTTTAGATGACACTGGTGCTTAATATCTAGGACACAATCCTCTTATAGCGGAATCTTATGTGTACATATACCAAAAAGAATGCCGATGATATCTGAAATCGTCCAACCAATAGCCCTCTTAAATATCTTAAGAATAAAGGTAAGGGCTTCCACTTGTTGCTCACCCAGGACAACCATAATAATAATAGGTAGTGTATTCCCAATGCCTAGGAACACATACCTCAAATGGTCGGGCAACTCTTTTAGATCTAAGGTAGGTGGCTCTTCTATAGAAGGCTTAGCAAGTAGACTTGGACAATTTTTCAAGTACAAATCCAACTTCTTGGGTGCATATGAATAAGACCCCATACCCGTTAATTCACACACAGTCTCCTCATAATCTTCGGTACCATCATGATCAAAATTTATCAATATAATGGCTAAAGTCTCCACAATAAATTTTTCTTCTATAGGCACTTCCTGCTCCTCCTCATAATAGACATCCACAATAGAGAATACGCTCATATCTTTATATTGTTTCATAGACTGGCATACATCAAATCGAACTACCTCATCATTCAATCTGAATAGTAGCTCATTTGCCCTTAAATCAATAAGTACACTCCCGGTTGCGAGGAATGGTCGACTTAAGATTATGGGCACCTTGAAATCCACCTTGCAATCGAGAATGACAAAATCAATCGAGAATATGAAACTGTCCACCTTTACTAATATACCATATAGAATCCCCATGGGCTGCTTCACAGACTTGTCTGCCATAACTAGCCTCATGTTTATGGGAGTAGGATCCCCCAAACATAATTTTTTATTCAAATCAAAAAGCATCAAGTTTATACTAGCTCCCAAATAACATAGAGCTTTTGCAAAATCAAGAGACCCAATAGTAAACGGGATGGTAAATGCTCCCAGGTATGCCTTCTTCTGCACCAAAGACCTTGTGGAGATAGTGCCATAATTATAGAGATTTTCCATCGGCTCATAGCTAACCGTCCTCTTCTTCGTGACTAGGCCTTTTATGAAGTTAGCATACCCGAGCATTTGTTCCAATGCCTCTACCAATGGCAAATTAATCATCAATTGCATAAGCATAGCCATAAATACTTTATGTTGTCGGCCTTCTTCTTATTCAATCTATAAGGTAAGGGAGGCGGTGGTTTTGGTAGAGAAATCACCACTGATTCCTTGTCCTTGTCTTTCCTTTTTTCCAATCCAACAACCATCTAATGATTAGAAGGAATATCAATGCCAGCCTGATTCTCAGACTCTACAAGATTACATTTTTTATGCTCGACATCTTCTTTGATCACCTCTTCAATAACAGCTTTGCCCATAGAAGGGCTTTGTAATACCTTACCACTCCATGTGGTAATTTCCATACAAGAGCCATCATTTCTAGGGTTTTAAAATGTATCACTTGGCAAAGTTTTGCTCTTTCTCTGATTCAATGCTACTGAGAGTTGGCTCATTTGCTGCTCCAACTGTTTGATAGAAGTAGAGTGTGAATTTACTAACTGATTCATGAAAGGAAAATCAATCTTCATAGTAGTCACCCCAGAGTTGGTAGTCTCAACTCCTTTTAATAGTTTCTCTATCATGTCCTCTATAGACATCTTGCCTGAGCTAGTTGCAGCATTATCTATGCTTCCAGGAGGTACATATAGTCCACTCCTATCATTTTTGCTCTTCCAGTTCCCTTGATCTCTATCCTTGTAACCAGCCTTATCGTAATATTTCTGGCCATGATTTCCCTGGCTATTGCCTCAAAAACCCCTCTGATTATTTAGATAGTTCACCTATTTTTCCAAATTAGAGTCAGCTCTTCCCTAGGATGTAACAACTTTCACCTTCTCTATTTTTCCAGACAATAGATGCTTAGTCAGCAAATCCATCTATGTCTTCAAGTGTTCCATGTCCTAGTCATATTTTTCCTCCTTCTTGCGTTACTCTATAGTAATACTACCACACACAGTAGGTCTTGCTACCACAGAATCCCTGGTATGCCAAGCTCTACTCTATTTTGTCATCCAATCAAGCATCTCCGAAGCCTCTACAAAAGTAAGGTCAACAAATGACCCTCTTGCAGCATTATCCACGACTGGCTTTGCAATAGAGCTCAAAGCTCGATAAAGAGTCTCTATCAAATAAATATCTGTCATGTTATGGTTTAAGAATTGCATCAGCATCTTTATAAACCTCTCCTAGGTATCTTAAAGAGCTTCAGTAGGAAGCTATCAGAAGTTACTGATTTTAACCCTTAATTGTACCCTTCTAGAAGGGGGAAGAACCTTTCTAGGAAAGCCTCTTTCAACTTTCTCTAGTTGGTGATAGAGTTGGGAGTTAGCCTATTAAGTTATAGTGTCACCTCCCCAGATAGAGACAATGGAAACAAAAATAGGCGGATAGTATTCTAACCCACTCCTAGGTTATGGAAATACTTGCAAATAGTGACAAAGTTCACCAAGTGCATATTTGGATCATCTCCGGGAAGACCACTGAACAACCCCATAAGATGAAGGAGTTGAATAATAGTACTGGTAATATTGAATTTAGCTCCAGGTTTTAGAGGTGGAGGAATGATATCTCTAGTTACACCTGCTCCATCCATTCCATCTTTGTCATCATTCCGATCAAACTGTACCGATTGTCGATCCTGTCTTACCCTAAAGGGACGATTCCTATATATATTCCGATTCACTGGTGCAACCATATTCTCTGCATTCCTTGGGTTAATAGGATCTAAAAAATCATCATCCCTAAATCATCATCATTCAGATTAGGATAACGCTGGCTAGCCATTGTTCTATTGATTAAGTTGAGCTCTAGCTAGAGTGGCTAGTCTTTCAGTCTCCTGTAGGTCTGCTATTTTTTCAATTAACTGCAGTTTCGGATGTATTGATAATAACGGTCCACTCAATATCTCTGTACTTGGATTACACAATAAATACCCTGCACAGAACAAAAATAACAAAAAAAAGTAAAATTTGGGAAACTTGACCAAAGGTCAATTAACAAACACAAACTTAATTGACAATCATATTCCCCGGTAGCGGTGCCAAAATTTGATACGCCCAAATTACACCTCTTACAAGAGAGTAAGCGGTCTCTGTCAAATATAGAACCCAACTAAGTTGGGTGTTGAATCCCACAGCGAATACTGTGTTCACTAAGTATTGTGATTGTTATTAGACTGTTGATCAAAGGTTCCTGAATAAGAGGGGTTTAGATTTATAAATTGTATTCGAAGTAATTGTAACAGAGTTGTTCCAACTAATGATTCTTTCCTCTAGTAGTAATTCAATGTTATTAAACAAACTATAGTTATGGTTACCAAAATGTTAATAGTTAGGGTTGTGAATCACTTTTGAGTTCCACTCAATAACTTCAATTGTAAGAGCAGCTGAATTCTGTTGTTTACCTATTAGTTTCTCAACCTTAATAGATAGTCTATCCTTTAAATCTCTCAAACTTAAAGAATATATTGATTATTCAACCATTTTCTCATGTAGGTTAATCCTTGTTAAGGCATTTTTCATTAATCTAAAGATTTAGGTCTCTAGATTTCATGTAAACCCTTTCTTTTCCCAACAAACACTTTTCTATTCTAACAGGTGATTGTTCTTGGGCTCACTTTTCAAGTTTGCAACTAAGAAAAGTTACTAGAGTGAAGAAGGGTTTATACAACATCAATTACCCATAGAAACTCAATTAGAATCAAAACCCATATCAACTGTTTACATCAAGGCTCCCATAAACCCTAGTTATGGGAGCTTAGCTACTCATCTCCATAGAAAAAAAAGAAAGAATACTTGTATTATTCATAAATAAATTCCAAGTTCACTTACAAAGGTTACAAGAATTAATTCTTGAATCTTCAATAGCAATGGAATGATTAGGTCCACAAATGTAGTTTGATTCACAGATTTCTACATCACAAAGAGTTTCAAAGATAGAAAACTAAGATAAAACAATCTCTAAGATTCAGAATATCCCACAATAAAACCCTAACTGGTATTTATATGCTCCCAGGTTTAGAATATTTAAAATTTAAACTCAAAAAATGTCGTATCCAAGTTGATGGTCCAACTGATGACCCATCGAGAGTCTGACGGTCCATCACACGGACCGTCACTGAGAGCCCCTGGATGCCAAGTTTTGTTTAATCTTGAAGACTACCTTTGAAGACCATCGATGGCCCAATGTTCTATCGCACAGTCCATCGATAAGTCATCTGAAGTCTTACATTCTATTTAAACCCGACAGCCAAGTTGGCAGTCCGCCGCAAGCTTGATGGTTTGCCACTTGGACCGTAGCATAGGTTATCCACCTAGAACCTTCCATTTAACTCTAATGGTCTTCCCAGCGGTCTATCGTATGACTGACGATCCGCCATTTGTGCTGTCAATGACCTTTTTCTACTGTTTTGCTGAGTTTTCTGCTTTAGCTAACTCCTTAACATGAAATCACTCAAATCCACCATTAAATTCAACTTTAGTTTCTTGAAAACACACAATTTTCTCGATAAAAATATGCAAAATGTTCTATCAAAAGTCAAAACATCAAGAGTCATTAGTGGAGTTTTATGATATCGAATCCCCTACGCTCTACAATAACCCTTAAAGAGGACCAATATTCTCACCACTATTTTCTAAGCATATGTATTTCAATTTCTTCCCTATCTGTTTCTTAGCTAAGTCCTAAAACCCCTTTAACATATCAATTACTTGATCCTTGGACTTCAAAGGAAATAACCATAGTTTACGAGAATGACCATCAGTAAAATTCACAAAGTAAAGTGCACCACCATGAGACCTTACTTTAAAAAGGCTACAAAAATTAGTCTGTACCAACTCCAGCAAATCAAGTTTTCTTGAAGATCAATGACTATGAAAAAGAACCTTTTCTGTTTACTGGATACGCAATGAATACGTTTTATCAAGTTTTATTGTTTAGCTCTAGAAAGTAAATTTTTCTTAGACAAACTATCAATCCCCTTCTCATTAATATGACTCATCCTTCTACGCCATAACTCTGATGAAATATCATTCTCCACCAAGTTTATTGAGCCTCTAGAAGTGGAGCCCTAAAATACATACAATTTAAACAACTTATCACCTCAAGCTACAATCATCAAACCCCTAGTAAGTTTTCACTATCCAGCACCAAGGATGTTAACATAACTCTCATAATCAAGGTTTTCTACAAAAATCGGATTCAAGTGAACATTTGGAGTATGCTTGACATTGTTAAGAACTAATCTCGAACCATTTTTACTTTCTAAAAAAAAATAGTCCCATTGCCAAGTACTTTCACCTCATCATTATTTTCCATTTTCAATATTCTAAAATTACCTAACGTATAAGAAGAAAATAATTTCTTATTTAGGATAACATGAGAAGTCACACTAGAATCCACAAACCAACTAGACTCATCACAAACAAGATTAATGGTATTCTCACCACAAGAAACAAGAAGATCAGCATTAGCAATAATATCAACAAAATTTTCATTATCACCTTCTTTTTTTTCTCATCTAATATCTCTTATATGCTTGTGACAATATTTCATGATATGCCCATTTTTGTTGCAATACTCACAAGTAATATTTTTGAATTTTTGCTTTGACTTGCTTCTACTTTTATCTCTATTTTTCAAACTTTTGGACTTTTTTCTCCCCCTCTCTTTAGTAACCAAAAGATCAGAGTGTGATGATGAAGAAGATATGGCCAAAGATTTTCTTCTTATCTCTTTATATAAGACACCAGTCTTAGCATATTCCATACTTACAATACCACCGGGAGAAAAATTAGTCAAATAAACTTGAAGAGTTTTTCAAAAGTCTAATAGAGTATTAAGAAGCCAAAGTCCTTGAATTTATTCATAAAACTTTACACCCATTCTGAGCATCTAGTTAAGGACACCCTGAAAATTATTTATATGATCAAAATAGGATTGTTTATACCTGATATTAATCAATTACTTAAGGAGGACAACTTCTTATTGCTAGTCTTTGAAACAGAAAGTGTATCGAGCTTATCACACAAACTTTTGGTATGTGTCTCATTCACAATATGGTTTCTAACATTATCTTCAACTCATTAAATTATATATCCACAAATCTACAAGTGCTTAAATTTTCAATCCTTATCTATTATGGACTAAGGTTTACTAAATTCAAATACAAGCAAATACATTTTCTTGAAAAATAAAAGATCTTTCATCTTGACTTTCCAAGTATGCCATTCAAATACATAATATTTCTCATATATACGTCCATCGTTCAAATTAAAAATCAACAACAACCTATTTCTGATACCACTTTGTTGGGAAAGGCAAGGAAACTATCAAAGTGTACGATAGGATCATAGCATAAGAATACTTAATTATAAACTTTTCCTTTCAATTTGAACCAAGATAAAAAAAACCAAACCTAATCATAATGATAATAAAGTATCAAATAAAAAAACCAAATAAATATGACAAGACAAGAATAAAATCAATCACACGAGACACCAAATTTACATAAAAACTCTTTGACGTGAAGAGTAAAAAAATTATGGGACCAAAACCTTCACTATAATAACCAAGAGTATAATAATTTCCTCCAAAAGGGCCACCAAATAAGTTTCAAACAACTAGCAATAATATGTAAACAACAACAACAAAAACTAGAAAATAAAATAGCAAAAATTCTTTTGTGGATAATGAAATAAGACGTAAAAAGGTCAATGTATAAGCCCGATAAAAGTGGACCTATGAGTAAAGTGGGTTGATCCAAATTGAGCTTTATTTATCCATCTAGAAAGGGAAAAAGACCCATAACCCAATACAAATATCGACTAATTGAGACTATTAAACATGAATATTTGAAAGGGGACATAAAAAAAACATAAGAATTACCTAGGATTATGTATCCAAAATTATATAGTGATTCTTATTTTGTTTTAGTACATTAGCTTCAAGTATTTCTCACATCTCTTAATTTATAAGTTAGATTCTCCTCGTTGACTTCATATTTTCCTTTTATTTACTAGAAAACCAATCTTAAATCCATTAGTTTACCATATTGAATTAGAAAATACACAAATTTAAAGTTATTCTAATATTGATCATAATTCAATCGTCAAAATTGTCCTTTAATTTGCAATAGTGGAATCCAATTAAAAATATAATTATTATATGATATTTAATCGAACCAAATCCTAAAATCAATTATATACTAGGAATGGGTAAAGGTGGTAAATTTTCTTTTAAAATATGAGATATGTAAAAGTATGGTTGAATTAAATAATAGAAACAAAAACATAATTATCAAACTTTAGCGTGGATCCTCAAATCCTTGTGATAGAGAACTATCTTGATATTCACATAATTATTTACCATCGATTCCACTTTGTTGAACCTATAAAAGATAAAGTGATAGCTTGTAACAATTTGGCACATGTTATAGCAATTATTAGGGTGTAATTCCTAAGGTAGAGTTTTCTATAAGGTTAAAGTTGATGAAATCTTTGACTAAGGGGGTTTTTGACGAAAATATGGTGATGTATGGTTTAGTGATCATTGTGTCTTGTGGTGTAGTTGTTGATGATTTTGTGTTTAGATTATGATAGTCGAGGGATATGAGAGTCTAAAGAAACTTTAAAAATAAGAAACAGATTCATAGAACTTTGGTTATAATGATTATCACGATAGGAAAAATTTGAGTTGTCAAAAATCTAGGCGAATGTTGTGAAATAGGGAAATTTTGAAAATATCCATGAGCTGCTTCCTAAGGGTCACTATAGAAGTCAGTATATTTTCGTATTCAATCCCATTGTGGCAGTTAGATAACCATCGATGGTTGGTGAAAAGTGGTCATAGACCACTGTGGCGGCCACTTGGTTGCCATAACTGGACCGATATAGTAATCAGGTGATTACTGTAGTAGTCATCAGGAAATTTAATGCATGATTCCCTATTTTAGATCATATTATCTCCGTATTATCTAAAATTTCATCCTTAGTCTAGAAAGAGGCAATTTCCTACCAACTTGGTTGGTTTTCATCATTAAAGTAAGATTATTACTCCCTTCTAAGATCAATTAATCTGATTAACCTATAGGATAATTAGATTGGGGGTTTATGGTAAAATTCTTGAGTTTAGGCCCTAAGTTGCTGAATTGGTGTGAATTACCTATGTGTAGTCCTAAAACTTCTGGATGAAAATTCTAGGTTGTTAGATTATACTTTCTAGCATAGAATTTCTTCCCGTTAACATGAATTATGGAGATTTGGAATAAGTTGATGTGTAAAAACACAAATTTGATGGTTTAAGCAAGGAAAAAGAGTAAAATTAATGCATTTTAATCTCTAAGATCTAGAATTGAAGAGAAAGTAATTGAATACTCTTTATTTGTAATTCTTAAACCAAAAATGATCAAAAGCTCAAATAAAAAAACAAGGCTCTTACGGATTAGCTTACATCTGCATTCTTCAATTGAGGTATATTATGATTTTATTGGAGTTTAGAATCAGTTTGACTTTATGTATGTTCCAAAATTGGATACTTGTAGATTGAACTTCAAATATGCTTGTGATCAATGGTTTTGTTGTTCATTCTTGAAATAATAATTTTGTTAATACCAAACTTGAATGAAATTCATTTTGTTTGTAAGTGTACTTGTAAATCTAGTGCACTGTAATATATCCTGAGAGATAGTGAAATTGATAAAGTAGATATACATATATTTTGGAGCATTGGTGTGATGTCATTACAAATATGGATATTAATTATTAGACTCCAAAAGTTTGACAATTTTATTTTGACATATCCTATGTGTTTTTATGTAAATTCTGAGTTGAATAATGATAAGAAATGTTAATGGGACCCTTGAAAAGTATTTTGGAATTTTTAAAATGCATTTTGGGGCATTTTGGGACCCCAAAATAGTAAGGGCCTGCAATTAGGAAGTGTCACGGAAGTACGGCATACCATGATTCAAAAACTAGTGGCTTGGTGTGATAAGGTTATTCCATGCCGACTGGTTGTCATGTTAAGGGCGTGACATGCCATTGGTGTGGCGCGATAAGGGTGTGCTACATCTAAGGTTGTGGTGATGCAAAATTTCAATTTTTCCTTTATTTTTTTATCTGTTATTTTGGTTTATTACATCCTAATTACTCCTACAACAAATGTTAAATGATTTCCCCCCACCCTATAAGTCAAATACATTATTCCTCTCCTTCCAAGGTCTCAAGAACAACAGAGGGAGATTTTTTCTCCAAGATTCAATCTTTTAAGGCTCCAATTAAGTTTCTTTCAAGTGATTCACTAAGTCATGTATGAGGGATTTGAACAAGGATCATCTTTCATCCTTGTGCCTAAAAGGTTTGATTTTTAAAAATTGAATTTATGAAATTTCAATTAGGTGTCATACCCACTTCACATGATTTTGAAGTTGTGATGCTCCTTTATGAAATAAAGTATATTTGAAATGTAAATTCATAGGTTACTCATATGTTTACACTTATAGTAGTTTTGGTGAAGTAAATTTTAGTATTCATGATAAAAGTGCCATTATTTGGTAACAAAATGTAATTTTAGCACATTCCACTTAGTTTACAAGAATCTCAGACTTACTTTTTCATATTACAAGCTATTATAGTATGATTTTGATTTTAGTTTGATCTTATGATCTCACACAAGAAATGAAATTCACACAGTTAATTAAGATTATGAGATAGAAACAGAAACATATTGTATTTCCAAATATATCAGCCCATATGCTTATTTTTAAGGTGAATTTCATATATATATTTTGAGTAATAGTATGATTTGGAAGTAGTAACTATCATCGAGGAGCGAAGGTTTAGCATACCCTAGTTCCATAAACTACATGCCACCATAGGTTATTATTCATCTTGCCCAAATAGACATATAGCTTATCTAAATGGACATATACAAACATCATTCAGCATGCCCAAATGGACATGTATAGGTGATCACCCTAGTTCGTCTTTATACCCTAGCACGGTATATTAGGACCTTTCAATGGGGGTTGTTACATTGGACTCTATGTTGCTTGCATGGTTTATGTCAGTAAAGAAAATCTCCCATAGAAAATGATAATTTTAGAAACTAAGTGTAACGGCTCACAAAGATTGTTTAGATGTTTTTTATGTCTTAAGTTTATGTTGATTCAGTTTTTAATTTATTCATGATCATGGTGAGTCTATTTACATTTAACATGCATGTTTTATGATTATGATCAGTTTTACGTTTACTTTTTGCATTGACCCCATATTCTCATTACATTCTAGAAGTACTGACCACATTTATATTTGTGTAGCTACATTGTAGGTTCTGGTGTTCATCCCCAGTAGTACTATTAGCCACGATCACCACCTTTTACATCAGTCTAGTTGGTGAGTCCACATATTTCGTGGGCTAAGTATATTTTTGTTTTCAGATGCTTAGCTTTATCAATTCAAACATTATACTTTCAGTTTAGGTTAGCTGGGATTTGTCCTAGTGTCTTTTCAATAGATAAATCACTCTACTGATAGAGAACCTAAGAGCTACCAATAAGCCTTTAGGCAGGCAGCGGAAATGGTCAATGTCATTAGAGGCTTGTCAAGACTATTCATATGATTTGTTTTCCTTTAGTTTCTTATGAGCTTCAGATGATATTAAGTTTACAATGCATTATTGAGATTGTTCATCTATTTTCACCCAGTTTATAATCTTTCAATTTTTGCTTATGTTTTATCTTTATTTTTTCATGGTTCAGTGCCGAGTAGATATCATGGGTTAACTTTGGGACTACTTGTAGTCCTAAGCATCGTGTGACATTCAGGGGGTAAACTTGGGTCTTTACACTGATATTACTAATATTATAGGGGTTGATAACCACGTAGGTGTGGTCCATTGTAGCACCCTGAAGATTTTTCCAGTGTTTTTAGTTTTTCCTCAGAAAATTTAGAGCTCCAAAATCATGTCTTGAGACCCATAAATCAATTAGAAATCACGTAGGATACTTGTTCATAATTAGAGCTTATTTTTAGATGTGAGATTTACTTGTGAATTACATTAGAGGGTTCTTGAATTAGGACCCACACTGCAAAACTCAAAGGATGAACTCACTAGTTTGGCAATTTTGGGTGTGGTGCAAAGCAACTAGGGGTATGGCGCATTGGAATGAGCATGGAACACCACCTCTTTTTGTCAAAATTTTTTAATTCTTAATTATTATTAAGGGCATTTCAGTCTTTATATCCCCAAGTACCTCTTAATCTAATTATATTAAATTTTTTTTGCCCTAAAGATTCAGTTTTCATGAATGATTTCATTCTTTTCTTTATCCAAAATTTTAAGCACTCAAGTTTAAGAGAGGATTCAAAGCTAGGGTTCATCTTCAAAGATTCTTACCATAACATCATCTCCAAGGTATGTAAATAAACTTTCAAGTGTCGGAGCCCTATTTTCTCCATAATCAATTATAATTTTAGTTTCAGTCCATGAATATAATTAAGATTTTAAGATTCAAGATCCTTAAGTCTAATTCCTCATTTTCTTCATCTGATATTCCAAGAACTCCACAAAAGGATTTTTTAAGTTCAAGTTTTAATATTCCAAGCCCGATGCTTTTCTCCAAGAATTCTCCTTATATAAGGATGTAAGACTTCAATGAAGAATTCCTTTTATCCTAATGTCTAAACTTCATAATTTTCTTGTATTAAAGATTCTAGTTAGGGTTTGAATCCAATTTTAAATTCCTATTTTATTTACCAAATCATATGATTTTCTTGAAATCTTTAGCTATGATTATGAACTTTTTAAATATTGCATTCACTTTTAAACTTAGCAGGATTTTCTTGTTGCTCTATTGATTTTGAGATGATCTTCTGCATTGTTCTTGAATCTTATATTTCAAAGCATGATTTAAGAGTTTGTAATCTATGATGAATTCTCATGAGAATAGTATAAAACCATAGAAGAGTTATTTTATTAAGTTATGAACCTTATTCTAGCATCTATAAAGATATGCATACTTTAGCAAGTTTTCTATAATTGAGGTTATAAGCATGAATTAAAGATATGTTTATAAAGAGATATCAACGTATGATTTAAAAAAAATGATTTGAGCTTCGTTTTAGTATTTGAGAATAGTCTCATAGAAAGATATGTTTTAGAAAGAACTTTATACAAGACTCATGATAAGCTTCTAGATATGGTTAACAGATATGTTATGAGCTATATAGATACTATATTTTGAGAGGATTATTTAACATTAAATGGACATGCATTCTAGGTAGCACTTATACAAGAACTACTTTTCCCATATAGGTTATGTTTTTCTCCACAATATCGGATGACTCTTTTATCCCAAGAGACGTTGACCAGATCCAAAGATGATAGATTGGTCTATATTCTACAACATATGGGGAAAATCTCTCCATCTTATTTTTTTGGATTAATTTTGCATTTTATTAATAATTATCACTTGATGGATCAACCCATCTCACAACAAAACAAAATCCTACACTTCACCATACCCGACCGAACCCAAAACAAAATAACAAATAGAAAGAGTAGGATTTCCAAAAACATTAGTTTCCTAAACAACATTTCTGCTCCACCGCCCTTTACACTACTATTTCAATTCCTCCTGCTGAAGATGCTGATCGATCTTGCAACTCCTTCCTCTTGATTTCATGCTTCATTCAAATTACAGAGGTAATGAATGAATTCCATTCAAAAATTCACTCTTTTATTCCCGTTTTCATCTAAATCTTGATACTCTCCTATCCTTAGCTTCATTCTCCTATATTTGCGACAATTGAAAGTTGTTGTGCAACTCAGAGAACCCTAGTCTGCTGAGATATTATTAATAGCTAAGTATGCTATCCTCTTCTTATTTTTTTTCAAATTTCTGGATCTGAGGAAATTGAACCCATCTTTTATTGCTTGTAATCCATAGATCTTATAGTTTTGAGGAAAAAGAAAGTCTTGATGTCGCAAATATTCAGCTAGTTGCCTACATCTCAGGTCTTTGCAGCTCTATCTGGTCTATCTACACTTTCTTAATGCTGGGAACTGATTACTGTAAGAGCTTAATAATACATGCAATTTCACTGATGATACATACTTCTGTATACATATTACATGTAAACTATTGAGCTTGACTATTTTCCTGCCCCTTATTATCTCGCTGGTAAGATCCTTAAGTATGGACTCTGCCATTTATCACTATTTATAATGGCTTTACCTCTTTTCTCTAATTGCTGATATCTAGTGATGGTGAATGCATCTTTATCTATTGCTAAGTTAGCTAAATAATCAGTTAACTGATTGCCCTCCCTATAGATATGTTGATAATGAGCTTGCTTGTTTTGTATTAAACAGTGTATCTGTTTAAATATATTTGATATTCTCCATGGACACAACCATTCATTTGTCAATACCTTCTGCATGAGTAGGGAGTCTATCTGAATGATAATTTTACTATGCTTTGATTAAGAACAATGCTTAGCTGCATGTAAAATTGCAGTAGCCTCTGCCTGCATACTATCTATATAATGTTGTGGTTCTCCCTTAGCAAATAAGATATATCCATTCTCATTCCTCAAACAAAAAGCATAGGAACTACCTCTTTCCTCTCCTCTCACATCTCTATTTGTGTTGTATTTTACCCATCCCTCCTCCGGAGCCTTCCATATTACTGTAATGGCTTTCACTCTTGTTAGTAATTTGCTCATCTTTGCAATTATGTGTGGCCATTATGTTTGGAATTCCATTGCTAGCTTCCTAACCTTCAACATCATTTTAAGATTCCTTGTAACATTATATATGATCCTCAAACCTGTAGTTTCCTTATCTTCATGTTTCTTTCTATTCCTTCTCCTCCACAGTTCCCACAGAATCATGCTAGAAAGAGCAAAGTAATATGGATTTTCTCTTCTTTTTACTTCAACATTCCACCATATTAGGATTGTTCCCCTTAGAGTGAGATTGTGAATATGAATACCTGTAAAAGAAGAAAAATAGGACCAAGTCCTGTTAGCTTGAAAAGAATTCCTGAAGACATGAACTATTGTCTCCACTTCTGGGGTATTACAACACCAGCACTTAGATGTCCCCTGCATCCCCCATCTCATAATAGTATCATCCACATAAATTCTTCTCCTCCACAGTCTCCACATAAAGAAACTAATCTTAAAAGGTACACCTTTCACCCATATCTTCTTGAAAATATTATCTATCCCTTCCCTATTTCTTATATACTGCCAGGCTGATTTAACTGTGAACAAACCTTTTGGTTCAATACTCCATATAGGCAAATCCTCCTCTATACTTGATGGAGGGATGATTTTGTTAATAACATAATCTGCTACTTCATCAGTGAATAAAGCTCTAATCACTTGTTCATCCCATGTATCATTTCTGATCAATTCTTTAAGCTGCCTCTACTGACTTTATTTTTCATCAGCTCCTTCCATTATAGAATATAAATCTCATTGTCCAGTACAGCTATCCAACCATATGTCACTGTTTTCTTACCTTACTTTCCATACTTCAAATGCTCCACTATGTCTCTTGCCAATAGAATCTTCTTCCACACTTGTGATCCACCTGCACCAGTTTTCCACCTTACTAATTTTGGATACTCCTTTTTGTAGATTTTATTGAACATATACTCCCTTCAAATTGTTTTTGTAGTCCTAAAAGACTACCACAGCTTACAAAAAAGCTCCATAGAGACATCAGCAATCCTTCTAAAACCCAATCCCCCTTCCTTTTGTGGTAAGCTCAAAGTTTGCTATTTCACCCAATGTCTTCCCTTTTCTCCAATTTTACTACTCCAAAAAAATTCATCTAGCATTATTTGAATAGTATTCAATACATTCATCAGAGGGTTCAATACTAATAAACAATGTATTGGGATGCTCTATAAAACATGCTTGATCAGCACAGCTCTACCTCCATAAAAAAAACAATTCGCCCTTCCATGTATGCACTTTATTGGAAATTTTGTTCAGTAATTACTGATAGTAATCCTTTTTCTTTGTCATGTAAAATATAAGATACCCTAGGTAAAGGAAAGGGAATTCTGTTCTCAAAATACTAGTAGCCACTTCTGCTAACACCTTTATTCCATTAGATACTCCTTTGTGCAAATAAATTGCACTCTTCTCTTTGTTTATTTTTTGTCCTGATATTTTCTCATATTTATCCAAAACTGTAGTGACCAACTATAAAGTTTTCACTTCATCTTTGCACGATATCATAATATCATCTACAAAAGCAAGGTGATTCAATTTTGGACTTCCTCTTGGCATCCCAAATAGCTTAAACTCCTTCTTTTACATCAATCTCTTCTAGTTCTTGATAGTACCTCTATTTCTATTATAAAAAAAGTTGGTGAAAATAGATCCCTCTGCTTCAACCCTCTTGTAGATCTAAAAAATCCTTTAGGCTGACCATTTAAAAGTATTGAATACCAATTATTTTCCAATAGTCTAAAGACCATGTCTATCACCACCTCTGAAAAACCAAATGATCTCAACACCTTTGTTAAAAACAGCCATTCCACCCTATCATATGCTTTCATCATGTCAAGCTTTAAGACTATGTTAGGTGGCTTACCTCTCTTTCTGATTTTTGAAATAATTTCTTGAACTACTAGTACATTTTAAATAATACTCCTTCCTTGAACAAAACCTGCCTGTTCTGGAGATATCAATTGAGGTAAAATTCCTTTAATCCTTTCATGAAAAATTATTGAAAAAATTACTAAGTAAGGTAGGTCTCATATCTGTAAAATTGTTCACTACTAACTTCTTTGGTAACAAAACCAAATAAGTATGAGTAATAAATCGGGGAAGTTGAAATCCACAAAAGAAAACTTTACCATTTTATGAATGTCCTGCTTAATAATCTCCCAAGCATCTTGTTAGAATGCCCCTGTCATCCCATCTGGTCCACCTGCACTATCTCTATTCATCCCCATCACTGCTTTTTTGACCTCATCCTCATCAGGAATTCTCATTATTTTTGTATTTTGTTCATTAGTCACCACTTTTGGTATTTCCTCCAACATGCTGAAATCTTCTGCATCTTTTTTTTGGTGAACTGTTTATGGAAAAAATTGACTGCAACCTCTGCAATATCTGGTACTTCCTCTAACCGTTCTCTATTTTCATTCTGTATGTTACTGATTCTGATCCTGCTTCTCCTTTCTTTCACAATAGTGTGAAAGAATTTGGTGTTTCTCTCTCCATCTTTAGATCATTCATACCCAGCCTTTTGCCTCTGGTAATTTTGTTCCCTTTTTAATTGCATATTCAGTTCAGGATGTGCTTTAAATAGATTAGCTCTATTCATTCCACTAGGATCCTCCTCTAATTATTTTTCTCTTACTCTGGTAATGTCATCCAGTGTAGCAATTTTCTAGAAAATATTACCAAAATTCTCTTTACTACATTTAGCTAAGGCTGATTTAGTATTTTTCAACTTCTGTTTAAACACTATAAAAGGATTTCCTTCAATCTATGAATTCCAATTCTGTTTAATCACCTCCAAACATGCTTCCTCTTTTAACCAAAACTTTTGAAATCTAAAAGATCTATCTGCTTATTATTTTTTTTGCAATGAATTAGCATAGGAGAATGATCTGATCCACTCCTAGCTAGATGCTTCACTTCCATCTGTTAAAATATATTTTACAATCTATCATTGCACAAAACCCTGTCTAACCTCTTGAAAATGCAATCCTCATGTGTTCTCCCATTCCACCAACTGAATTCACTCCCTTTAAACTGTATTTCTTCTATATGACATAAACTGATCCACTGATTAAATTTATGAGTTTCATTAAAAGTAACGGGTAAACCCCCCAGCTTTTATTCCTCACTTTTTATTACATTAAAATTCCCTTCTATTAGCCAAGGAAGTTGATATGAATCTGATAAATCAGTTAATAAATCCCACAGTAACAACCTGTCATTTGCATTACATTTAGAGTACACTAAACTAAAAAATAATGAGATAGCTGCATTATGATTGGAAACTTTTAGAGTTAACTGCTGCTCTTCATCTTTCACAATACTAAATTCCACATTCTCTTCCATCAATTCCCAAATCTTTCGAGATACATTTAGTATAGCATGCTTCATACCCATCCTCCTCCTATACTCTTTAATAAACTGACCTCTTGGAAAGGTTCCATCAATCTAATGAAGTAAAATTAGTATCTTTTTTGCATTGTTGTCAGTCTAGTAAAAGCCTGTTGTGTTTTAACTGACCTTATGTTCTAAATCAGTGCATTCATTTGGATTTTGGGTTAGCTGTGTGACTTCTTGTATGTATTGTTTATGATTTAGCCTCTGCTCCACTACAGCTCTTTTTCTTTTTCTTTATTTCTCCTTGTTTTTCCTTCATAGCCTCTATTTGTTTGGGTGACAGATCTGCTGCTTTAGCCAGTTGATTGATATTTTATTCTAGATCATTCTCATCAAGGTTTTTCTTTGTCTGATTACTATTTTCCAGTCTGTTTTGTATTTGTATTGCTATGGGTGTAATCCCCTCTAATACTATCAACTCTTGCAATTATTCATCATATACCTACAGCTGTATTTTTTTATTCCCTTCTTACTGTACACAGTGATCCCTATCAGTATGTGATATCTTCTTCTTGCTACTCTCTTCACTTGGTTCCAAGATTCTACTGGAATTACTCTGCTCCTTCATTCTATTGTAATCTTCTTCACTACTATTATTTGCATCCCTATTGAATACCTCCTGATTTATTTGTTTCTAATCAGCTGACTTATCCCCTTGACTAACTGTTTTGCTTTTTCCAAACCTGCTAGTGACCCATTCTTTTATACTGATATTTTCTCCCCCTTTTTGAAAGTTAGTTTCACCTTTTGCTTCCTTGTCATTATTGATATTATCCATGTTATTTGTATCTTCAAGAGCTGCAAAAGTATTTGACATTTGCAGTTCCTTTTTATCTTCCTTATTCAACTCCCTCAGAATATGACCAAATCTATCCTTATTATATCTATTTTTCCTTGTTAGCCACTGATGATTGGTATTGATTTCTCTCTTTGTATTATTCTGATTATGTGCTTGACTCCTCTGCATATTATTCTCTTTGTCTTTCATCTTTGTTTCTGCTTTTTCCTTTCCTGCTTCTGTTTGTCATATAACTCTGGATGTTTATTCCAACAACTTTCTTCATCATGTCCTTGTAAACAACATTTTGTACAATACTTTAGAATATAATCATACTAAATTTGGACCTACTTGGATTTGATTTCCCCTGTATCTTTATTCTCTTCATTAATTCGAATCCTTTGGGGTAATTTTACTACTAGGTCAACCTCCACTTTCACTCGTGCACAGCTAGGTCTAGTATGATTTTTAGTAGCCATATCAACTGTAAGAGGTTTTTCAAATGCTGAAGCAATAGAAAAGATTGCATCTTTTGCAAAAAAATTCGGCGATAAATCTAGCATGGATATCCATGCTACTGCAACTGTGGTTTCAATATCCGTTTCAAACCATGGATCCCATTTCAATGTCCTTATCTTCCAGTATTTCTCCATTGAGCCAATGTAAAAAGCTGCAGTTGACAATAATTGAACATAGTCCTCAAACATCTCCAATCTTAATAATACATGCCTTTCATCCAATACTCCAATGGTGCATTTCCCTTTTATACGACATTGATTTGGGATGCTTTTACATAAAACTTCAATATGTGGCATACCATATGAGATTTTACCAATTATAGAATATTGTAAATTCTCTTGCATGATAAGATTTTGCACCTCTGATGATTTCCACATAATAGAAGGCTCTCCATGCAGCATAATAATAGGTTTAGGTAGAACCCTAATATTAGTAATATCCACCACTGTTGGTTTCAATAGATCTGTATATTTCTTATTTCCATCTCTTTTTTGAATATTCTGATTACTGTCCTCAATATTTTGGAAGTTACTATTATCCGGTGGGATAGTCCCACTGGCTATGGTGGCCATATTGGCTGGAGCAGCTACAATTTTGGTAATAGTCGTCAATAGGGTTTAGGGTTTCCCGTTAAGCCCCCATAATTTGCAACTCTCTTTTCTCTCTCCATTTTAGATTATAAGTTTGTGTATCATGAGTCTAGATGGTGTATGTTGGTTATAAGAAACTCCTACCTAAAAACTTCACTCTATTTTGGTATCTTACTTGATATGATTATGATATAAATTTAGATAGCATAGCATGACATCAGATAACACGGCATGATTGGATATATGCATCATTCAGAAATTCTTATTTTATGGTTTTAATTATACTCAATTTCAGTTGGATATTTATATCTATAAAAGAGTCATTTCAATATTTTTCTCAAATTCTAATATTGATATGATTTTAGTTATTTAGATTTATTCTTTGTAGTTTTCAGAAAGTCTATTTTTGCATAGAACCTCTAGTTTTTTAGACAAGTTTATTTACAATACTTTTTTCTCAAACTTTCTTGAGGTTTAACATTTAAATCACCTTATAATCTCTAATAATGATTTTAGCTATTTAATTCTTCAATTGTTCAATTTTAGTATGAATGCCCATTTTATTAAATTGCTTAGACATTATCTTACATTCTCGATACCTTTCCTATACTTACACATGCTTTTGTTGCATTGCATTTTTGTGGATGTGGCTTACATATATTCAATTTCACAATCAGACTTTTCAATATGCTATGATATCAGCTTGAGTGAGCTCTCCTTATTCTCAATGCTTTAGTTATATGCTAGTCATCAGTTGTATTACTACATAAAGATAGTCATAGTAAATTGTAGTACAGCCTTCATGTTAGTTTGTTAGGTTATGTAGCCGTTTGGCCATGAAGTTTTTTTTACTTTTTTCCAAAAAATTATTTCACTTTAGTGAAAAAAGTGAAAACAGTATATGTTTCACCATGAGAATTCCAAATACAATTTCAAATTGTATTTAGAAAAGTGAAAACAAGTTTTACTTGTTTTCACTTTTTTCGTTTCTACTTCTCTCACAAAATATTAAAAATAACTCCAATTTATTTTTATGGCCAAACACAACATCCACTCCAACTCCAACTTAGGAGGATTATAATTTTCATGACCAAATGGAACCTAAGTCATATGTAATCAATTTTCAAAGATTCATTAGCGTAGTTAATAAATTATATTTTTTCCTTTTATCTTTATTTTAAAAGTTAGCCCGTGACTTCAGTTTTTGCATCAGTACGATGCATTATTTTATAATTATGTCATGTTACAGTATGATTGCATTTGGGATGTAGGCTCCAGTCATGTCAGACATGGACTTTGATTACCCCCTGCAGGTCATGACTAGATGGATAAAAATATATACCTTAGGATGTATGCACAGACTAGTGTGATTTTGACAAATAGTATGGCTTGATAAGTTATAATGATCTATAATATGCTAATTACGAGGTTGAGATGGACATAGTTCCTCTTATGTTATGATTGTTTATTTTGTGGTTGGTTATGGTATAATTGATACCTTTGATAATTGGTGACTTGTGTGTGGGCATTGCTTGGCCTGCCTTTGATATACTTGCTAATTCATAGATTTACTTTTTATATGTTGATTCTTGTCTACTTGTTAATTGCTTTATGCATATATATGTTGTTAACTTGAGTTGGACTAAGATATCTACCAGTACACAGTGATTTAAACTGATACTATAGTGTGCTCTTTTTTTTTTAGTGCAGAAAGTGTTCTATAGGTTCAGGCATGACCTTACCTATAACGTTGATAGTTGATCTCAATCCAAAAATGAGCACTCCATCTCCAGGCTACTATGGATTATCTTTTGAGTTCTTATCCTTTTTCTAGATTATGAAACTTCTAATATTTTGTTAATTTTGAGACATTCTTAGATATGTTTTGATATAGATTTCTTGTACAATGATTTTTTGGTCTTGGGATTGTCATAGCTAGTTAACTTATTTTCCTCCCTTATTATCATTTCATTAGATTTTTCCATGATCCAACCCACTTATTTATGCTGGGCACCTACCTAATCCTACCCTAGATAGGAGAACCCTGATAATTCCATAAATTAAACAAATACAGAAGTTAAATCATGAATATTTAATTATTTTAAAGTTTACCATCTGAATGCCTAATAAAGTTCAAATAATGATATTCGCTTAGTCCTTTTTAAAACTTATTTTAATAAATTAGGTATGAAAGTAGATATGAAGAATAATTACAAGTAACTCCCTAGAACCTAGTCTAAACTAGTACAAGAGCACTAAACAAGAAGTATGGACATTGATAACACAACATTCATGTAGAATAGAAATAGTAGGAGTTGTTGCTGAGTGATCAACATTGTTGCTATAGAAACTCCAACTAACCTTCACTGTGGTTATACCTTCGGTTGTAGATATAGTAATATAGCATCAGTAAAAACCATACAAACTGTAAGCATCATTAGACTACTAGGATTAGAAATAAATAACATCAACAATAAATAGGGAGAATCACAGCATCAATTAAGTTTCAATTTTGAATACCCAAAATATCAACTCTTAATAACCCATATTTAGCATCTATGCAACCTATACTTAGTATCTCTGTGACAGGCACTTAGAATCTCTGTGACCTATACTTAGCATCTTTATGACTTGTACTTAGCATCTTTCTGACTTACCTGTCTTTTAACAATTTTGTATATCTTTATCCTGTGATCATATTTATATATATATATATATTTGTCCTTTGAATACCAACTCCAATCGGTACCCCTTCTCTCTCATACTGACTAAGTTTCATGAAACTTGAAATTCCTTAATCTATGATCAATCGAGTCCTCTCAGTACTTATAAGCACTTGACATTATCATGGAATGTCATCTATAACTTGGTCTGCTTAAGGGAATATGGAAAGGGGCATATTTCCCATAATTCACTACAATAGGGCAATATGGAAAAGGGCATATACATATTTATATACACATCAGTTAAAATCACGTTCAAACATATGAATGAATGAAAGATGTACGCATCATCTATCCTTATCCCATCGATATCATAACATATCAGTATGCTACGTGACCCACCATCATAATACATCATGTTTTATCGGTATGATACATGATCTATGTTATAACATACCATATCATTCAAGCATGGTTACCAATCCATCACATCAATATTTCATCATAATTCATATAAATGTATGCAAAAGTTAATAAATCATAACTAATGTAAATGATAAGCACAAGTGTCAGTCCATAAGATGTGATGGCTCAATTTACTTTACCATTATGTCAACTGCCTACTTCTTATTTGGTAACCTTAGTTCTCATATTGATACCATAATCATGACTTAAAAAGCAACCCAACGGGACTGTCAACACCAAAATTCACATTAGTATATATTTTCCCTTCTTCCATACCCTTACCTCAAGATTTCACATTACACTTTTAGTTAAGGCGATAATAATTGTGAAAACATGACCAGCAATACCAAAAATGCAATTCAGTGAACCTCAATGTACTTTTACTCATTATCTCATCTTTTAACAATACCTTTTTACTCCCTATCTCATTCTCTAACAATACCTGTTTCTCACTATCTCCTCTTCTAAACTCAAAAAAGTATTATTCGTGACCACCAAGATAATGGAACTAAACAAGTCCCCTAACACACTCATACATTTAATCAATTAAATACTAGTTGGGCGACCCAAATTTTAATATTAATTTATTCAACCTTCCATCATATTCCACCTGAAGTGATAGTAAACTACACATCTATACTCCATATTTCTAACTATCACACATTATAGAAAATCTTACACAGGATACAATAAATCACATATTCAAGCCAACCCACATTTTTTAACACGTCCAACCAATCAACTTTGTGACTGAAGGACTAATGTATGATATTCCTAACATTACCATTAATACTAAATACATCTAGCCAAATTTTATAGCTACAATTTAATTAAACCCTAGCTTACTTCTTAAAAAAACATATTTCTACATAAACGAGTGAGTTTTCCCACATGTTCTAGACGTATTCCTATGCCGGGTTCCCTCAAGGTGTACCATAAAATCGCTCTCATGAACTGTGGCCTTCGAAAACTCATGGTTGGGGAGTTAGGGTTTGTCAAAGTGTTTGGAGGAAAGGAGAAACTTGGAAAAATAAAAAAGATAGAGGATTTTTTAATTTCCACCGACTGGCACACTATTTAGTACCATTGCCACGGTTAATTTTCCAATACAACGACTATAGACAGTATGACCTATTCTCTTACTGGGCCTCTTGTCTTACCTCAGATCCTAATTTTCTATTTGATTTTAATATTTCCTAGAATATTTTGAGTTTATTTCTTATTATAATTTTTTTTGGGTTCTTTCACCTGTAATGATAATTTGGGTCATTACATTAGATATTAATTTACCAATCGTTCGTCCCCAAATGGCTCTAAGGGTGAGGTCAAAATATTTGCAGGAATGCTCAATGACTCTTTTTCTATAACTGGACACTAAGAGAATTACTCAATGTGTGATACCCCATTATACAACCATGTTCCTTAATGAGCAACCATTACCACATAGTTTAATATAGGCCAACAAATTATTCCCATGTTTTTAACCTGAATTGATATATGCAAATAATTTATGAAATAATTCTCTATTATGATTTCTTCAACACATGACATCACACCGCAAAAAGTGTTGCGACTAAATTAATATTGAAGAAATTTTACTTCTACATCAGTATCGTCGTCTTTAACTTGCCAACCTACCCTTCTATTGTGAATTTTTAAATTCTCTTTATATTTTCTAAAATTAAGCATAGATCGAATTTTAAGAAGTATGTGTTAACCTTTTTACACAAAAATAGGGGTGTGGGATACTCAAAATCAATCTCAAATCTAAGAAACTCATCAAAGAAGATGACATTTCTTCTTCAACTCTTCCATGGTTGAGAACCACCATGAACTACATCAATCTTACATTATGAAGGCTTTAGGGGCATTAGAAACATAAGATAACTAAGTGTGCTAACGACTACCTTTAAAAACACCATTAAAAGCTAAGTTCATCAAGTTACAACCAACCCCCTCAAATTCTTCCTATTCTAACATAATTTTACAAATCTATAATGGAAGATAAGTAAGTAGCAATGATAAGGAAATTACCTTAAATTCTTTGATGGAGGGAAATTTTACAAAGAAAGTTGAGAGAATTTTTAGAGAGAGTAGAGCGAAATAGGGGATAATAGACTTTTTCCCTAAAACTTCTGTGAATTGCTGCTATAGTTAAATTACCACTACAGCAATAAAATTTATCCAAAATTAATTTAGTTCCATATATTTGTGCATTGTGGTGTCCTGTCATATTGAGGAAATTATAACTAAGAATTATTCCATAAATTATTTGTGTACATCAACTCGAGAAAAATGTAAGAATAATTGTCTGGCCTAGATTAGGTCTTGTTGTAATGGTAGATCATTAAAGAAAATGATTTTATGATAAGCTATCATATGTTGAGTAGTTGTCTTAGTGGATAGTTAAGTAAAACACTCAAGGAGCATTCATGCAAATGTTTCAACCTCGCCCTTAGATCTATTCAGGGACAAATGATGGATAAATTAATATCTAATGTAAAGACATAAATCATAATTACTTGTGAAAATGTCCTAATAATAATGTACAATAAGGAATAGGCTTAAAATGGATTGAGAAAAATTTAAATCAAGGAGAAAATTGAGGCCTAAGGTAATTTGGGCCTTGACGTCAAATAAGGGGATGGGTCGTACTGTCGATAGTCCTTATAGTGGAAAATTAACCATTGTGTATATATATAGAGAGAGGTAAAAAATATGCTGCAACAGTAGAAAATAGTGTTGGTATTATTGGTCATGTTGTCATAATTAGTGTTGACATAATTTAAAGTGTAATGTGAAATTTTAAGGTTAAGATATGGTTAGAGGGAAAATAAATAACATTGTGAATTCAAGTGTGAATAATCACATTAGGATGCTTATTAAGTCGTGATTATGATATATATATGAGAACTAAGCTTACCAAATAAATGAATTAGACGGTGGACGTAAAGGTAGACTGAATTGAACCATGAATTATTACGGGCTAACACTTATGATTATTTTTTGCATTATTTATGATTTATTAAATTCTTACATATAATCATATAAATTATAAATATACATTAAGATGATGGATCGGGTATCATACCAGTATGATATGGTATGTTATAATATAGGTGGGATACCACACTGGTATGATGTGATATGTGATAATATGTGTCGTGCACCATAGAGGTACAATATGATATGTTATGAGAATGGTTTGGGCACCACATCAATTTAGTATGGTATTAATGGGATAAGAAGAGATGATGCACGCATCTTGCATGAATGCATTCATTCGTATGTTTGAACATGATTTTTATTGATGTATATATATGTATGTGTTCACTTACTTTTTACCTATTATGGTGAACTATTGGAAATAGTTATGAAGGTAAATAAAGTCCCTTGTATATACTGTGTTAGAGGTGAGGTTCGATGGTAATATCGAGTGTTTGCAAGTACTTTGAGGACTTGATTAATTATAGATTACGGAATTTCAAGCATTGTGAAACTGGTCCGGTGTGAGAGAGAAAAGGTATTGGTTAGAGTAGGTAGAAAAGGGATAAAGATATATAAAAATATGATCAAAAGGATAAAGATGTACAAAAATTCTAAAGGACAGCTAGGTCACAAAGATGCTAAGTGTAGGTCATAGAGATGCTAAGTATAGGTCACACATATGTGAAGTACAGGTCACAGAGATGCTAAGTATATGTTACATAAATTCTAAGTATAGGTTGTAGAGATCTAAATGTGTATTAATAAGAGTTGATAATTTAGGTATTCAAAATCGAATCTTATTTGATGTTGTCCCTATTTATCATTGATGTTATTTGTTTCTAACCTTGGTCGGTTAATGGAGCTTACTAGAATGTGTGCTTGTACTAATACTACACTTACTATATCTCTGATTGGGGCTATATCCATAGTGCTGGTCAATTGGAGCTTCTATAACAGCGATGTCTATCACTCAGCAGGAACTCCTACTATTTTTATTTTACATGAATGCCATGTCATGGATGTCCCTTCTTCTTTCCTAGTGCTCTTGTGCCAGTTTAGGCTATGTTCTGGCGAGTCACTAGTAATTATTTTCTTCATTTACTTTTCATATATGATGTATTAAAAATAAGTTTTTAAAAGGATTGAGCTAGTATCATTTTTTAACTTTATTAGGCATTCAAATAACTTAAAAATAATCAAGCATTCATAACTTAACTTTGCATTAGTTTGATTTGTGGAATTAATAAGGTTTCCTATTTGGGGTAGGTGCAGGTAGGAGCCAAGAATGAATTGGTGGGTTGGGTTATGACAAATATTTTAAGATATTAATCATTATTGAGATTTTCTATATTTTGTATTCGTGACTTAACTTTGTATTAGTTTGATTTATGGAATTATTAGGGTTTTTTATCTGGGTAGGTGCAGGTAGGAGCCAGGTACAACTCGATGGGTTGGGTTATGAAAAATATTTTGACATATTAATCATTTAAGTATTGAGATTTTCTATATTCTATCTTAAAATAGACCAAGTGTTTGGGTTAGTTGGTTCTCCAAAGGGAGGGTTAGTGTGGATTGTATTCAGATACATTTAGGTTGTGACAAAATAGGTATTAGAGCCCTAGGTTCATTTATCTCATTGTATAAGAACATGTATAGTAGAGTCTTGTGAAACAGTCCAGAGATGTCTATAATTTTCTTTGAGGGGCTATAAGAAACTAGGGAAAAATGCAATTTCTTTTTTATTTCATGTTATTGCCTTATTCCCACTGGTCTTTAGTGATTCAATTTGATATCTGGATTCTCTTTTCTTATTCTAACAGATGGTGAGAACACGAGCTAATGTATCATGACTATATGTGCCCAAAATAGCCATTGGGGTTGGTTTCGAGGTAGAAGATAGGTGAGGGAAGGAAGAAGTAGAGAAAGAAGATCAAAAATTAGTGGAGGCAGGGCTCGAGCAATAAATTAGCTTGAGAAAAGACAGAATCTCCTTCTCCACCTGAGGATATTCCATGAATAGTAGGGGCAACACGATATCAATACAACATGAGGAAATACTGGTTTAGAATAAGAAAACACCAGCTCAGGAAGGTGTTGCTCTAATTTAGATATCTTCATGTATTATTTAGTAGGTTTTGAGCTTCTTGAGTGAGTTGGATAAGACTAAGCTACACTCGCAACTCCTTTAGTTTAGCATATAAGATTGCAACATCCTACTATTGTGCTTTCTAAAATAGATCAGGTGTTAGAGAGGGTTGTTTTCTCGTAATAATTAGTGGGTCCAATAATGAATAGAGTTGAGCATGATCTATTTTAAAAGTTTACTAAGATAAACCTCTCAACTTACATGGTCTAGAATTGAAAGAAGCTTATTCATCAACTACCATAAGAGACTCCATAAGATGGTAGTACTAGAGATATTTTAGGTTGAGTTTGTGACTTTTCAGTTTTAGGGAGACACCAAGGAGTGGTGGAGGGCCTTTATAGAGTGTAGGCAGTTATTTTTCCACCATAAATTTGGACTCGGTTTTATTCAATATTTCTAAATAATTATGTGCATCAAACCTTAAGGGATAAGAAAATCAATAAGTTATCTAATCTTGAGCAGAGTAGTGTGTCAGATGCAACCTCTGAGATCACATTTGTTTCTTTGTCTCGATATTATTTTTTCCATATAAAAGAGGAGAGAATTTGTCGCTCTGTCAAGGGATTGAGCATAGGTCCAAATTTCAATACTTTAGATAAAATCTTCTAGTAAATCCTTTAGGAGATGGTTGATTTTATTAAAAAAGTAGAGGGTGAGAAATAAGAGTATTGACCTAAGATGGCGGGATAGAAAGACAACAAAATGGAAAATTTAGTGGTTCTTATTCTAGGGACTAGTATTAGCACGGATATCGTGCCCCTCCCCCATTTAGTTAAAGATATAGGTTTCTGTTGGGGATATTTTAAGGACCAACCAACTATCTTCATACTTTGGCTGTAATCTCACTTTTCCTTTGTCAGCTCAGTAAACCACCTTAGATCATACATATTATAAGTGTGGTGGAGTTAGTCACATTCAGGGGTATCATCCTAAATTTAGGAAGTTTGTCAAGTTAGGCCAATAATATGATCTTCGATCCCTGGTTCTATTAGGTAGGGAAAGTGGTGGTAATTCTAATGGTTATCCATAGGACAAGCACAGTGGTCGCTAGGCAGGTAGGGATGGAAACTAGCCCAAATAAAGTGGTGGAAATACATATTTAAGTGGTTCTTAGGCCAACAAAGGTAGTTCTTAGACTATTGATAGGGCCCATTGCTTTTTATACTTTTCTAAGAACATTAAGGTAAAGGCATCAAATGTGATTATGAGAAGTACTATTTTTATCTATGAATAAATGGCTATTATATTATTTGATCCCAGTTCTATATTTTATATATTTCTACTAGATTTTTTGTGGGGTTGGATATAGTGTGATATGATTGATACTCTTGATCATGTGTCCACCCATATTTGGGGTTCTATGTTTATTGATAGGGCATATTGTTCATGTTCCATTTTGTTTATGATGTATCAAACTTGGGTGGATTTAATAATTCTAGACGTGGTGGATTTGGCATTATATTGGGAGGATTTGGTTATCTCCATAATATGTTATTTTAGACTGTCATGCTAAGACGGTAACTTTGGCTATGCCAACAATGGATAGACTTGAGTGGGAATGTGACTTTAATCTTGCTCCTATTAAAACTATTACCTTTATTCATGCCAAAAGATTAATTGATTAGTGGCGTTTGTCTTTCTTAGCTCATATTTGGAATACTAGTATTGAGGTTCGACCCATTGAGTTAGTTCATATGGTGTGTGAGTTCCCAGAGGTATTTCTTACTAACTTTCCTAGCAAGCCATTGGATCATGAAATTGATTTCTATATACACTTAGAGATAAATACCCATTCTATTTATTGTACCCATTATACAATAGTGCCTGTTGAGTTGAGGAGCTAAAGGCTAAGTTGCAAAAGTTTCTTGGTAAGAGATTCATTTATTTGAGTGCCTCCTCATGGGGTGCTCTAGTATTGTTTGTTAAGAATAAATATAGAAGTTTGTGTGTGTACATAGCTATCGATAGTTGAATGAGGCTACTATTTGTAACAAGTACCCTTTACAGCACGTATATAATTTTTTAACTATGTATAAGGTGCTTAGGCATTTTTGAAGACTAATTTGAGGTCTGGATGTCACCAATTATTGATCCAGGCTAAATACATTCCTATGACTATTCAGGACCTAGTATGGGCACTATGAGTTTTTAGTAATATCCTTTGGGTTGATTAATGTCTATCTACTTATATGGGTTTAATTAATGGATATTTAAGCCCTATCTAGATTATGATTCTCTTATTGAAGATATTGTAGTGTACTATAAGAGTATGGAGGAGCACGAGAATCATTTGCATATTGTGTGGGTTTGCTTAAGGAGAAACTACTTTATGCCAAATATTCTAAGTGTGAATTTTTGTTGTCTTTGAAGTCTTTTTTGGCGCATGGGGTTTAAAAAGAAGGGATTATAGTAAAGCCACAAAAGATTTAAGTTGTTAAAAATTGGGTTAGGCCTACCTCCATGATCGAGGTTTGTAGTTTTAGCGGATTGGCCAGTTACTATCATAGGTTTGTGAAAGGGTTCACCTCTATTGCTTCTCATTTGACTTGTTTGGATAGGAATTTTAGTCAGATGGATGTGAGGATAGATTCTAAAATCTCAAGACTTTATTTCCCACCACTCATATTCTTGCCTCATCAGTGGAGGGTAAGGATTTCATTATATATTGCGATGCCTCACATTCTAGTTTAGGTGCTATCTTGATACAAGAAAGTAATGTTATAGTCTATTAATTAAGGCAGTTGAATGTTCATCAGAAGAATTATCCTACTCGTGATTTGGAGTTGGCTATAATGGTATTTGAACATGATATATGAAGGCACTACGTGTATGAGGTTTGAATCAAGTGATCCCTGCTCACCATATCTTATAGCATATCTTTTTTTGTCCAGATGTGAATTTGAGTAGTGCAGGTGGATAGAGCCACTCAAAGATTATATTGTCACTATTCTCTATCATATATATAAAGCTAATATGATAGGCAGTGCCCTTAGCAGGAAGACTAAAAACATGTAACGTTTGTCTTATTTGGAGGTTTCTTGACATACATTAGCAAAGGTGGTTGAGTCTCTAGCTAACAATTTCATATGACTTAACGTGTCTAAGAGAGGTGGATTGCTAGATAATGTAGAGTTAGGGTTTAAATTTCTTGATCAAATCAAAGCTATAAAATTTGAGGATGCAAAGTCCATTTGAGGTGGATTGGTGAAGTATAAACATTAGAAGTCTGGTAATACTTTTGAAAGCATGCTCATTTTTAAGGGGAAGTAGGAAAGGATAGCTATGGACTTTAATGTTGGTTTTCCCAAGACCTTGCAATGTACAATTCTATATGGGTTATTCTGGATAGGCTGATTAAGTATGCATATGTCATGACCCAAAGTAGGGTCTAGCCGTGATAGGTATCTCAAGTCCCACGTGGACCAAAGATCACCCCTGTACCTAACAAAACCAAACATATTATACCCCAAGGTCAGATGGATTCTAAACATCTAACAAGATAGCATGCAATAAGCTTAAGAAAATTTAATGCATGTCTATAACCGACGATCAGTGACCAGTTAAACAACTGACCAACATTTCCCAATAAACATAGTAATCCAAATAGAGTCTTCCAAATAAGAAACCAAAATTGAATATCCATAAAATATCGGGACATGCCCCCGACTATAGCCAAAAATAGTCTAAAAAGTCTAAGACATAAGAGAGAACATGAAATGTAGATTCCTGATGTATGGAAGCTCACCACTTCAATGTCAACTCACGAGCTGATCCCGAATCCTAGTCACTGAGTAAGAGAAGTAGAGTATGACCTATTCCTGCATTGCGTGGAGATACAACATCTGAAGATGGTTAGTGGTTGGAATGCTAGCATGTAACTCATGGATAAAGATAACATAATGTCATAATCAATAGTTTTAATCCAACGTACAAAATCGAATGCATATACATAGATATATCATATACCGGGATAGGGAACAAGGATTAACATGCATTTTAAAACTTTAGCCTTGATTGTATATCTCAACCATCAAATAATAGTACCCACAGACTATATGGGCCCTAACTCTCACCCCCTAGTTGGGCCCCAGTGCATGTAGTCGCATGAACCGGAGAATGATCTTATATATATGCACGAGGACTCGAACCCTTCAATCATATACTAAGGTGACTTAAACAGACGATCATGAAATATGATATAGGGGACTCGAACCCTCCAATCATAATAATATCAATAAGGTGGACTCGAACCACCAGGTAACAAGCAAGGGGACTCGAAC
The DNA here is from genome assembly GCF_002878395.1 of Capsicum annuum. NCBI lineage: Eukaryota > Viridiplantae > Streptophyta > Magnoliopsida > Solanales > Solanaceae > Capsicum > Capsicum annuum. The sequence continues at coordinate 165,547,585 of NC_061114.1, read as the reverse complement.
CCTCAATCTATAATGACCCCCACATTAGCTAACACAGTTCCCAGTGTCAGTAACTCAGACCTCCACTTTCACGACTCAGATACACAACCCTCTTTATAAGCCTAATTAAAACATTTATCACACATTCTCATTCATTGAACCATAATTCACATTAATACATACATTGTTGGTATCGTCATACCAACTACACTTGTAAGGTAACAACAACATGCCAAAACAATTACATCACTTGGGGAAATTCACAACCCCCTTTCTCAATTTTACAAATTCCCACATTTGTCATAATTATAAACCAAGTTCACATCATGGGGTTAGGGTCATAACCACTTCAAAAGTTACAAGTTTGGGAAAAACACAATTCCCTCATTCATTCACCATACCCATGTACCTACAAGTTCAAAGCCATATTTAAAGCATGATTAATCATAAATAAACCATGGAAAGCATTGTTCAACAACAAGCATACACAACCCTCAACTCTTATTATAAAACCAACATGAATATCTCATGAACAATACTTTAAAACATATGCTTTTAACAAATTAACAATGAAGGATGAGTAACATGCCTTAAACACCAAGAAATTTGGAGAGGAATTGACCCTTAAGCCCTTAGATGACTAGCATGATAAAACCCTAGCTTTACTTGCTTGAGGGAATTCAAATAGTCCTTTAGAGTGTTTGAGAAGTTACTTAGATTTGTTTTTAAGTGATATTGACACCCTAAAGGGGTTATAAAACGTGGTTTTCAATCTGGGTAAGAGGAGAAATATCCAAAATGCCCTTAACTTAAGAGATAGAAAAGTATCTTCATTGACTACAGGTCAACCATTGACTCATAGCCACTTAGTACGAACCATCACCATAAGTCGTTACAAAGATAGTCTCTAGGACCCCTACACACTGTCGACCATACGACTAAACTGGTACCACTCGTAATGAGACCCTACGAATCATAGGGTCCAGTCGTAGTCAACATAGAACCCAATATGGTAAACACTGGATATCCTACAATTTGCACCCAATGACTCGTAACAAGTCCTTACGACTCATAGTGAGCCACTCATACTCAAAGAAGAACTTATCCACTTAACTTCTAATTTGGTTAAGATTCCATCCCAATGACTCGTCATGAGTCTTTACAAATCGTGTCCCCAAGTCAAACCTAAGATAGTTTCTCAAGAACCATTCATTGGACACCTTAGGACTAGGGTCACCTGACCCGTCAAGACACCCTACGACTCGTAGGGTGAGTCGTAGTCAAGGCAGTGAGCTCAAAACTCAGAAAATTTTCAAGGTTTAGAACCCCGAGGAGTTACATACTATCCCCTTAGGATCATTCGACCTTGAATGATTAGACAAGGAATTTATTAGCACGATTTGACATCCACATACCTCTACACTTACCGTTAACAAAGACAAAAAAAAAAGATACCAAGGAACTCATAATTTCTTTTAACAATATTAGAAAACAAAGATGCTAAGGAATACTCATACCTCAACCATGATTATCCTGAATGGGAAACAATAACGGATACGTAGACTTCATGTCCTCTTCATCTTCCAAAGTAGCTTCCTTAATCTTTAAGTTACTCCAAAGGACCTTTATCGATGCCACATCCTTGGTCAGCAATCGATGAAATTGCTGATCCAAATCTCAACTAGGACTTAGTCATAATACAAAGAATCCAAGATACCCTCTTCTTCCAATGGAACAACCATCGAAGGATTACCTATGCACTTTCTAAAGATCAAAACGTGAATCATTGCATGAATGGAGTTCAAACTAGAGGGCAACTCCAATTCACATGCAACATTACCAACCCTTTACAAAACCGCATACTAACCAACATAATGGGGAATGAGCTTTCCCTTCTTACAAACCGCATCACTTTCTTCATGGGGGACACCTTCAAAAATACTCAATCACCAACACTGAACTCCAACTCCCTTGGCCTCACATCCGTATAGGACTTTTGATTAATTTGGGCATCCTTAAGTCTATCTCGAATTACCATCACCTTTTTCCTGGCTTAATGAACAAAATTAGGACCAAACAACTTATTTTTACAACCTCAAACCATAAAATTGGAGATCGACACCTTTTACATTATAAGGCCTTAAACAGAGCCTTACCAATGCTAGAGTGATAACTGTCGTTGTAGGCAAAGTCTACGAGGGCAGGTGGTAAACCTAACAACCCCAGAAATAAAATACATAAGCTCAAAGCATATCTTCCAAGACCTAAATTATCCTTTCCACTTGGCTATCTATCTCCAAGTGGAAAGTGGTACTAAGAGTCGCCTTAGTCCCCAAAACTCACTGTAACAACCTCCAAAAGTGAGATGAGAACTGAGTATCCCGATCAGATATGGTGGAAACTATTGGACCATGCAACTTCATGATCTCCTCGATGAATAACTTGCCATAATCCTTCGAAGAAAAATTAGTCGTCACTAGTAAGAAATAAGCATACTTAGTCATCCTATCCATGATGACCTAAATCAAATCAAATTTCTGGCGAGACCACGGAAGAACAGTGACAAAATCTATATTAATTATCTCCCATTTCCACACCAGTAGTTTAATCTCTTGAGACAACCCACCAGGGCTCAAGTGTTCCATCTTCACATGCTGACAGACCATATATTTAGCCAAAAAATTGGCTACATCCCACTTTATATTATTTCACCAACAAATCTCTTAAAGATTATGTACATCTTTGTCGAACCAGGAAGAATAGTATAATACGACTCATAAGCCTCGACCAAAATTATAACTCATAACCCATCAACATCGGGAACACATAATCTACCTTAGTACCCAAGATATCTTTAACACCAATCTCAAGAACCATCACTTTCTACCTACTTACATTATTCTTGATTTGCATTAGGATAGGATCTAACATTTTCTTCTCCTTTACTTCAGCTCCAAGAGATGACCTCGCCAGCTCTTCAATAATCACACCTCCATCCATGAAATCCAAGAGATAAACTCTAACATTAGCTAAACAGTGAATATACTTCACCAAATCCCACTTATCCTCATCCATATATGATAAGCTTCCCATGGACAACCTGCAAGAGCATCAGCAACCACGTTAGCTTTACCTGGATGATAGTGGAAACTCATGTCATAGTCCTTTAGCAAATAAAGATATCTTCTTTGCATGATATTTAACTCCTTCTAAGTGAACATATATTGCAGGTTCTTATGATTAGAATAAATATAAACACGGATTCCATACAAATAATGTAATACCCTAAAAAATCCAAACCATTATTAGAGCTATGTACCAAGCTCATGTATAGTACATCATGGTTATTTTATAGTTTTATGAGTAATTTAGATGTATATTAAGGCTTCAAATAACTCCCATCTATCAGAGAATCAAAATATTCCTTACAGATTGAATTCTTGAGAAGGATATTGGTATAGTCAACTTCAAACAAGAATATATCTAATTATACTTAGAATTTTTGATCTCATGACCTATCAACAGATAGATAATTGAATTATATTTCCAAATATACCAATTTCAGCTAAATCCAAAGGCAAAGCAAAGATTTATTCCTATTTTACTCCAGCAAGTCAGGCTGGAAACTATGTGACGACATTCGTGGTAGCTTACCACATTTGTGATGCCCTACCATAAAGATCGTCAACCTTAGGAAGAATCCAAATCCTGTGTGATGACATTCTTGGTAGCTTACAACATTTGTGATGCCCTACCACGAAGGTCGTCATCCGTAGGCAGAATCCAACTCTTGTGTGACGACATTCGTGGTAGCTTACCATATTTGTGACACCCTACCATGAAAGTCGTTAGCCTTAGGAAGAATCCAACTCCTGTGTGATGACATTCATGGTAGATTATTAGATTTGTGATGCCCTAGCACGAAGGTTGTCAGCCTTAGGCAGAAACCAGCTCCTGTGAGATGATATTCGTGGTAGCTTACCACATTTGTTATGCCCTACCACGAAGGTCTTCAGACTTAGATAGAAACCATCAATTCCACCTCCTTTGTGATGGCATTTTTGATGGCTTACCATACTTTTGATACCTTGTCATAAATGTCGTTAGCTATGATTTTCAGCAACTGGGAATTTATTTCATAAGGGTATTTTGGTCTTTTTCCTTCACTTCCCACGACTTATAAATGTCAAGGAACGTATTACCTTCCATTGTCTTTAGTTAAAACATCTTAAAAACCCTCTCTTATAATTTTAACCACAAGCTTAGGGTTTCCTCTCAAGATCATCTCCTTAGGAACAAGAGCATTCTTTCCCAAAGGGGTTAAACCCTAGTCAAGAAAAATCGAGGGCAAGCCTAAGGATTTCTTCAGGAACCTTTAGAAACATTAAATCTCTTTCAATATCAAGCTTTAAGGTATGCGTAGTGTTCATTTATGGATTCAATTCATTCATAGAGTTCAAGAACCATGCTTTCGAATGTTATTTTGTAAACTTTTATGGTGAATAAGCATGTACACATTGATGATTGATGTTCATATTTCAAGATAATATCTAAGGATGTTTTTTATGGAATATATGTGATTGTTGGTTAAAAATCATAGAATTTGGGTGGGTTGAACTAATGCAAGTATGAAACCCACCTATGCCTTAAAGAATGCATGTAAGGTGTTTGATAAAATGCCTAGGATGTTAGAATTTCATATTTACATGATTTCATGATATCTAGATGACAAGTCCATGTTAGAGATATACTTCAATATGAATGCCCATGCTATTTATGTATTCTTATGGCGATGGTATGAAGTATGTATGATGATGTAAATATGAATTTTGTGTGCAAATTATATCCATGCTTTCCCTACCATGTTTGAGGTGTTGATTAAATACATGAATTATACTATCCCCTACTTATGATATAGTAAAATGTGGACTCCAATCTTGTGATCAAGTCATGTTATGTGTGTCAGTTTTCTTCTATCGATTCCTGGGGGTATTCATACCCGAAAAATATAGTTGTGTGCCTAGAGCCATGTCATGTTGTCACGATAATCTCAGTCAAGCTATAATCTATAGAACTCTGTCACTCATGTGACTCAGGAAACCTCAGAAATCTCATGATCCTAGTTAACTCTCAAATAATAATAATACTTCATCAATCAACGGAAGTTAGTTAATCTGTCCATGTACAGTCAGTTGAATCATGTTTAGTCTCTTCAGATGGGAGTAGGAGTTATCACCGAGTTAACCCAAGGATAAGAACTCATCTATATATGAGGGTGTGATTTTTAGCAGTCATCCTTGCATTCCAGAACTATGTATCTAACATAGGTTGAGACATCACAACCTATTATATGAGGGTAGATAAGGTGGCTTAACCTATTATATAAGGGTTCCCACCATTCTCACTAGAGTTACCTATTATATGAGGGTTAATCACATGTTGTCCTTACCAGTGATGTGGTATTGACACCTTTCTCGTCAGGGCAAAAATTAGACCCCATCTTAGCCATAATGGCACATATGGGGCATGTGGTTAAACAACTACCTCCTATAGTTTCCGTATCAGTCTTATTAAAAGAACTTAGATAGTTCTTCAGATATCAGTAAACCAGGACTGTTAGATATGATCAAATTCTGTTATAGCACAGAACTCAGAGAGTTCAACCAGATTCAGGGCTATCAGATACAGTCATCCATGTTATCAGAACTATAGTTCCAGCCATGTATTAGCATACAGATTTAGCCATCATGTACTCATGATCTTAGGTACTATGTATGTATGTTTGTACTTTTATGTTCATATCAGTTAGTCAATAGTATTATTCATGCATGTAAACCCTTGCATTAGCCTACCTCACTCATATACTCAATTTTCCAGTTGTACTGACGCATTTGTGCTATGGTGCTTTCTTTTTATGTTACACTATAGGTTCAGAGGAACGAGTCCCAAACCAACAATAGCAGTTGCATTCAGCAATGCAGAGTTACAGTGAGTCCTCTTCATTTGAGGTTGACATTATTTGATTTATTCATTTATTTCTTCAATTTAATTTAACGGAGTTAGTTGGAGACATGTTCCTTCAACTGCTTATTTCAAATAGTAATTAGAGGCTTTCAGATTTAGACTCAGATTTAGCTTTCAAATTTAGTTTTCATTTATTTTGGGTATTTTTCACCCATATGAATGTTATATATTTCAGTTGAACCTTATGGCCTATTGTGCATGTTTTCCACATTATTATCTCATGAATTGAAGTATACAGGTATAGATATCATTCATGGGTTATCTTGTGGTCCCTCGGGGTCATAAGCACCATGTAGCATTCTGTTTTAGAAAATCGGGGCGTTAAAAACTTGGTATCAGAGCCTAAGGTTCAATTGAGTCCTAGGAATTCTGAAAGCAGCATTTAGTATAGTCTTGTGCATAGGTGTGTTGCACACCACATTTATGTACAGGAGGCTATGAGATGTTTTAAAAATAGTTCCCTTTCTTCAGTATTCATGTCATACTAGTAAGCATAATTCAAGTCAGTCTCTCAGTCTAATCCGCTCTTCTCTTATTTTAGAATTTTGCCTCGAAAGAGAAGAAATCAGCTGGCTCCTCTGCCCGACGATCCTTTGGGAGAACATGTTTCTCATGCGGAGTTCAGGATCACATTTACCACTCTTGCTCAGTCTGTAGCTACCCTGAATGAATGACCAGCAATTGTTCTGGCCAACCCAGTGGCCAATTCTGCAGCAGCTAGGATTTGGGACTTCACCCTAATGAACCCTCCGTCCTTCTTTGGATCTAAGCCAGACGAGGATCCTCAGGAATTCATTGACCAAGTCCAGAAGTTCATTGATATCATGGGATTCACTTCTTCTTAGAGTGCGGAGTTAGCTACATACCAATTGCAGGATGTCGCTCACACTTGGTACAAGCAGTGGTTAGCAGAAAGGTTAGAGGATGCAGGTCCTGTTGAGTGGGAAGAACTTGTCACGTCTTTCTTAGACAGATTCTTTCCCCAAGAGCTGAAAGAGGCCAAAGTTCTTGAGTTCATCAATCTCAAGCAGGGAAATATAATAGTTAGAGAGTATTCTCTTAGATTTACTCAGCTAGCCAGAAATGCCCCTCATGTGGTTGCAGAAAATAGGTCAAAGATGAGCAAGTTCGTGTTAGGGATGAATGATAGTGTGGTAAATGAGTGTAGGTCTACGATGTTGAACAGTGATATGACTTTAGCCAGGCTCATGAACCACGCTTAGTAGATAGAAGAGTAGAAGGTTAAGAATTGGGAGAGGCAGAATAAGAGAGCAAGAGCAGGCAGTTTCAATTTTGCTCAGCCCAAATCAGAGGGAGAAAATCATTCGCAGTTTCATCCTAAGTCAGCAGTTACAGCCCCTTCCTCTGCTAGTACCCCAATGCTGAAGTTTAAGAACGACAACAGAGATAGGGCACTAGGCTCTAAATCTTAGAGCAGTGTTAGCAGTGCCCGCACTTATCCTTAGTGTCAGACCTACGGTAAGCACCATTAGGGTGTGTGTAGAGTAGGTGAAGGCATTTGTTTTGGTTATGGCAAGCCAGGCCACAGAGTTAGGGACTATCCTCGACCAGGTCCTCAATGTCAGCAGAATTATTCCACAGCTCAGTCCGGTCGGCCGAACCAGCAGGGTGCCATTTTTAGTGCTACTAGTGGGCAACGCCCAAATAGACTCTATGATCTTCAGACCCGACAGGATCGGGAAAATTCTCCTGATGTCATTACTGGTACGTTATAGATTTTCCATGTTCTTGCTAGATCTAGGTGCATCATTGTCTTTTGTTACTCCATACATAGCAGGCAATTTTGGAATCAGTCCTGAAATTTTAGCAGAGCCCTTTTCAGTCTCTACCCCAGTGGGTAAAACTATCATATCTCGACGGGTAAACGGGAAGTGCCCAGTTATGATATTTCAGAAATCCACATCAACAGATTTAGTTGAGTTAGTGATGACTGATTTTGATGTCATTCTCGACATAGATTAGCTTCATTAATGCTATGCCATAGTCGACTGCAGAAACAGGATAGTTTAGTTTTAGTTTCCGATTGAGCCTATCCTAGAGTAGAAGGGTAGCACTTCATCTTTCAAGGGTCAGCTTATTTCCTACGTTCGGGCAAGGAAAAAGATTTCTAAGGGGTATGTGTATCATCTCGTGCATGTTATGGATTCCAGTTTTGAATGTCCCAGTCTCGAATCAGTCCCAGTGGTTGACGAATATTTAGATATCTTTCCCTAAGATCTACCAGGCATTTCTCCTGAAAGGGAAATAGACTTTAGCATAGACCTTCTCCCAGATACTCAGCCTATTTCTATTACACCATACAGAATGGCACCAGCAGAACTAAGGAACTTAAAGATCAGTTGAAGGATCTCTTAGAAAAGGGATTCATCAGGCCCAGTGTATCCCCATGGAGTGCGTTAGTGTTATTCGTGTGCAAGAAAGGCGGTTCTCTCACAATGTGTATTGATAACCGTCAGCTCAACAAAGTCACGGTCAATAACAGGTATCTACTACCTAGGATAGATGACTTGTTTGACTAGCTTTAGGGTTCTAGTTATTTCTCCAAGATAGACCTCATATCAGGCTATCATCATCTCAGAGTTAGAGAATGTGACATTCCAAAGATAGTTTTTCGTACTCGGTATGGTCACTTTGAATTTCTAGTCATGTCCTTTGGTCTTACCAATGCCCTACAGCTTTCATGGACTTGATGAACTGAGTGTTCAAACAGTACTTGGACACATTCGTCATAGTCTATATAGATGATATTCTGGTCTATTCTCGCACAGAGCTTGATCATTCAGACCATCTCATAATTGTTCTTCAGGCTCTCAGGGATCACCAGTTGTTTTCCAAGTTCAGTAAGTTCAAATTTTAGCTAAGATCAGTAGAATTCCTTTCCCATATTGTTTTCGGTGATGACATTAGAGTATATCCTAAGAAAATTAAAGCGGTAAGAAACTGGCCTCGCCCTGTCTCTCCATTAGATATCAGGAGTTTCTTGGGTTTGGCTAGCTATTACCAATGATTTGTCGAGGGATTTTCTTCTATTGCATATTCTATGTCCAGATTGACTTAGAAGAAGGTCAAGTTTCAGTGGTCAGAACCTTGTGAGAAGAGTTTTCAGGAGTTGAAGACTCGCCTCACCTCAGCTCCAGTTTTAGCACTTTCCCATGGTTCTAATGGATTCGTAGTATATTGTGATGCATCAAGAGTAGGTTTAGGTTGTGTCCCCATACAGCATGGTAGAGTCATAGCCTATGCCTCCAGACAGTTAAAGCCCCATGAGAAGAATTATCCTACTCATGACCTTAATTTAGCAGCAGTTGTCTTTGCCTTAAAGATTTGGAGGCATTATCTATACGGTATTTATGTAGACGTTGTCATAGATCATAAGAGCCTTCAGTATGTCTTTTCCCAGAAAGATATCAATCTTTGTTAGAGAAGGTGGTTAGAGCTCTTAAAGGATTTTAACATGAGTGTCCTTTATCTTCCTGGCAAGGCCAATGTAGTGGCCGACGCACTCAGTAGAATGTCCATGGGTAGTGTTTCCTATGTTGAGGATAGTAAGAAGAAATTAGCTTAGGAGATTCATCAGCTTGCCAAACTAGGCGTTCACTTAGTCAACTCTTCATAGGGTGTTGTATGTGTTCAGAGTAGTTCGGAGTCATCTCTAGTTTCCTTGGTGAAAGAGAAGCAAAATAGGGATCCTAGCCTTGTTAAGCTAAAAGGGTCAGTTCAAAGTCAGGAAGTAGAGGTTTTCTCCCAAAGGGAAGATGGTGTTCTTCATTGTCAGGGTTGTCTGTGCGTTCCCGGTGTAGATGACTTGAGGCAGTGAATTCTTGCAGAAGCGCATGGTGCGCGATAATCTATTCATCCAGGGGCCACTAAGATGTACTGTGACTTGCGGGAGATCTATTGGTAGAGTAAGATGAAGAGGGATATTGAAGAGTTTGTGGCTAAGTGCTCTATATGTCAGCAGGTAAAGATAGAGCACCAAAAACCTAGTGGTTCCATGCAGGAGTTCACTATTCCTACTTAGAAGTGGGAAGAAGTGAACATGGATTTCGTGATGGGTTTTCCTAGAACACGTCATTAGCATGATTCAGTTTGGATCATTGTAGATAGAATGACCAAGTTAGCTTATTTCCTTCTAGTTCGTACCTCTTACTCACCCGAGGATTAAGCAAAAATCTATATCAGGGAGTTGGTCAAATTACGCAGTGTTCCACTATCTATCATCTCAGATAGAGGTACCCAGTTCACGTCTCAGTTCTGCAAAGCATTCCAAAAGGGTCTTGGTACCCAAGTTTATCTTAGTACAGTATTTCATCCTCAGACAGATAGTGAAGCAGAAAGGACCATTCAAACTCTAAAAGATATGATAAGGGTGTGTGCAATTGATTTCAAGGGAAGCTGGGATGACCACTTGCCTTTGCTTGAGTTTGCATACAACAACAGCTATCACTCCAGTATTCAGATGGCTCCATTCAAAGCTCTCTATGGTAGGAGATGTAGGTCTTCGATCGGTTGATTTGAAGTTAGTGAGACCACAGTCATAGGGCCTGACTTAGTATTTGATGCCTTAGAGAAAGTTCAGTTGATCAGAGAAAGACTCCGGACTGCTTAAAGCCGACAGGAGTCTTATGCAGATGTTCATAAAATGGATCTCGGATTCGAGGTCAATGACTATGTCTATCTCAAGATCTCTCCCATGAAGAGAGTGAGGAGATTTGGCAAGAAGGGAAAGCTCAGTCCCCGATATGTCGGTCCCTTCAGGATTCTCAGTCGCTTCGGCAAGGTAGCCTATGAGCTCGAATTGCCTTCATATCTAGCCTCAGTTCATCTAGTCTTCTATGTCTCTTTGCTCAAGAAGTGCATAGGTGACCCAGCATTTGTAGTCCCTATTCAAAGCTTTGACATTCAGAATAGACTCTCTGATAAATATATTCCAGTCTAAATCCTCAACTATCAGACTCGTAGGCTGAGAAACAAAGAAGTCCCTCTAGTTAAGGTTCTTTGACGGAATCAGTCCATGGTGGGAGCTACATGGGAAGCAGAAGCAGACATGTGAACCAAGTACCCTCATCTTTTCTTTGATACTTCAGGCTTAGCTCGAGGTAACCATTTTCCTTAAGCTTATTCAGTCACATGTTCAAAATTCTAGTATAAAATTGGTATCAAGTATTAGTGCATAGCTTATCACGCATTCATGAGTTCATCTTATCAGTCATGCATCAGATATGCATGTTCAGTTAGAATATATTCAGTTTAGAATTCAATTCAGTCCTAAAATCATGTGCCGGTTGAGCATGATTAGTGTATGCATCGTTTTATCTTCTCTCCCCTCTCAAGCAGTCATCATTCGAGAATGAATATTTCCAAGGGGGAGATATTATAATACCCCAAAAAATCCAAACCAATATTAGAGCTATGTACCAAGATCTTTCATAGTACATCATGGTTCTTTTATATTTTTATGGGTAATTTATATGTATATTAAGGCTTCAAATAGCTCCCAGCTATCAGACGAATCAAAACATTCCTTACCGATTGAATTCTTGAGAAGGATATTGGTATAGTCAACTTCAAATGAGTGTATCGCCTATTATACTTGGAATTTTTCATCTCATGACCTATCAACAGATAGATAATTGAATTATCTTTCCAATGATACCAATTTTTCCTAAATCCGATATTGGATCAAAGAGTTATTCTTATTTTACTCTATCATGTCAGGCTGGAAACTGTGTAACGACATTCGCGGTAGCTTACCACAATTGTGATGCCCTACTATGAAGATCATCAGTCTCAGGCAGAATCCAACTCCTGTGTGACGACATTCTTTGTAGCTTACCACATTCATGACGCCCTACCACGAAGGTCGTCAGCCTTAGGTAGAATTCAACTCCTGTGTGACGACATTCGTGGTAGCTTACCACATTTATGATGCCCTACCACGAAGGTCGTCACCCTTAGGAAGAATCCAACTCCTGTGTGATGATATTCGTGTTAGCTTACCATATTTGTGACGCCCTACCACGAAGGTCGTCAGCCTTAGGCAGAAACCAGCTCCTGTGTGACGATATTTGTGGTAGCTTACCACATTTGTGATGCCCTACCAGAAAGGTCGTCAGACTTAGGCAGAAACCATCAGTTCCATCTCCTGTGTGACGACATTTTTGATGGCTTAACACACTTTTGACACCTTGTCACAAATGTCGTCAGCTATGATTTTCAGCAACTGGGAATTTATTTCATAAGGGTATTTTGGTCTTTTCCCTTCACTTCCTATGACTTATAACCCTCAAGGAACTTATTATCTTCCATTCTCTTTAATTAAAACATCTTAAAACCCCTCTCTTACACTTTCAACCACAAGATTAGGGTTTCCTCTCAAGATCATCTCCTCAGGAACAAGAGCATTCTTTTCCAAAGGGGTTAAACCCTAGTCAAGAAAAATCAAGGGCAAGCCTAAGGATTTCTTCAGGAACCTTCAGAAACATTAGATCTCTTTCAAGATCAAACTTTAAGGTATACATAGTGTTCATCTATGGATTCAATTCTTTCATAGAGTTCAAGAACTATGTTTTTCAATGTTGTTTTGTAAACTTTTGTGGTGATATAAGCATGTACACATTGATGATTGTTATTTAACTTTCAAGATGATATCTAAGGATGTTTTTCATGGAATATATGTGATTGTTGGTTGAAAATCATGGACTATGGGTGGGTTGAACTAATGCAAGTATGAAATCCACCTATGCCTTAAATAATGCATGTAAGGTGTTTGATAAAATGCCTATGATGTTAGAAGTTCATATTTACATTATTTCATGATATCTCGATGACAAGTCTATGTTAGCTATACACTTCAATATGAATGCCCATATTATTTATGTATTCCTATGGTGATGTCATGAAGTATGTAACATGATGGAAATATAAATTTTGTGTGTGAAATATATCCATGCTTTCCCTACCATGTTCGAGGTCTTGATTAAATGCATGAAGTATACTATACCCTACTTATGATATAGCGAAATATGGACTCCAATCTTATGATCAAGTCATGTCATGTGTGTCAGTTTTCTTCCATCGAGTCTTGGGGGTATTCCTACCCAAAAAGCATAGCTGTGTTCCTAGAGCCATGTCATGTTGTCATGATAATCTCAGTCAAGCTATAATCTATAGAACTCATTCAGTCATGTGACTCAGGAAACCTTAGAAATCTCATGATACCAGTTAACACTCAGATACTTGTACTACTCCATCAGTCAACGAAAGTCAGTTAATCTGTCCATGTACAGTCAGTTGAATCAGGTTTAGTCTCTTCAGATAGGAGTAGGAGTTATCACCGAGTGAACCCAAGTATGGGAACTCACCTGTATATAAGGGTGCGATTCTTAGCATTCATCCTTGCATTCCAGAACTATGTAGCCAGCATAGGTTGAGACATCGCAGCCAGTTATATAAAGGTAGATGAGGTGGCTTAACCTGTTATCTGAGGGTTCCCACCGTTCTCACTAGAGTTACCTATTATATGAGGGTTGCTCATATGTTATCCTTACCAATGGCGCGGTATTGTCACCCTTCCAGTCAAGACAGAGATTGGACCCTATCTTAGCCATAATGGCACATATGGGGCATGTCGGTTAAACAACTACCTCCCATAGTTTTAGTATCAGTCTCAATAAAAGAACTCAGATGGTTCTTCATATATCAGTATACTAGGACTATTAGATATGGTCAAATTCAGTTATAGCATGGAACTCAGAGAGTTTAACCAGATTCAGGGTTGTCAGATACAGTCATCCATGTTATCAGAACTATGGTTCCAACCATGTATTAGCATACAGATTTATCCATCATGTACTTACGATCTTAGTTATTATGTATGTATATTTGTACTCTTACACTCATATCACTCAGTCAGTAGTATTATTCATGCACGTAAACCCTTGCATTAGCCTACCTCACTCGTATACTCAGTACTCCAGTTGTACTGACGATTTGTGCTATGATGCTTTCTTTTCATGTTACACCGTAGGTTCAGAGGCACGAGTCCCAAACCAGCAGTAGCAGTCGTATTCAGCAATGCATAGTTGCAGTGAGTCCTCTTCATTCTAGGACGACATTATTTGATTTATTCATTTATTTCTTCAGTTCAGTTTTACAAAGTTAGTTGGAGACATGTTCCTTCAACTCCTTATTTCAGACAGTACTTAAGTCTTTCGGATTTACACTCAGATTAGCTTTCAAATTCAGTTTTCAGTTGTTTTGGGTATTTTTTGCCCATATGGATGTTATATTATTTCAGTTGAACCTTATGGCCTATTGTGCATGTTTTCTGCATTATTATGTCATGAATTATAGTATACAGGTACAGATATCTATCATGGGTTAGCTTGTGGTCCCTCGGGGTCATAAGCACCGTGTAGCATTCCAGTTTAGAAAATCAAGGCATTACAAATAATGTCACCAAATCTTCAGTGCAAACACCACAACTAAAAATTACAAGTCATGGGTAGGATAATTCTTCTCATAAACTTTCAACTTCCTAGAAGCATAAGCAACCACCTTGCTATAATACATCAACACGCAACCCAGCACTACCCGGGATGCATCATAGTAGACAACAAAACCATCAGTGCCCTCAGGTAAAGTCAAGACCGAAGTCAAATTCAACTTATCCTATAGCTTCTCAAAACTACCCTCATAAATGTAAGGCCACAAGAATTTCACCTTCTCCAGAGTCAACTTAGTTAATGGGGCCATAATAGAAGAGAAACTCTCTATAAACCTTCTATAGTAGCTGACTAAACTGAAAAAGCTCTGAATATCAGATGGAGTCATAGGTCTAGGCAACTTCTTAACCACCTCAACCTTCTGTAGATTCACCATTATCCCTTCGCTAGAAATAATATGAACCAAATAAGTCACAATATTTGACTAAAACTCACATTTAGAAAACCCTGCATATAAACATTGATCCTTTAGGGTCTTCCATAAAAGGCGAAGGCAATCAGTATGATCCGCCTCACTCTTGGAGTATACCAAAATATGATCAATAAGGAAAATTACAAACAAATCTAAGAACTAACAAAAAAACCCAATTCATAAGATCCATAAACATGGCTGGGGGATTGATCAAACCAAAGGACATCACCAAAACTCAAAATGATTGTACCGAGTTTGAAAAGTAGTATTAGGGATATCTTCCTCCCTAATCTTCAACTGATAGTACCCAAACCAAAGATCAATCTTGAAAAAAATCTTAACACCTTGAAGCTAATCAAAGAGATCAACAATCCTTGGAAGTGGATACTCATTCTTCATAATAACCTTATTCAATTGGCGGTAATCAATACACATCAAAAGAGAACCATCCTTCTTATGCACAAAGAGCACGGGAAAACCCCACGGAGACATACTAGAGAGTATAAAACCCTTGTAAAAAATATCTTTCAACTGCTCCTTGAGTTCCTTCAACTTAGTGAAGCCATTCTATAAGGCTGGATAAAAATAGGATGAGTGTTCGGAAGAACATCAATCCCGAAATCAATTTCCCTATTGGGAGGTACACCAGTTAGATCATTAGGGAACATCTTAGAGAAGTCCATACCCCAAAGATAGTCTGTAAGGAAAGAAATTTGATTTTATAATCCATAACATGTGCTAAGTTATAAAGGCACCCTTTGGAAACCAATTTTTGGGCTCTAATATATGAGATGAACCTTACCTTAGGAACTATGGAACTTCCTTCCCATTTGATTATATACTCATTTGGGAAATAAAAATTGACCATTTGGGTCCTATAACTAAGAGATGCATAGCATAAATGCAACTAATCCATCCCAAAAATCATATTAAAGTATAACATATCTAACTCAATTATATCCAATAATTTCTCCCTACAATGAATTGACATCACATAATCCCTATAAATCCTTCTAACCATAATGGAGTCAGTCACCAGGGTGGATATAAAAAGGGGTCTAAAATACACTTAGGATCAAAACCAAAATGGATTACCACATAAGGGGTCAAATAAGAGAGATTAGAATCAGTATCAATTAGACAATATACATCACGATAAAAGATTTTAAGCATATGATGTTAGGTGAATTTATGCATTCTAGCGCTACTGCTCTAGCTTATTTAGCTTTGTTTTGAGGATGATTATTATGCTATATGTGTTAATAATTATATAAATGATCAATTATGTGTCCAATTATGTGTTCACAATATTTAATGGTGTTTCCACATAAGTTTTGATTCAATTCGACCATTTAGAGTTCAACCGAGAAAGCTAGTGTGACTAGCTTGAGATAGGTGTTGTATAGTCTCTTGTGTTGGGTTCTAATGTGTTATAATGAGTTATTAAAGTTTTTATTATGTATTTATAGGTGAAAAAACTTATTTATAATGTTCAAGGTTCAATTGGATCAAGAAAAGAGTGAAAACAATGAGTTAAAGCTCAATGTGAATTTAGCCTATGCTTAGCTCGTGTTTCTAGTTCATCGGTGAGGATGTTGTGTTGTTTTGAGATCTAAATTGATGTGTTTAATGATTTAGGATTCTTTTTATATGGATTATGATGATATATTAAGGATATAAAACCTTCAAATCAAGTGTAAACATCTCTAGAAGGCTCGGAATGCTCAACAAAATCACAAGACGCAAGTTGGACACAATTTGGACCCCTGAAAGGTATTGGGCAAGTTTAGAATGTATAGGTCACTAATGGAGGATTTTAAACATCACTGGATTTTTAAGAATCCCAAGTCTTTGGAAATATGGCGCGTGTAGCTTAATTTGGAGATTAAGGAGGCCCCGCGATGCGTTGAAATCGCGAACAGCTACTCGAATTTGATAGATTTTTTGACAATTGTGACTTTGCATGTCTCCGCATCACGCCGATGCCCAAAATCAAGATAATTCTACCCAGATGAAGTAAAATAGCATGGAAACCCAATACAAGTTGGTTTATGACTTGTATACTATAAATATAACATCCCAAACTCCGTTTTAATCATCTTGGGATCTCTTGAAAACCCTAGATCAACTTGGAACATCATTGGAGGCTACCACAACTTATTGTTAGGTTTTATAATTCTTTAATTTAGTTTTTTTATAGTTTGTATCATCAATCCAAGGGATTGGATGATGAATATTTCCATTAAAGGCTAAAACCCTCTTTCTAGGGTTAAGGCCAAGAACATGAGTACTCTTTAATATTTTTTATTGTAGTTTAATTGTGGATTATAATATGGATTGTTGTTGATTTCTTGAGCTTACTATTTTGATGATTATCTACCATTAGAATAAATCTATATTACTATGCGAATTCGGGAGGAGAATCATAGGATAGAATGAAGAAATTAAGGAACAAGGTTCTTACTCTTTTATGAAATAAGGAGTTTGAATTAGCATCTAGGATACAGATATACCTAGAATCCTTGTTTGGTTCAATTGATAACAATGTTTTATACCTTCTTTTTACCTACCCTTATGCATTATCCTAGTTAACCCCCATTGAGCCTCTAGCTTTTTCTTTGGTAACCTCATAAGTAGCCTAATCCCTTCTTTGATAGACCATAATTTGATCCAAAAAGCATCTAAGTGCTTTAATTGAAAAAAAATAAATTTGAGAAAGGAGTTTGAGAAATTGAAGAAGAAAAAAGTAAAATTGATGCCCCAAGGTAATAGTTATTGGTGTATAATTGATTTTTGGTGGATGGTTGTGATATAATTTATGCTAAAAATATTGTCATAATTGTAAAAAAGGAGAAAAATTAATTCTTGTAGTAGTAAACTATGTGTCCACCAAGTGTTTGTGAAAATTCTTAAAAGAGATAGGGAAAAAATAAAAGAGACGGGTAGAAAAAAGTGGTATAATTTGGCTTTTGGAGATTGGTTTTAAATGTATAATGTAGTGTATTAAAGCGCTTAGAGAGGTCAGTCACTATTCTTGGCCAAAATAGTTCCTACCTCTCCCTTAGCTTGCATTACAGCCCAAAAATGTCCTAATTAATCCTAAGCTTTACATTCGACTATTAATGAAACACTACACTAAGGGAAAGCCTATTGTTCGTTATGTGTAACTTGTGAATTCCTTGTGAGAGTGAGCGTAATTTGATTCTTGTACCCACTATATTATAAATTACATTATTTTGAGTGATTGTGGGTAACTCTCTTATTGTGAGGGGCACATGTTTGATGAATAAGGGAGATTTGTAAGATTTATTTAAATGAATTATGTGCATGAGTTTGCTACTTGTGGAGTCTATTCTTAAGTCTAGGATGTTTTGGAAGTAGGATTCTTGAGCTTTCAATTGTGCATAACATGCTTAGTGTAGAAACTTGCATTCCATGTAGTCATTGTAGTGTTATATTGAGTGTCTTTCATGTAGTAGAAGTGTGGATTCTCTTCAGAAATGGTGTTTATAATTGATAATTTTTCGAGGACGAACAAGGCTTTAAGTGTGGGGTGTGATGTTGGGTGAATTTATGCATTCTAGCGCTACTATTCTAGCTTATTTAGCCTTATTTTGAGGATGATTACTATGCTATATGTGTTAATAATGATATAAATGAGAAATTACATATCCAAGTATGTTTTCACAATGTTTAATGGTGTTTCCACACAAGTTTTGATTCGATTCAACCATTTAGAGTTCAACCGAGAAAGCTAGAGTAACTAGCTTGAGCTACGTGTTGTCTAGTCTCTTGTGTTGGGTTATAATGTGTTCTAATGAGTTTTTAAGGTTTTTATTATGTATTTATATGTAAAAAAAACTTATTTATAATGTTCAAGGGTCAATTGGATCAAGAAAAGAGTGAAAACAATGAGTTAAAGCTCAATGTGAATTTAGCCTATGCTTAGCTCGTGTTTCTAGTTCATCGGTGAGGATGTTGTGTTGTTTTGAGATCTTAATTGATGTATTTCATGATTCAGAATGCTTTTTACATGGATTATTATGATATATTAAGGATATAAAATCTTCAAATCTAGTGGAAACAATTCAAGAAGGCTCGGGATGCTCAACAAAAGCACAAGACGCAAGTTGGACGCAATTTGGACCCCTGAAAAGTATTGGGCGTGTATATACTGTACAGGTGACCAATGGAGGATTTAAAAATATAAATGGACTAATAATAATCCCAAGTCTTTTTAAATATGGTGCGGGTATCTTAATTCTGAGATTAAGGAGGCCCCGCGACGCGTTGAAATCGCGAACAACTGCTGGAATTTGACAGTTTTTTGACAATTGTGAATTTGCATGTCTCCGTGTCGCGCCGATGCCCAAAATTGGGATAATTCTGCATAGATGAATTAAAATATAGTCTAAACCCAAACCAAGTCAGTGTATGACTTGTATACTATAAATATAACGTCCCAAACTCCGTTTTAATAATCTTGGGATCTCTTGGAAACCCTAGATCAACTTGGAACATCATTGGAGGCTACCACAACTTATTTTTAGGTTTAATCATTCTATAATTTCGGTTTTTTATAGTTTTCATCATCATTCGAAGGGATTGGATGATGAATATTTCCATTAAAGGCTAAAAACCTCTCTGGGGTTGAGGTCAAGAACATGAGTACTCTTTAATATTCTTTACTGTAGTTTAATTGTGGATTATCATATGGATTGTTGTTGATTTCTTGAGCTTACTATTTTGATGATTATCTACCATTAGAATAAATCTATATTACTATGCGAATTCGGGAGGAGAATCATAGGATAGAATGAAGAAATTAAGGAACAAGGTTCTTACTCTTTTATGAAATAAGGAGTTTGAATTAGCATCTAGGATAGGGATATACCTAGAATCCTTGTTTGGTTCAATTGCAAGAAGATAAATTATTGAATCTAGAAGAATTATTGTATCTCTGCGGGATTTGTAGTTTCAATGTTCAATAGATAAAATATTTGAGGTCGGGAGACTAAAATCGTAACATAAACCTTATGAATCAACAATCCGATAATCAATTAGACTGCGATAGGAATAGAGATTTGTAAGATTTTTCGAAATGCCTCAACCCTGGACTTTACTCCATTGATTGTCCAAGATTTTATTTTATGCATTAGTTTAGATTAGTTTTAATTTACAAAATTACAACTTTATTTGCTACTCTCCTCAATTAGTTAAACTAGAATAGGATAGGCGGCGAATGCATGTCCCTGTGAGATCGATACTTGGGCTTATTTGAGGCCACTATATTACTTGATAAGACCACGTACACTTGCGTGTGCGTTCGTGCACTGTCAGCATAGTAGTAACAATATCAGTGGATGCCTTAAAATCCTAGTGAGTTGTAAGATCATACAAACGGTTTCAACCAGCGCCGGGGCCAGAATAAAAAGTATCACCCTTTGGTGCTGGAGCAGATGAGGTAGCAATATAAATCTTATTTGCCCCAAAAGCAATTGTAGAAGGACAATCCCTCTGCATATGGCCATATTTGAAAAAAAATTTCCTCATTTATTTTCAAAAACCACATTGGACCTGACCATAAAACCTAACAAGAGGATACGGTAGAGCTGACTGAGCTCTACTAGCTTGTGGCTGGGCCCTGGTGCTCTAAACCCACTATCATACTAAGAACGACGATCATCCAATGTCTTCAGGTAAGGAGCACTTGCTGTAGAGTAAGAACCAAAATTTCCCCACTTCTTCATAGACCACTTTCCATTATGTGTACTACTCTGCTGCTGCCCTCTATCCTGATTCGAATAGCAAAACTTCTTACTCTTTCACTTATTTCTGCTTGTTTATTCTCTTTTTTTCCACTTAGTGGATATAAACAACGAGTCTAGATATTTCCATGTTCTTGGTCAATAAGGCAACCTTTCTCTCAAAAATCAACTCATGGGACAACCCCAAAGCAAACTTCCTTATTCTAGCCCTCATGTTAGACACCAATTCAAGAGAATAATACAATAACTTATGGAATTCAATGCATACTCCTTTGATAACATCCTGCCTTGCTTCAGATTCACAAATACCTCAGCTCTTTCCTTCCTCAACTCCTGAGGAAAGAAGTAGTCAAGGAGTTAAGGAAGGAAAAGTTACTCAGCATTCCAAAACAGCAACATCCTATATAGTTGACTCAGCATCATCACCCTAGACTGGTCCCATTCCTCATACCACTGATACGCAATATCCTTCAATTGGTAAGTGGTGAACTCCATGCCCTCCATATTAGTGGCATACATCACATAGAAATTCTTTTCCATCTCATCAATCAAGTTTTAATGATGTTCCTCAACTTTAGAACTAGTAAAAATAGGAGGAATCAACCTCATAAATTGGCCAACCCTAGTAGCCTCAGATAATAGAGCAATAGAAGTAATATGTTCAGCCTGGGATTCCACCAACTGAGTAAACAAATAAATCGACTGGCGAAACTCAGCATTAGACACATCAGCTCAAGGTGCTTGAGAAGGGATAGAGGGAACCGGTGGAGCTCTATCAGGCAATCAAACGTAGCAACCCTAGACCAAATTTGAACTCCTGGATTAGGACGAGCTCCATCTACATTCTCCTTAGATGGGATAGAAGAGTTCCCATAGATATCGGATCTTCTTGGAGGCATGATCTAAAAGGCGAATTAATGGGAATTAAGAGAGGTTCAAGATCTTAGACTTTGTAGCTTGAAATAGAACAACAAGAAAGGGAAACATTCCTAATGCCTTGTAAACTCTCCATTATAAGTGTGGCACACTACAGACCCATAAAAGAGACTATACTTGACATGAATTTGTTGGACACCCAATGATACCAAATCTTGTCTTTCATACTATCTTTTTCATGACCCAAAATAGGTCCTAGACATGACGGGTATATCAAGTCCAACATAGATCGAAGATAACCCCATGAACCTTACCAAACCAAACACAACATACCTCAAGGTCGGATTAATTCTGAACATATAACCAGATAGCGTGCAGTAAGCTTAAGAAATTTAATGCATGTCTATAATCGACGATCGATGATCGGCCAAACAACCGACCAACACCGCCCAATAACTATAATAATCCAAACAAAGCTTTCTAATCAAGGAATCAAAATTGAATATCCATAAAGTGTTAGGACATGCACCTAACTATAGCCAAAAATAGTCTAAACAGTCTAAGACATAAGAAAACAAAACATAAAATGTAGACTTCGATGTATGGAAGATCACCACTTTAATTTCAACTCACTAGCTGATCCCGAATCCTAGTCACTGAGTAAAAAGAGTATAAGTATGAACAATTAGAAGATGTCTAGTAGTTGGAGCACTAGCATGTAACTTAGGGATAAAAATAACATAATGTCATAATTAATAGTTTCAATCCAATGTACAAAATCAAATACATATATATAGATATATCACATGTTGAGATAGGGAACAAGACTTAATATGCATTTTAAAACTTTAGCCTAGATTGTGTAGCTCAACCATAATATAATAGTACCTAAGGGCTAAATGGGCCCCAACTCTCACCCCCTGGTCAGGACCTAGTATGTGTAGCCGAACGAACCAGAGAAAGATTATATATATATATATATGTACATGGACTCAAACCTTTCAATCATTTATTAAAGTAACTTAAGAACCCGATCATGAAATGTGAAATGGGGTACTCAAACCCTTAAATCATAATAATATCAATAAGGTAGACTCGAATGACCTTGTCACAAGCAAGGGGACTCGAACCCTCAATCCATAATGACCACCGCACCAGCTAGCATATTTATCACACATTTCTATTCATTGAACCATACTTCACATTAATTCATACATTGTTGGTATCGTTATACCAACTACACTTTCAAACTAACAACAACATGTTAAAACAACTACATCACTTGGAAAATTCACAACCCCCTTGGCTCAATTTTACAAATTTCCACATTTGTCATTGTTAAAATCCAAGTTCACATTATGGGGTTGGGGTAATAACCACTTTAAAAGTTATAATTTTGGAAAAAATACAATTCCCTCATTCATTCAACATACCCATGCACCCATAAAATCAAATCCATATTTAAAGCATGATTAATCATAAATAAATCATGGAAAGCATTGTTCAACAACAAGAATTACAACCCTTAACTCTTGTTATAAAATCAACATGAATATCTCATGAACAATACTTTAAAATATATGCTTTTAATAAATTGATAATAAAGGGAGAGTAACATGCCTTAAACACTAAGAAATGAGCCTTTAGATAACCAACTGGATGAAACTCTAGCTTGACTTTCTTGAGGGAATTTAGAGATCCATTTTCAGAGTTTGAGAAGTTACTTAGATTTGTTTTTGACTGCTAATGACACCCTAAAGGGGTTATAAGATGTGGGTTTCCATTTGGGTAAGAGGAAAAATGTCCAAAATGCCCTTAACTTAAAAGCTAGAAAAGTATTGCTATTAACTATGGGTCAACTGTTGAATCATAGCCACTCCTCACAAACCGTCTCCACGATTCATAACTAAGAAAGTATTAGAACCCCCACATATTGTTGACCCTACTACTCGACTGGTACCACTCATAATGAGACCCTATGCTATCAGGTCCATAGTTAACACTGAACCTAATTGGGTAAATAGTAGAAATCCTAAAATTTTCACCCAATGACTCATAACAAGTCCTTACGGCTCATAGTGAGTCACTCATAATCAGAGCAGAACTTAGCGACTTAATTTCTAATTTGGTTCTGTTTCCATCCCAATGACTCATCATGAGTCTTAACTACTCATGTCCCCAAGTGGTACCTGAGAAAGAAACTCAAGCACTATTTACTAGACACCTTATGACTAGGGTCACCTAACCCATCAAGACACCTTACAACTCATTGGGTAAGTCTTAGGCAAGCCAGAACTCAAAAACTTTTCAAGGGCCAAAACCCTAAGGCATTACAACATATTTTATACCAATATAGGTGACTTATAATACAAAGAAGTTATCCAAGATGTACCTTAAAAAGGTTTTAAATTGCATAGGGTTTTGATTTCTATTATAAGAGTATAACGGTACTCAGTTTGCTTTTAAATTTTAGAAGAAGTTGCATATGTAGTTGGATACTAGTTTGGAACATAGAATAACTTTTTACCCTCAAATATATGGGTAGTCTGAGCATATGATCTAGGTGTTGGAGGATATAATTCATATGTGTTATAGATATCAGAGGTCATTGGGAAAAGTACAAACCTTTGGAAGAGTTTGCATATAATAATAGCTACTATTCGAGGATTGGCATGGTGCTATTTAAGGCTTTTTATGATAGGTGGTGTGATCTCCTATTGGTTGGTTTGATGTATTTTATGTGAGACATTAAGGTACTAATCAATTGAGAGACTCAATGGAGAAGGTTAAAGTTCATCCAAGATATGTTGGACCATTGGAGATCCTTAAGGTTGTAGTTCCATTGTCCTATAGGTTTACCTTGCCTCTATGCTCATCAAGAGTTCATTATGTATTTTTTTAATGCTTAAGAAGCATCATGAGGAGGATGACTATATCATTCAGTGGGATTTGGTTTTATTAGATAAAAACCTCTCTTATGAAGATAGCCTGTTGCTATTCTTGATTGAGATGTCTATAAATTATGGACTTAAGAAATTGTGTCCATAAAAGTCAAGTGGAAGAACTATAAACTTATGGAAGCCACTTGGGAGATCAAAGCAGACATACATAGAAAGTACCTATATCTATTTGTTAATTTAGGTAATTCTTGTTTTCCCTTTTTCTTTCTTATTGCTATTTAGGGAAGAACAAGTGATTAATTGATATCAAATATAATGAACTATCCCATCATCGTAGCAATTGTTAGGGTGGAATTCCTTGAAAAGAGTTTTTCTTAAGATGACAGTAGATGAAATCTCAAGCTAGGGTGGTTTCTAATAAAAATTGGGTGTCATCTAGTTTAGAGATAGTTGATGTCTCATGGTGTAGTAATTAATGATTCTTTATTTAGATTATGATAGTCGACGAACATAGGAGTCCATAAAAACTTTTAAAATAAGAAAAAAATCTTAAAACTCATATTATAGTAGTTGCCATAATAGTATAAATCTGTGTTGTCAAAAATCCCGGTATATGTTGTGAAATGTGGAAATTATGAAAAAATTCGCAAGCTACTGCCTAAGGTTCACTACAGCGGTAAGGGTACTATTGTAGAAAGCGCCACTATGGTGGTCAGCCAACCATCATGACGATTAATAAGGAGTGGTTAGGGATAGGCATGAAGGCCACTTAGTGGCCATAGTAGGACCGCTATAGTTGTTATTACGCAGTTTGATGCTCAATTCTCGATTTTAGACCTTATTTTCTCCCTAACATCCAAAATTTCATCCTTAGGCTTAAGAGATATGACTTGTTAACATCTTGGGGGGTTTTCATCATTGAGGTTAGATTATTATTCCTTTATAACATCGAATAATCCATTCAATTTGTAGAATCAATAGAACGGGATTTATGATGATCTTGGGTTTATGCCCTAAGTTGATGAATTGGTGTAAAATGCCTATGGGCAGTTCTAAATTTTCTTGATGATGATTCTAGGTTGTCAGTTATACTTCCTAGATTAGTAGTACTTCTCTTTAATATGAATTATGGGGATTTCGGATAATTTAAAGGGTGGAATACCAAACTTTGATGGTTTAGACTATTAACAAAGGTAAAATCATTAGAGTTTAATCCCTAAGGCCTAAAATTGAAGACTAAGTGATCAAATGCTCTTATTTGTTATTTTTAGATCGAGAATGATCCGAAGCTTAGATAAAAGTCAAGGCTCTTGCAGATTAACTTGCATTCGAATTCTTCTATTGAGGTATGTTATGGTTTAATTAGAGTTTAGACTTAATTTGATTATACATATGTTCCTAAATTAGATACTTGTTGATTGATCTTTGAACATTCTTGTGATTAATGATTTGGTTGTCCATGCTTGAATGAATAGGTTTGTTGAATACTAAACTTTAATGAAATATGTTATGTCTGTAAATGTACTTGTAAAGCTAGTGCGTTGTAATACATCCTGAGAGATAGTAATATTGATAAAGTACATACATACATATATATACATACATACATACATATATACATATATATATATATTATAGAGGATTAGGTGTTATGCTGGTACGGATATGGATATGATATTATTATTATTATTATGAAGGATCGAGTACCACACTGGTACGGTGCAAGGACTTAGAATATTCGTTGAAGATAATGGCTAGATGGCTAGAAAAAAGTTCCTTAGTATGTGTACAGACTAGTGTGATTTTTAGAAATAGTTTGACCTGATAAATTATAATAAACTAATGGTATTCTAATTGTGAGGTTGATATGGACATAGTTTTTTCTTATTTTACAGTTATTGATTTTGTGGTTGTTTATGATAAGGTTGATACAGTTTATGATTAGGTGACTTGTCTATAGGCATTATTTGTCCCGTCTTTGATATATTTGTTGTTGTATTGATTTTCTTCCTATGTATTGATGCCTATCTACTTGATATTTGATTTATGTTTATATATGTTATTAAGTTGAGTTAGCCTATGATACCTACCAGTACATAGTGATTTTGCTAAGTTAGCCTATGATACCTATTTGTTCTCTTCTTTTGTTGAGTACAGAAAGTGTTTCAGAGGCTTAGATATGACCTTACCTATAGCATTGACAGTTGATCATGATTTAAACGTGCACACTCCATATCCAGGCTGCCATGAATCATTTTTAGTTTCTTTTTCTTCTTCCATAAAATGAAACTTTCAGTATTTTTTTAGTTTGAGATATTCTTAGATATGTTTTGATATATAGTTCTTGTACAATATCTTTTAAGTCTTGGGTATTGTAATAGCAAGTTGACGTATTTTCTAGGCCTATAATATTTTTTGTATATTAAGATATTAATCATTTAAATATCAAGATTTTCTAAATTTTGTCTTAAAAAGTGCTAACAGTTTAGGTTATATGATTCTTCCATCGAAGGGTTAGTGTGAGTACCAATCCTAGCCCAAAAAGAAGAAAATTGGACCTATATGGGTTTTAATTAAGGAAAAAATTAGACAAAATTTCCATTGGTTTAAATTTATTACTAAGATAATAGACCACTTATGTTTTCGTACTTAGATTTGCTATTCAATTTTTATCTTCTCTTCCTACAATTTATGTCACTAATAGCTTCTTCTTCTTTCTTCTTCCTTCCTTATGAGCAATATAATTGGTCAAATTTACGAGTTTGAAATCTGTAGATGTGATGCATATTTGTTGCTTACATAGGTCCAAGTATTAAACTAGCTTAAGTTTGTAATTTTCATTCCTTATATTCAGTGATTACTAAGTCCACATTTCGCTCTGTGTTGATCAAAGACTATTTGAATATTTGATGCAAGTATAACCAAATTTCTCTTTCATATTATTGTTTTAGAAATTATTATCTTCAATCCAAACAATGTATAATCACTGGTATCTTGAATCTCCAGCAGTCCATTGAAAAATTGCTACATCTATCATATAAATTTGGGCAGAGCTGGGTGAAAATATAGTCATGAAAATTGTTTGAATTGTAATGTATAAATATAGTATAAATAGTGATTTGGATGTATATACATCTCTGATACATATTCATACGTCATATATACATGTGTATACGTTATTTATTCAATATTGATACATGAAGTAACTATTATTACAATATAGATACATTACATATACCTTACATATACGCGCAACCATTTTTATTGTAGTTTTTTTGTCACTAAAGTGTTTTTTTTGGCTTTTTTTTGCAAAAAAAATGTGGTTATATTTGTTGCAAACTAATTACTTTATTATATATATATATATATATATATATATATATATATATATATGAAATTTTGTGGTTGATTAAATTTGGAAACTGAAACTTTTCCTTATTTCCTTTGGGGAGAATATTTGGTATTATTTTTACATGCTTACCTAGTAACAGTTTTCTAGTAATATTTTATTTGTTATTACCATCAAAGTAGATCATAATCCCATGCTATTTGAGATAATATTTTTTTCCTGTATATAGGACTAAATTTTGTTATTTTAACAAGAACATTTTAATGAATTTTAAGCTTCTTTTCTTTACACTTTTGTATATGGCTACTTGGGATGTTTCTTGCAACTTTATAAGAACAATTCTTTAAGAGGTAAGATGTAACAACTCAAAAATCCATAGATTGTGATGGAACCTAACCCGAACTAGCCATGGTCAGAAAGTCTAATATAAAGACCCTGAAGGACCCAAGAAATTAGAATTAATCCAAAGTAAGCAATACATAACAACTGAAGTAACAGATTTCAACAATAACTTAATAAAAGTGGAATATACAAAAATCTATCCCAAGATTTAGTGTCACGAGTACAAAGTGATTCTAATACTAAAAGAAATAACTTTTTCCTTCCACACTGTATTTAATAGAAAATTAAGATAGAAAAACATATATGAAGCCTGGAGATAGCTTTGGTCTAGGAAACTCACTATGACTTTGAAGTACCCCACATATACACAATCAGGAACTATGTGGAGAACTTGTATCAGTATCTATATCAAAAAGACATTGAAAAGTAGGACTAAGTATGATACTTATACTCAGTATGCATCATAGATCG
The DNA here is from genome assembly GCF_002878395.1 of Capsicum annuum. Lineage (NCBI taxonomy): Eukaryota > Viridiplantae > Streptophyta > Magnoliopsida > Solanales > Solanaceae > Capsicum > Capsicum annuum. Next base: position 165,518,936 of record NC_061114.1, on the reverse strand, counting down.
ATCAAGCTCAAGTATAAGCTATATAAAGTAAAGAATACTAAAATTACCTTGAGATGGGCTATTGATATATAGTTTGTGCCTCAACTTTAGTTTGTAAACCCTCTGGAGTACTGGCCAAACCACTGATCTAAGCGATATACTCTAATAGACCTAACACATAAACTAGGGTATGTTAAAATAGCAGTAAATTTATAAATCTAGGTGGAGCTTAAGTTAGGCCCACCTTCTTAACTAGGACCTAATTGATCTTAAGATACTTTACCCTAGATGAGGCCTGAGTAGATGTATGTAATCTACCTCTAGCCCAATTTCTACCTCGGCTCATACCATATTACAACCTGAGACTACCCCCTAATCATAACACGACTCTTAGAATCACAAGTGACTCCAAGCTAACCCATGGTCTAGAAAACACTAAGAAATATGGATAACAACTAATAAAATACTTATGCGCAAGTTGAACTAAATAATATATTAAACATTCAAAGGAAATCAAATCATCACTAAACAAGTTTGAGATCAAAAGCTAAACATCTACTATTAGTTTGAAAAGCCTCTACTAAGATGAGTTCTAGGGGAAAGCCCTTATCAAACTTTAACTGTTTAAAAACTTGGAACGACAAAGACATAATGAAATGAAATGAAAATTCTAGTCCTGCTTAGTTCTCTTATGGTGAGTAATCACCAAAACTTCAACTATTGATATAGAAAGAGATCGTACTAGGAACAATCTGGATGTTGAGCATCAGGACCTATATTATAAGACAATATAACATAAAAGAAAGTATGCGATCAGTACTTTGAATGTACTAAGTATGTTGGATAGAAAAATAATTGATATGAGCTAAACATGGGTCATGTAACATGATAACTAGTGCAATACAAAGTAATGAACTAATACATCCTAGATTTTGACCCTTAGAAAATTTCCTAGAATTTTGTTCTCTGAACCTTATACGGCTCAAGGGTACGAGCTGTATAGTGGGGTACAAGTGGTATGGTCTTGTCGTATATTGACCAGTGCTAATTGGTGGGATGGTTTTTGTCATTTAAATGGTTATGAATTAGAGGGATGATTCGTAGGTCTTGGTATGAGTAGTATCATGGACTCATATGGTGGGCAGTGTTAGATCCTCCTAGTATTGCATTTTGCCAAGGATACAGGTCATGGGTATGAATCGTATGTTGGTGCTATGACTTGGTTGGATGATTCATATATTGGATAGTTTCTTATCTAAAGGTGAGGCTTGGATATGAGTGGTGGGTACCAATCATATTGGGAGGGTATGACTCATATGAGTTAGTCGTATCCTAATGACGGGTTTTTAAGGGACTTAAGTAGGGGTATTGTAGATATTTTCCTACTTACTCTAATTAGGACACATGACTTCTAATACACTTTTGAGTCTATTTATCCTATTATTCTATTCCTTAACACTTAGAAACTATTCCAAAACACTCTATAATTCTCTCAAGAGCTTTTGGGGCAAGGTAGCAAGGGTTTCAACTAAAGGCTTGCTTTAGGGCTTGTCTTGGTGATTTCTTTTCGCCATTATCTTGGTTTAAGGCATGTTTCTCTTTCTTCATTGTCAATTTAACTAAATTCATGGTTTATTTGACAGATTTCATGGCTTTATTATTTCATGATTATGGGTTTCAACTATTATTTGGGGGTTTTGATATTAAATGTTTGGTTATGGTTTTAATTATGATTTTATATTCATTAATGGTGGTCTTGGATAATTGGATTACATGGGAACAATTTATTGGTAATTAAAATTGGTTTTGGTTATATTATGCCCCCAATGTGTTTGATAAAATTCTTATAAAGATATGTTCATTGAATTGACTTCTTTTAATGGGGCTCTTGAATGTTTTAAACTTGATAAAGGAATTATGCATAGTTTAAATAGTTTGGAAAGTATAAAGGATAAATGGTTATGCTTTTAGGGAACATGGAAGTCTCCCAAGTAGTTTAATTGGTATATGTAAGGGCACTTGAAAGTCCCCATAAACCTAAAAAAGGTTGGCTATGGATGATACTTACAAGTAAAGGTTGGTATGACGATACCAATATCAATGGCTGTGGTTAATAAATGGATAATGCTTTGGCTATTTGGAAACTAGTTTTAATTGGGTATTAATGGTGAGGTGTGAAGCAAATTCATGGAAGATGGCGGTCCCGAGAGGACCAAAACTAGAAACTCATATTTACTGATATGAGGATTGGTCTTAGTGGATCATGTGCATGAAGTCATACTATTGGCGAATGTACTAGTCATCCCATGGGATGTTTCCCTGGTCGTGCGGCTACATGCACTGAGGCCCTTTCAACTGGTAGAGCTAAACCCATATAGCTCGTGGGTGGTTTAGGATGGTCAAGCTACATAGCCCAGGTAAAGGTTTTAAAAGCATGCTAAGACCGGTCCCCTTTCCAAGCATGGTTATATATATGTATGGTTGTGTGCATTGGATGGTTTTACTTGGTTTTAAAACTGGCATTATTCTATCCTTATCCAGAGATTCATGTTAGGGGTCACTCACTAACCCCGTCTACTAGCAGTTGTATACCCACGCTATGTAGGAACCGTCCATTATATTTCTTCTACATAGTGATTGACTCGGGGATAATATTTGGACTGAAGTGGTAGGATTCCATCCTTTCGAAAGGCATCATTTCATGTTATGGATACTTTTAGACATTTATCTCTTATTTTAGATATTAGTTTTGGCCATGGTTGGTGTCATGTCCCAATCGGATTTACTTACTCTTTTAGATAGAGGCTTTGTGGTACTTCTGGGGGTTGGAATGGGCAGGATCAGTATTGGTGTCGGCCTTGGCATTGGAGTTGGCTGGGAGTTTGGCATCATCAGACGTAATTTCTCACTGTTGTGTCATATTACATTTTGGAATTAATTATATTATATTTTTTCTAACTCTTTTTGTTATGGCCTGGTTTATGGTCTTTGGTTTGATATAGTTGGGCGTTTGGTGGGTATGGTTGGACTCGGTTAGATCTATCATGGTTGTGACCCTATCCAAGAGTTTTAATGAGAACATTTATGCTATCTTGTAATATGTTTGAAACTCAGCCTATTATGGGGAGAATATGGTAGTTTGATTGTGTAATAGGGGGCGGTCCCCTGTCTTGGTTGGACTTGGGATGTCCATTACGTCTAGGACCCAATTCAGGCTATGACATAAACATATGTGGTAAAATAAACTGAATAACTGAATACAAGTTCATGCAAGAATCTGAAATCTAAACTGTAAACTGTGGTCAGTAGGAGTTAATAATAACCATTATACTCTAATGTGATCTAATCAGCGTCTAATCTATAACCCGGTTGGAAGAGTGTTCAACATCTTTCTAAGGGTATGAACACTGACAAACATGGATCTACTAAACTAATATCCAAAAGGGCTAAGTTTTCAAGCCTGATCAGATGGGTGACCTTTTATAAACTTTGGTGGCACCGTAGTTTTGGTACTTAGGGACTTCTACTAAATGTCTCAGCCTAATTGGCATATGAGCCTTCATCCCTACTTCTGCTCAGTTCTAAGTACTACTCCTAACTAAAAAACACTGATAATGGTAATACTCACCGATGGTAATAATCTCATTACTGAATAAATGTACTATCTAAAAATTTAAAACATATAAACTGGGAAATATAGAATCCAAAGATATATGCATAAAATTATAGGTTATTAGGTGTTCATAACCCATCATCTCGGATGAATGCAACTACTATGTCAATTTCATAAATTGAAGGCAATTACAGAATTCAATGACTAGGGTCCAACAATCATGGAATTTATTGTGTAACTAGGGTTTGGGATCATGGTCAAGTAATAACACTGGAATTCATGATAAAACGAGGATTAAAACATAATGACACTAAAATACTGTCATATCAATGAAAATACCAATATCCATAACCCTAAATTATAGAAGAGAACTAAATTGGAGAGTTAGGTTAACTTTGCAATTGAATGGGTAAAAAGGCACCCATTGATGAAATCCTATATATGGGTTAACTTTGCGACTCAACGGGTGAAAAGGAACCCATTGATGAAAATCTACATACATAGAGAATAGAACCTTGAATAATTTGTTGGAGTTAAATGACTAAATAAGATAAACCCTAACTCTGCCTTGGGAAAAAGGAATCACCTATTTTTTCTTCTAAAACTAAGTATCAGATCTTATGCTATGTACTGAGAGATTAGGGTCATATAAACCCCACTAATGACCCCTGAGGTTCCTAAAACAATGTAGTTTTGATGTTAAAAGAGTAGGAAAAGACTTAGTTTCCCCTTAAAATTTTGTAACTGGAAACTGTAGAGAGGGACGTGTGAGACCTTTCCACGATCGTGGGACCAACCTATGATTGTGGGTTTCACTCGTGGTTAGGAATTGGATGAGATCTATCTGAACATGATCTAAAGAACCTTATTATAATCGTGGGATCAACCTACGGTTGTATATTTGTTTGTAACATCAAGGCCATCTGTGGGACTCACGATTGTGCTAGCGAATCATTATTTCAAAGAAAAATTATGGTTCGCTCTTCTGGTATGAGGTTGCACTCTGTCAAATTTTAAAAATTGGGGTTGTATCGATTTGAAGAGACCATTTTACATCATAAAATGTAACTATGGTTGGCAGTGGTTTATTGAAAAGTCCATAACTTTCTATTCTGATGTTGGATTAAGGCGAAACTAAATACATTGGTAAGGTAATTAAATTATCTATCATTTGGTGGGCTAGGGTTTCAAAATACACCTGAATCTGAAATTTATGCTCATTTGAAGCTGATCACACTTTTAGAAATCGATTAGTATTGAAGGTTTTGGCTTGGTTAACGGCTAGGGTCTTCTTGTGGCCTTGGTACATGTTCAAATCCCTTCTCATGTTGTTAAAACTTGATGATTTACTCTATATGTACTTGAAACATGGTTTTATCCTAGGATTGGAATTTTTGAGACATTACACATCCTCTGCCCCGTCCATGTATATCGATACAGGAAACATGCATGAGTATTAGAATGGATCTTACCCTTTCCCTATGATTTCACGAGTCCTCACCATATGCGATAGAATGAAATAAAGATTCTTTGTAACTGATGAAATCAATTTTGCATGATATTGAAAAAGAAATAGATTTTCCTAAAGTCATATAGCCTATTGAAGATAGATAAAAGATATCTTTGTATCAAAACACGAGACACCAATAAACTTGGGATCAAACAATTGATACCTCTGAATCTTAGTAACATCAGATGCACAGACTCTAACTTACTGCATACGAACAAATAACTCAGTCGCTATACATAAAATACATATATAAATAAGTGTGAGTACTAATCCTCGGGTACTCAACAATCTCTTTGGCTAAATCTAATACAAGGCAATGGTGAAAACTATCTAATCGTCTGCTATCCAATATAATTCATATGAACTTGCAAATCAAGAAGGCCACGCATAGTCACGGTCAATAACAAGAATAACTTTCATAGTTCTATTGAAATATTCAATAATTTACTACAATTTGAATAGGGATAGAAGTATCACTTTCATTGTGAATCAACCATTCACCATACTAAGGAAATGTAAATAAATAAGTATGATGAGTAAGGTTCATATGATGTAAACAAATGGGGATAATGACGTTAATGAATATGGTGTGTGCATGTCCTACTTGTATACACCCACTGCTCTATATAGATAGTAGAGTCCCATGAGAGACTCAAGAGGTCTATATACCCATCCAGATATGTCCAAAATCCATTAGATTAATAATAATATAATTACTCTATGCAAAATATGCTTGTGGGGCCCTCAATGAATAATTATCATGTAACCACTAAATTTAGATCCTTCTGTAGGGATTTGAAAGAGTATTTAGAAAATTCTAATGCCTCAAGTGGATAAACTATGTATGCTCCTAAAGGACCTCAAAGAAGAACCAATAAAATTATGATAATGGGAATGAGGAGATATAACATGCAACAAAATGTACCAATACCAATCAAAATACCATGAGCACCAACAAGGAGACTTTTCATTTCACAGGCTATCTACACTAATATTCAATCGTATTTTCCATGCTCTCGATATCCTAATAAATAGAATAAAGGAACCATGAACCCAATTATCAACCAAACATAACACCTAAGCTAAAATCTCAGAAACTCAGTCAAATAATCAATTTGTTGCTTTTAACCCTTTTATGATACATCGGTACCCACATAAAAACTCTTCATGTTATTTTTATAGGACTAACATGCCTTCATTACTCCCAACACAAGCAACTAGTAAATAAATACTACAAAAAAGAGTTAAAGAAAGTATCAAATTGACTTTAAGGAAATAAAAGAAATCAAACTAAAGCTTTATCCTTTCGTGGAACTTCAGAGTGAACCCAATCTGAGCTGCATATTCTTTATAAGGAAATAAAACTATAGATATCCATATTGTCATACATAAATTCTAGGTTTAAAAAGTCAATCCAAAAGTCACATCAAGTCAACAATTGCAAAAGTAGAATTTTATTTCAAAATTATGTTATTCATAACTTATGAAACTTAAAAATGAATTTTTTTAAAAAATGGAGTTACAATCGACCTTCAAATCATCAAAATATTGTTTCATAACTTTACCCTAAAATCCTCTCCCAATTTAAAATTCAAGGTTTAAAGATAAAATTATAAATAAATCATGAGGGAATGTGTAAATATAGTATAAGAATCATACCCCCAAGAGGAATCCTTGAAAAATACATTTTGAATCTCCCTAAATTGAATTCTCAAGCTTTTAAAATAGAGTTATGGGGTTTTAGATCAAAAATAAAATTTAAGATTTTTTCAGGCCTATTTTGTCCTTGAGAATGACAAGACAAGGTCATGAAGATGATTGACCTAGCCCAGACCCATCACGAATGTGAATTTCATTTGTTGTAACTCAATCCCAATTTCCCCTTCACAAATGCAAATGAAAAAAATATTCCTTCTTCGCATTCACTTGCATTATAAATAGCTACACTAGCTAGGCAACTACCAAATACAATCCAAAAATCTACAATCAAATCCTAAAAATTTATTTAGAACCTTCATAACTCCTTCAGAACTCAAAGCAACTATGGTACTATACTAAAAGCGGCATTCCTAACTCAACGAAATCATCAAATCATCAAACAAAGATCACCTAAATCAAATGTTGAATGAATTTAACCTTATGCATTAAAATTCTAACTTTCCAACCAACTTTTCAAAATCCATTTGCATACCTTGAGATCTAAATCATAGACTACCAATCCAAAAATTATTTTATACCAACTCTTAAATTTCTAAAATGAAAAACTAATATAATTATCAGCCTACCACCTCGGGAACCATGCCACCTACACCCATAGATTGTAAATACTATTACTATGAGGATTTATAAATAATGTTTGCTAGTACAAAGTTACAGCTATGAAGATTTTTCTGTTACTGCGTAAATCACTTGAAGATTAGGATTTTAATCCTTATTTTAGCGGAACATTTCAAAATTTAATCTTAAGATTTTTACCTTGACATTAGGTGATTTTGGAGGTGTTTTAAATATTTGATCATGTTGGTAATAATTAACCTTTCTATAATCATTTAGTGATGGATTCTTTGTATGAAAAGATTGAAAGCTTTTTACCCTAGAATTTTATAATATTATTTTATTAATTTGAAGGTTATTCAAACTAGTTTTTTGATAAAATTTGAGATTCCAAACCCCTAGGTCATGATTAATTTTATTAGAATGAATTTTCATTTTTAAACTCAGAGGCTCAAGTTGACTTTTCATAGAAAATTTTACCGACGACTTTATGCATCATTATTATATCAATAGACTCATACACTCATGTAGAGTATGATTATGGAGGCTTAAAGAAATAAATATTCATAGTGGAGGTATGTAGTGCTCTAGATTGAGGTAAGCTAAACCTTTTTTTTTGATTTGATTGGTTGGCAAATAACGATAAATTATTCAACATCAAGGTCACCCTCATCTTCATTGGAAACCATTTTAACACAATCATTCATAACCATTTGACTTTTCACACCACATGCTCCAATTCTTGCATTCAATTTGATTTTAAATTTTTGGGTAGCCAATTGAGTTTGAACCCACACTTGACATCATTCAACATGCAATTTTAGGGATTCATCCACCATTAGTAACATACTATCAAGTTGACCCTTATGGACTTCAAGTTGTTGAGTTTGACTCGTTAGCCACTCTTGGCTCACGATTTCTCCCTTGTCAAGTTTTTCTTCATTTTGAGATTCAATTATCTCTTTCAAGAGTCCTTCCATGAAAAAATAGATATTTTTAAAAAGTTTAGCTTTATCATTTCGGACTAGGTACCACCATTTAGCCAAAACTTTTTCACATTTTTCAGTCTTCTCCATTGTGTCTTACAATATCTCCTCTATTTACTTCCTTGGAGAGTTCGAGATTTCTTCTTCTTCTTCTAGTTGAGTCATTTCTTCAATTTGGTAAATTTAGTTTGAGTCATCACACATTCTTGGATCAAACATATGCTTTGAAATCTCTTCTTGTACAAATTCATTTTAAGGATCGGGCATATCCATGGCACTTGTAAGAATGGCATCCTCACAAATTTCTTTTTTTTTTTCATGTTCCTTCCCGAATGTCGTCATGGATTGATGTAATAGGTACATATCCTCTCCCAGTATAGTCACCTGGTCAAAAATAGTTTAAATAATTGCTTTAAAACCTGTGTCTGGAATGTTGTTCTTCTTTTGCCACATCATAGGACCTATCAAAATCATAAAATGAACTAGTATTTTTGTTAGCATAACTAGGGAAGGGCACAATAGTTGGGACGATCGTTCCAATGCCCATCTCGACCACTGCATCAAGAACAATCATATTTCCAATAGGATTAAAATGGTGCGCACACACCTCTCCTAGGAGAATATCTACAATCTTGCCAAAAGTGAAGTCCACCATAATAAGGACATGGATCATTAAGATTAGATTTTCAACCACCAAATTTATTTTCATTCCATGATGTCATAGTGACAAGTAGAACAAAAACAAAAATCTACTTAACATAAGAAATAAGAGAAAATCACAAACACATATTCACATGTTTGAATCAAAGCAAGTAAGCAAAAATTCTAAACTAACTCAATACGCCAAATTATTTCCCAACAACGGTGTTATTTTTTATAACACTCAGATTACACTCTTGAATAGGTGTAGCAGACGTTGTCAACATATTTTACCCAATAAGAATTTGGGGTCGAATCCACAGGGAACAATGTGAGTAGTGATCGAGTAAGTTTGAAATAAAAGCAGTTCTCTCAATTCAAACCTAAGATACATGTATTTTTAGGGATTTTTGATAATAAAAGTTAAAAACGAATAGAATAAATATAAAATATGAACAAATAATCAATCACTATCACAATGATGGAAAATAAGGTATATGACACGGAAATCAAATCTATTAATGAGACATCATATTCATTTATCTACTCTCAACTTAATCATGGGTTTGGTAAATTAGCCTTGGATTCAATATCACACACTAACATCTTTCAATCATTGAGGGTCTAGTCCTTACTTGTTCTGTCAAACAAAGGTTAGAAGCATGAATTTAAAAATTAATTTAGGGCTACACTAGGATTTGGCTATGGCTACCATCAAATTTCATAAGATAGATCATACGATCCAAATCACGCTAAGTTAACTAGATTAGGAATGTTAGAATACAAGATTAATTTAGATAAACAAAACTCATTCTCAAATAAAGAGTAATCGATCAATATGAAAGCATAAGATAGAATTAAAACCCAAACTCAATGTCTAAGTATAACATTATCTCTAAATATCAAAGTTAAATTACACCCAAATAGTCTAAACAAAATAACAAATAAAAAAAGGTTTAAAAATTTAACAATACGAAACTCCAATATTTAATTTCAAGGGTGTTAGGTTAAGAACCCTAGCCTCCAATGTTATAGATTATGCCAAAGATGACATGGAATGGCTTGGGATCGAGTATTTGATGAATTGGAAACCCACTTTGTGTAATTCCAGCTTTACCCCTAAAATCTACTCCGATGGTCGCTTAAATGATCTCAATGGTTGATTACGCGACACCATTGACTTTGATTAGATCTATTAAGAAACCTAAATGGTCACTTACATAACACCATTGGCTGTATTATATGTAGTTTTGATGATGAACAGCTAAACTACAGGGATCAGGTCCCGGGACGTGCAAGATACAGTACAGTTGGCACACGTTGTCTGCATAATTTTGTCCTCATATGTAATAAACTTGAAGGTGCTATTATCTATTGATTAGGATAGTTGATCCAATGATCTTTCTGCTAATCATCACTAAGCTATAAGAGGAAATAGATGCCTCTTCATTAATTGGTTTTTGCATAAATTACATAGAGTGATGAGAGATAGCAAAACCCTATTACAACATTGCTCAAGTTCCTAGCCATTAATGTAATCTTAAATTGTAATTGTTCTTAAGTAAGTAATGATTTATAACTGAACCACTCATGTTATAAGAATAGTATTTTTCTCTTTAAGTAGAGAGTGCTTAGGTAGAGTTGCCTAAGCTTGTTACTGGTTAGAGTTAACCAGTTTTTGGGGAAAACTTGGTTGAGATATCAAGGTGTTCTTGCAATAGAGTTATTACAAGTAGGATGAACCTAGATTTAGGTTCACAGTCAAGTCTGTAATCAAGAGGATAGTTATAGTGGACTATTTTGGTATTTGTGAGAGCAAGCCGTAGTTTTTCCCTTCCTAGGTTTCCATGTAAAAATCTTGTGTTATTACTTTCCTATATTGCCTTTAAATTTCCAGCACCTCCTAGTTTCCTTATTGTTCTATCACTTGAGATTGACTTTGAGGGACCTGGTCCCTGCCTGTGTGCAACCTATAAGGGTTCCAATAATTGGTATCAAAGTGGGTTCACTCTAAAAAGTTCAGACCTAAAGTATTCTGGTCATCATGGTTGATATAACTGAACTAAGGGTGGAAAGAAAATAAGCATAAAATGAGAGACCCCTTACCTTGAAGGCTTTGGAATCTAACTCGGGTAAAGAAGACACTGATGTTGTACTCTTGGCAATAAGGATTATTAGAGCTATAAAAAGGGGTGGTCAGCTTAGAAAAATTAATTATAAAACTGAAGGTTGTCACAAAGGTGGAAGCTCCGAAGAATTTATGAGAAACTACCCAGTGCAAAAGAAGAATCAAAATCCTAAAACATCAAGAAGAAAATATGCTGCTAGTTGTATAGTAAGAAAGGTGTTGGCTTCATGGGAAGACTTGTCCACCAAATCTGGGAAATAGAAAGAGTATGGAGATGATTTCATGCTGAAACAAGATGATAAGAAAATAACCTCAGGTTCCTGGTGTTATCAAATGGCGGCATGGGGAGACTCCTTCAGTAATTTAAGTGAAGATATGAAGATAGGAGATGTTTCTATACTAGTAATGGAAGAAAATCTAGTTATCTATGATTTCATGTTTGCATTTCAAGAAAACACAAAGGATGAAGAAGAAAAGGAAGTAACACTCTTTGATCTTAAGGAAAACCTAGATACTTGCATTGCTATAAAGATAAAAAAAGTCTTGCTAGTGTGTTAATAGACTCTATGTATGAATTTACTTCTAAGAAGAATGCATTAGAAAGGAAAGTAGAGAATTAAGAACATGAGTTGATTGACTTAAATCTTTAGATGTCAAAAATTGAAGAAATGTTCTCTAAATTGAAATCTGAGAATCTAAGTTGTATGAGTCAACTAAAGAAGGGAAATGATTTAGATGACAAAAAAAGAAGGAATCTTTGGGGCATTAAATTGTTATCGAATAAAAATTGAGGGATTCTCAAAAACACCTTATGTCTGCACTTTACATGAATGAAGAATTAGAAAGGAACCTAGTCCGCTTATAAGAAGAGATGAACAAGTCCCTAAAATGGAATGATTCTTCATGGATCCTTTCTAATCTAATTAGTTAGGGTGTTAATGATGATAGAGGTTTGGGATATCAAGGAGAAATCCAACCTGTTAAGTCAAAAGGAAAGACTTCTTATTATATTGGAACAATGGAGTATGAACTCATGTAGTATGAACTCATGTGTATTCAACTATAGAAGAGATGAACTTCTGAGAAAGGGATGTCAGCACTTGCCTAAGGCTAAATTAAGGAGTACTAAATGTATTAAGTAGAAGAATGCACCTTCTAAGGACTTCGAATCATTGAAAAAGGAAAAGAGGAAGCTATCACTACCTAGATGGGCTAAAAAGAATTTGATCACACCATTATCCTCCGACTGGAACTCAAACTTAAGTGGGTTCCCAAATCCAATTTGTGATCATGATTTTAGGCATGGGAAAGGGGATTGTAGTTGGGAATAGATCATTGATTAAAAAAATTTAAATCTAAATAATGAAAAGTATGATTATGTTCTCTCTCTCTCAAGACACTTCAAGATAAAGGTGTCTCATTTTGAACTAGATGATTTCAAGGGACCTGGTCCCTAGGAAATTCATATCAAACGAAGCTTCACCAGAATGAATAACATAAAAATCAACGTCTCTTCCAAAATTTATCTATATTAAGGATACATGTATCCATGATAAAGTAGGCATATGCTAATCTAACTCAGTATCAGACCTTTGCATGTATACACCAAAGAGAATAGCTTTGGAAGGAAACAATTGAAGTAAACACAAGATGAGATTTCACTCAAAAAAAGAGGGACCTAGTCCCATCTATCAGGTATACACTCATGGGGACAAATTTGAGAGAAAATAGTTAAAGAAAATGTAAGTTAAGAATTCACTCAAGAAAGAGAGAGACCTGGACCTATCTCTCAGGTTAGAACCATTAGAGGATGCTTCAACAATCTTAAAATAGTGTCTGAATGGCCATGTGTTTTCTCATCTTTGTATTTAAGAAGTCAACTCCTATGAAAATTGAAGAGTAGTATTTATTAGGATCAGAAATGTTATTTTATAGGGAACATCTTCCAATGACAATGGTCTCTTCTTTAAACTTACTAAATCAGACTTTTTCACCTTCTTCTTCAACTAATTAAGTTTATCTTTCGAAATTGATCATCTACTATGAACCAAACTGGTCCCTAACCCTCATGTTATTTTAAAATCAAAATGTTTGATATTCCTACTTCCACAATTCTAGATAAACGCTTTGAACTAGAAGAAAGTCCAAATGATCAACCTGAATATTCTATAATTGAATACTCTGATGCTTTCTTTTCCAAAGAAAACACATTCTTGAGCTCCAACAAGAATCTAAGCTAATCTTTTCTTCCTAAAAAATCAAAAAACTATAAATGTGTCAGTCCCTATAGATTTTTTCTTCGCTTTAGAAATTTGTGGTCGGCCATCCATGGTAGAAAATTCAAGTCAAAGTCTTGACTCTACATTGATCAAAAATCTTTTCAACCTAAAATTCCCTCCTTTTTACAAGTCCCAGAACCACCTGTAGAATCTCAAAACCCTATTTTGACTAATGAACCATATAAAGATGAATGTTCTAAAATACATCTATTATCGGGTTCTCTTACATCCTCAGATTTAATTTTAATTTTTGCTTAATTATTTGGTGAAAACATACCAGTTAAAAAGAGTTGACCATTCTTGCAATGAAAATTGAGTGACTGAGAACCTACTTCTGCTTGAACATGACACCTTAATTAGTAAAAAAGAATAGGTAACAAGAGAAATAAATGAAATGGATAAAGGAAATAAATTTTCATCACCTCCAAATAAGGAGGATGTGGAGGTTGAGGGTGAACTATTCTTGAGATAAATTATGAAAAGTAGAGGGGAAGTAGAGGCAATAAAACTATGGTGAACTTTGAGGTAAAAATGAAAAAATTGTGGTCTACCACTAAAAAAAGAAGTCCCAAGAAAGCTTCTCTAGTTAAGAATGAAGATATTGCTACAAATTTTGCTAAAAAAAAATGTAAGTTCACATTGCTGGAGGGACCAGGTCTTCCAATTCAAAATCTGGCAGACTCAGTGAGATAAGGCAAAAATATATAGAAGTAAAAAGAAAGAAAATTTATGAAGGACATGGTCCCAATAGGAAATAAATTATTATAGGAGGAGTAAGTATTAGTTCTAAGAGAAGCAAATAGGAGAAAAGGGGAATGGATGTAGCCAGAAAACAAAGAAATAGAATACTAAAAACAAAGAGAATCCTATTAGAAAAAGTGGTTGATCCCAAAATATATGAGAAGCCTGGGATGATTGAATTGGTTGAATATGTTAGGAATCAAGGCTGGTTATACTTGTTTAAAGAATCATATCCCATGGTTTTTGAGAATGTGGTTGGAGAATTTTGCTACACCATGGAATTCTTAGAAGATGGGCTAAGCTTTTGCACAGGTGTAAGGAAAGTCTATCTATTTGGATGAAGAAGCACTGGAGAAAATCTTGGATTTACCAGCTGTTGGAGTCAGAACTTCTATAAAATAACATCCCAAAGCTGAGTTTATGTTCAATCCCTCTAAGATGGGAGGAATATCTATAGTAGCTATGAAAAAGAAGTTCCTGAAATGTGAATTTCAGCTAGTACTTGATTTCATAAGCAAAGTCTTAGTGCTAAGATCAAGGAAAACTACCACTACATCTAGGGGTGATCTATTCTTGATAGAATACCTAAGTAATTTTGAATCATCAATCTGCCTGCTCTTATAATTGACCACATAAAGAAAGTAACTCTTAAGAAAGATAGGAAACACAAAATTCCCTATAGGTACTTGCTGAATAAGACCTTTGATTATTTTGGAGTAGATAGGACTAGAGAAATTCCTGGAATAGCCAAACAAAAGTTCACTCTAACTACTTTGGTAGAAAATAAGTATATAGAGAGAAAAATGGGAACTGTATCCCAAGTATCTGAACTTTTGGCTGCTCAGGAAATCTTAAGCAAAGAAATAAAGGAATTGAAGATTAATATAGATGCAAAAGATGTTGAAATAATGCAATTAAAGTTGAAAAATCAGTATCTAGCTTCTAAGAGACTAGGTGCGTCTGAAGCACTAATATTAGAAAATGTAGAACTACATGTAAAAGTGACAAAACTGACTGGTGAATTTAATGATCTAGATGCAGAAGTAAAGAAACTCACTAAGCAGTTGATGGATGCCCATGTTGCTGAAAATTCTAGAATAGAAATGCTAATTAATTCCCTTTCCCCTAAGTCTCCCTCCTCCTAAGTCTTGCTATCTCTATCTTCTTTCTTAACCCTGTGTCAGTTCTATTTCTTGTTATTATGTGGCTTTTAAGGAAAACTATTTTTCTTGATTATTTTAATTTACTGAATTGGTACTAACTGGTTAACAATGAATGAATTATGATTTGTGTGCTTAATCTATTCTCTCTTCTTAAACTATTTTTCATGCTAGTGTTACCCAATGGCCATAAGTTAACTAATCCATTCCATCTTTACTGTTGGTTTACTTTTAATCATTTTCAATGATACAAAAAGGGGGAATACATACTAACTTCATATGTAAGGACCAGATATGATGAGTGTGATGTGCAGGGACCAGGTTTCATAAAATGAGTTAAGAAGTATGTGTGCTCATGTTGTGCATACTGATAGGGGAAAGTATATGATGTGCTAAATAGATGAATGAAGGGATTCATGTTGATAGGGGGAAGATATCAGAGACTTTACCTTCAAATGTACAACATGGGATCTGATCCCTATGTTGCATGGTGGAGAATGAAGCATGATGATAGGGGTAACATTCATCTTCAGGTGGTAATCACTCTGATTAAATGTGATGAATGTGCATTGATGCTCAAATTGTATGGTTATTTTTTTCATCATCAAAAATAGTAAAAATTGCTATATATAGTTTTGATGATGAGCAGCTAAGCTGCAAGGAACCAGGTCCTTGGATATGCAAGATACAGTACAGCTAGAATTCGTTGTCTGCACAGTTTTGTCCTCTTGTGTAATGAACTTGCAGAAGTTATTTTGTACTGATTAGGATAGGTGATCTAATGATATTTCAGCCCTAATCATCACTAAGTTATAAAATAAAAGATACACCTCTTCATCAATTGGTTTTACACAAATTACAAAGAGTGAAGAGAGGCGGCAAAACCCCATAACAACATTTCTCAAGATCCTAGTCATTAATGTGAGCTTAAATTGAAATTGTTTTTGAGTAAGTAATTATTTATAACTTAACAACTCATGTTATAAGAGTATTGTTTTTCTCTTTGAGTAGAAAGTTCTTAGGTAAAGTTGCCTAAGCTTGTTACTAGATAGAGTTAACCAATTTGGGAGTGAAACTTGGCAGATGTGACAAGGTATGTTTGCAATAGAGGTATTGAAAGTAGGAGGAACCTATATTTATGTTCATAGTCGAGTCTACAATTAAGAGGTTGGTTATAGTGGACTGTTTTGGTGCTTGTGAGGGCAAGCCATGATTTTCCCTTCTTGGGTTTTCATGTAAAATTCCTTTCTTGTTACTTTCCTGCATTGCCTTTAAATTTCCAGCAACTCCTAGTTGCTTTACTATTCTATCACTTGAGATTGACTTTGAGAGAATTGGTCCCTCACTGTGTGTGCAACTCCTAAGGGTTCCAACAGAATGCTTGAACAATAACTTAAGCAACTCCTTAAACTAACCATTAGCATCGCTTAAGCGGCCTAATTAAGCGGTCCTAAAACACCCTAGTTTCTGTACCTTAGAAAATTAACTTGATTTTTGGTTTTTGGGAAAGATATGACTTAGGGTAAAGAGTTGTACACATAGGTACGAGTGGTATGGTCCATTCGTATGCTAACCAGTGTTGGTTGGTGGGATGGATATAGTTACTGGAATAGGTATGATTTGCATTATTCGAGTCGTATAGTAAGGTATGGATTGTTTGGGTACTTCACTCAACCTTAGACTTGGTAAATTAAGTTGGATATGAGTATAAGTGGTTCCCCATGATCTGTAATCCAGAGTACAAGTCATACCCAGGACTTATACGGTGGCCTGCATTCAAACCTTATGGATTTTATTCTTCCAGGTGTACAGTTTTTGGGTACTAGTCGTATATTTGAATACAACTTGGGTTTAGGTGTTTCGTACCTTGTACAGTGTTGGGTATAAGGGGGAAATCCTAGGGTATGAGAGGTGGATACCACTCGTACAGGATAGGTACGACTTGTAAGGGTCAGTCGTACCCTATGATGGAAATTTAATGCAGTTTAAGTGAGGGCAATCTAGACATTTTTTCACTTATCTTAATAAGGTCCCATGAATTATATTGCAATTGAAATATTATTTTCCCTATTATTCTATTCTTAAACACTTGGAAAATACTCTTAAATCCTCTCTAGAGTTCTTAGGAAAATGATGCTAGGGTTTTATCTTAAGGAGTAAACTGGGGCTTGTCTTGGTGATTTCTCTCTATCATCATCTTGGTTTAAGGAATATTCTCTTCCCTCGTTGTTATTTCCAACTAAAGGAATTGTTTTATACAATGTTTTCATGATTTGAATGTTGTATGATTTTGGGTTTTCATATGTGATTTGGGGGTTTTGGTTATGAATGGTTGGAAATGTTTTTTTCCATGATTTTAATTATGTTTTTATATGCATTAATGATGGTTTGGGGTAATTGGTTGCATGGGAATGTTTCTT
The DNA here is from genome assembly GCF_002878395.1 of Capsicum annuum. Taxonomy (NCBI): domain Eukaryota; kingdom Viridiplantae; phylum Streptophyta; class Magnoliopsida; order Solanales; family Solanaceae; genus Capsicum; species Capsicum annuum. The sequence goes on along the minus strand of NC_061114.1, from coordinate 165,501,207 downwards.
TGGTAATGGACTTTCGTTTTGAAAATAATATGCTCCCAGTTTGCTTGATAAAATGCCTATAACAACGTTTTCACTATATTTTTGGACTTTCAATGGAATTTATGCTTAGTTTAAACTGGGTAATGGAACCCTAAATGATATGAATGGTTTAAATTGTTTTGAATGGATTGTAAAGGCCTTGGTGTCCATGGTTTTGGTTTAATTAAAAATCATGTGGGGTACATGAAAACCTTCTAAGGATTAGCTAAGGACAATACTTACAAGTTATAGTCGGTATAAAGATACCACTACTAATAGCCTTGGTTAACAATAATAGAATAATGCGTTTGTTGTAAAATGGTTTTAATTAGGCTTAAAGGAGGGGATGTGTAGCAAAGTCATGGAAGGTAGAGGTCTTAGGGGGATCAAAACTGGAAACTCATATTTGCCGATGTGAGGTTTGGTCCCTGTTCATACGGCTTCACGCACTGGGGCCCTTTCAGCAGGGGAAGATGAACCCATATAGCCTATGGATGTGATACAATAACTAACCTAGTAACCTAATTTTAAGACTAAAGAAGCAAAAATCAGCAACTAGAAGAAGAGTAGATGAAAAAGAGAACACACAGATTGCATTAAAAGCAAAGATAGATAGTGAGACATACACCTATACCAATGAATAGCACCAAGGAGTGTATAAAACACCAAGACACACAACACCAATGGAGGATAACACAACACACTTATGTGGACACAAAGGGATCAACTCCTCAAGCACCCAACCTTTCTTTCCAAAATGTCAACAAGAGTGATTCCACACTCAAAGATGACCCTAGTTTCAATGTCTTTTCTAACACCTACACTAATATGGATTTTACAAGCCCTACACTAAGGAAAGAAAATACAATTTAAGTTTCACTGAATCAATTCTTCAAAACTTAGGAAAATAGAAGCCTAATTGTCTATTTATACTTATTACAAATAAAGACTAAAATACCCTTAATGAAGAGTGCTCCTTTGGAGTGTAAAAGAGGAGTCTCCAAATACCATACTACCCCTAAGTTGAGGTGCCTTTGGAGTGTATCAAAGGATGCCTTGGAGTATATTCAAGGTCCCTCTACACATATTAGCAAGTACACTCCCTTGGATGAATGCCACATACTCTCACAAGCCTCCATCTTCACAAATGGAACCTTGTGTGCTTAGACTTGATAAATGGTGCCTCTTTCATGCTCTCAAAATTGAGGATGGTTCATTTTTCAAGGCTTATGGTCCTCGGGCTAGCATCAAGGCAAGCATCCAAGCAATATTCCACACAAGGGATCGCTTTATGTCTAGCTCTAAATGGGTCTTCCTTGCATATTCTTGTTCCCTCGGAGTGACCAAGTCTTGATCCTTTAGGTGTTGTCCTCCAAGGAAGTCATCAAAATCTAAGGTAGCCATTTGAATTGTATCATCCTCCCCTTCTTGAAAAGGATTCGACCTCTAATCTAAACCTTGCAAAACTAAAAAGAGGACAAACAAATACAAAGTCCTTATGGAATAAGGGTTAGGGTTAGCACAACAAATCATCTCAACATTCCAAGGTTGCATATATTTGCAATATAACCAAGAATCTTTTAAATTAAATATTAAAATTTCAATGAAAGATGCACAAAGGATTTGGTTAAAGGATTTACCAAAAGTGATATTTTACTTCTCATGTAGACCAAGAAACAAGTTGGGTACATCAATATCATCAATTCTATATTTTGCACCGGGGTCAAATGGGAAGATGGCCATAGACACAGGTCTAGAAAACACTCCCATTTCCCATAGGCTTCACCCAAACTATACGACATACTCTATACAATAGCATATATGTCATCAAAAACAAGTAGAGCGTAAATTAAGGTATCACTCAAGTCAACTTCTACTAAGGTGTCTTCATGTATGTACTCACTACTAGTTTCAACATCATCTCCATAAGTACTCTCAACAATAAGGTCACACATAGTATAAGAAGTAATTTCAAAGCAATGGATATTTTCTCCTTTTATGGAAGGTCACTCAAGTAGACACATACCACCACAAAAATCAAAGGGATTATTGCTTAAGTCTTTACAAGAAGAAAGAAATTCATCCTCATAATTATCAAAAAAAGGTGGGGTTTCATACAAAGGATCACATCCACAATCATTTTTCAAGGAAAAACCGCCTATTAGGTTTCTTAAATATTCAAGCAAATCAAAGCATTCATCACCCAATTGGTTATTCCTTTCCAAGACTACACAATCCTTACACTTAAGAGTACTCTCATCTTTCAAGAAGAGATTTTCATATTTAGGAGGAATGTTGTCACACCATAGTGGGTTAGCATATAGTCTATAGCCTCCAAAGTAAGCTATACCATCCTTTACACCACTAGGATCATTGGGAGTGTTTATATCATCTTTAACAAGACATTATTCCTAAAAAGAGCATGATCTAATCCATATGAAGATTCGGAACATGTGAGTTCTTCACTCTCTAAAAGATCAATATCAAGTTTCAAAACGGTTTTAAGAACAAGATTGTTCCAAGAATAGCTCTCGGGTTCACTCCCATTTTGTTGACCAACATTATCAAATTCTTCACTCACTTGAGTTCTATTAATTACAACACACATAACCTTAAGTTGTGGGAAATTTTCACACACGAGTTGATCAATACAAGTTTCACAAGACGATGTATGTTCATTCAACACAATGGCTTCAACATTATGTGGACACAAATAAATCTTACAAGAAGATTCAATTTAGTCATCAATAGGATCAACTACTATATCCACTCTCACAACATGTACATCATCAATAATAGGCCAAGAATCAATAGACGATGTACTTTTATTCATCACATTGGCTTCAATACTAGGTAAACTTCAATTGATCTTCTCGGTCATCAATAAGATCAACTAGTGTATCCACAGTCACAAGAGTCAATTCGGTCATCAATAGGATCAACTAGTGTATCCACAGTCACAATATGTACATCATCATCAAGAGGCAAAAGGACAATAGACTCACAAATAGATAAGCTACCACTCATGCTCAATGGGCTACTAGCCATACAATCATCATTCGCATGTACAAAAGTGTAACAGTTTGCTATTTTACCTTTATGTTCTTGAGCACATTCTTCTTTGCCTTGGTTTGGATCATGGCATCCCATTTTCTCCTTTGAGAATCTCACATCACAAGGGAGTTTGTCCAGTCTTCTCCCTTCTTTTACCTATTCATCTCTTATCCCAAAATTGGGATTTAATGCACTAAGCATTTGGCGCATATCTTCAATGAAGCTATCACAATGGTCATTGATGCGATCAAATGTGGCATTAAAATTATTGGCAGCCATGGTACCTATAAGAAAGAAAGAAACCTACAAAATGAACAATCAAGCTAGTTCAAATATCCTCACCAACTCTCTCACTCTCAGATTCTTACGAGATAATTCTACTTTGGCACAAAATGGATTTTTGTTTGATATGACTCAAAGAAAATTGCTTACGGACTTAAAACAACAAGTTATAATGAATTGCAAATGATAAAAGTACAAAAGAAACGTAGACATGAAAAAAAGAACTCTAGACTAATTATCAACCTAGTAGGTAATTACTAGTTTGGTAATTAGTAGTAGAATCAACACAAAAGCAACTAGAAACAACAAATAGAAACTTAGAAATCTAATTTAGAACTCAATTTGGTTGTTTATATAAGCGATGACATGGCAGCTTGTGATTGGACGTCACTTTTCAAAATTTTCAAATCCCAATTCACTTGTTTCGGCCAAACATAATTAGGAGAAGAAGAAATTTTGGTTTTATAGGAAAATTGAAGGTTTGAAGCCTTTTTGGAGCTTCAAATGAATTCAAAATGGATTGTTCCCCTCAAGTGTACTTTCAATTGTACTTGTTTGTCCCCTTGTCCCCTCTTCTTTTTTGGAAAACTTAGAATATGGTAGGGAATATTCTTGTACAAACACTTAGTACACTCTCTTTCTTATCCCTTTTTGGATCAAACAAGCTACTTGAATATTCTTCTTCAATAAGATTAGAAGATGATGGACGAACAAGATGAGTAATCAAGAGTTGACCAAGGTTTAACCACTAGGAAAATAAACCTCAAATTCAGATTTTCTTTTAGATCTAGGTTCCTTTAGCCAAGACAAGTTCAAATATCAACAAATCAGCCACAACACGCCACAAACAAGGTATTCACCACAAAATCCCACCTCAAAAAGCTTCAAACAAGGCACAACAATGGTAGATCTAGATCAAAAACAACTAATCTTGTTCTAAACTTAGATCTAGACCTTTTAAGTGATAGAGAACAAGAATATAACACTATAAACTATCAAAACAAGCTAAAATTAGTAGATATAAGTTGAAAAATTTAGATCTACTATCAAGCACACAAGATTCAACACTTTTTTTGCATTCTTTTAACTCTAGACTCTTTTTTTGTTGAGATTTTCTTAGATCCAAGGCTTAGAGTTTTTAGAACTACTCTAATACATGGCTTTGATACCAAATGATACAAGAACTAACCTAATAATCGAAATTTAAGACTAAAGAAGCAAAAATCTGCAACTAGTAGAAGAGTAGATGAAGAAAAGAACACACGCAATGCATTAAACGTAAAGATAGATAGTGAGACATATACCTACACCAATGAATATTACGAAGGTGTGTATCAAACACCAAGACACACAACACCAATGGATGATAACACCACAGTCTTAGGTGGACACAAAGGGATTAACTCCTCAAGCACCCAACCTTTCTTGCAAAAATGTAAACATGAGTGATTCCACACTCAAAGATGACCCTAGTTTCAATATCTTTTCTATGACCTACACTAAGATGTATTTTAAAAGCCCTACACTAAGGAAAGAAAATAAAATTTGAGTTCCACTCAGTAAATTCTTCAAAACTTAGGAAAATAGAAGCCTAATTGTCTTTTTATACTTATTACAAGAAAAGACTAAAATACCCTTAATGAAAAGTGCTCCTTTGGAGTGTAAAAGAGGATTCTAAATACCATAATACCCCTAAGTTGAGGTTTGTTTGGAGTGTATCCAAGGCTTCCTTGGAGTATATTCAAGGTCCCTCTTCACATATTAGCAAGTACACTCCCTTGGATAAATGCCACATACTCTCACGAGCCTCCATCTTCATAAATGGAACCTTGTGTGCTTTTAATTGATGAATGGCGCCTCTTTCATGCTGTCAAAATTGATGATGGTTCATTCTTTAAGTTTTATGGTCCTCGGGTTAGCGTCAAGTCAAGTATCCAAGCAACCTTTCATACACAGGATTGCTTTATGTCTTGCTCAAAATGGGATTTCTTTGCATATTTTTGTTCCCTCGGAGTAACCAAGTCTTGAGCCTTTAGGTGTTGGCCTCCAAAGAAGTCATCAAAAGCTAAGGCAGCCATTTGACTTGTATCAGGATGGTTTAGAACGGTAGAGCTACACAGCCCAGGTAAAAATTTAACTGGAATGCTAAACCCAGTCACCTTTTATAGCATGGTTACATATATGTATTGTTGTGTGCTTATGTATGGTTTTTACTTACTTTTGTAAATGTCATTATTTTATCCTTATCTTAAGTTCATTCTAGCATTCAGTCGCTTACCCATCTTCGAGTATTGTATCCCCACGCGATGTAGGATCTGATCATTTTTCTTTCCTATTTAGCATTCGAATATTTAGGGACAGTTGTTGGATTGAAGTGGTGAGCTTTAATCTTTCTTGAAGGCTTCATTTTATGGATGTTATTTCACACTTTAACTTATTTATAGACATTGGTTTTGGCTATGAATGGGGGTATGTCCCAACTAAATTTTGGTATTTTTTGGTTAGAAGCTTTGTGGTACTACTATAGGTTGGTATGGGTGGGATCGATATTGGTGTCATCCTTAATATTAGCATTGGTATTGAGGCTGACATCATTGGACATAATTTCTTACTATTCCATCATATTTCATTTTGGGATTAATCACATTATGTTTTAGAACTTATTTGGTTATGGTTTGGTTTGGTTTTGTACAGTTGTACGGTTGGTGGATGACGGTCGAACTCAATTGGTTCTGTCTTGGTAATAGACCTGTCCCAGAGTTTGTAATCTTGATAGTTATGTTATCTTCTTATATGTTTGAAATTCAGTCAACTCAGGGCAGGCAAATAGAGATTGGGTTAGGTAACGGGGGTGGCCTCCAATCTCGGTTGGACTTGGGACACCCATTACGACAAGGCGCCAGGTTGGGTCATGTTAAATTTGTACCAGAGCCTTAGTTTTATGGTCAATTAGGAGTCCACAAAGTCGTGTCTAGTATAGTCTCTTTTAGGGGTGTGTACCACGCCACACTTATAAGAGAGAGGCTACAAGGAATTTAGGAATGTTTCACTTTCTTGGTATTCTATTTTCAAGCTTAGAGTCTTAAATCTTGGAACCTTCTCTAATCCGTGGTGGTTCATTTTTTATATCATGCCTCGATGATCTGGAATAGAAGAAAACTCTTCAGTCCCATCTGGGGACAATGTTGATGGGGTCATCCTATGTATGGAGTTTGTCTTCGATCGTAGGTTTCTATCCCTAGTTGTTCTGGAGTCCCTCCAGTTGTGACTAGTCCTCCTCAGAGTGAGGTGACTAATGCAAAATTTCACCAGTCTATTCGTACTATTGCTCATTTAGTTGCTGCTCAGGCTGAGCGAGAAGCATCTGGTGGGTTGTCTATTGAGGCCACAAGGGTTAGCCAATTTATAAAACTGAATCCTCCTACTTTTATGGGTGTAAAGGTAGAGGAGGGTCATCAGGGTTTCTTGGATGAAATAGAGAAGATATTTAAGGTGATGCAGGCTATAAATATGGAAGGTGTAAACTTTGTGGCTTATCAGCTCAAGGATGTTGTATACTAATGGTACAAAAAGTGGGATAGGGATAGAGGTGATATGGAAGAGTTATCCTTATAGGATGTCTTTTATAGTACTTTTCTAGATCATTTCTCTCCTTAAGTGCTAAGGGAAGCAAAGATAGAGGAGTTTGTGAATCTTAAGCAAGGGAGAATATTTGTCAAGGAATAAGCCTTGAAATTTCATCAATTGTCAAGGTATGATCCTGATTTGGTGGTTGAAATGAGAGTGTAGATAAGAAAGTTAACTTTTGGGTTATCTAAGGATTTGATCTTGGAAAGTAAAACTGCTTTGCTGATCAAGGATATGGACATTTTGAGGTTAGTTGTCCATATGCAGTAGGTGGAGGATAAGAAGAGGAAACAAGCTGAGTTCAGAGATAGGCAGGGTAAGAGGAGCAGGTTTTCTGACTAGGTAGGTGCTTAGTCGCAAGGTGGTCGAGATAGAGGTAAATGGCTAAAAAAGAAGTGAGGGAGTTCTGGTTTGTTCTCTATTGCTCGCACTCTTTACCTGAGGCAGTCGGGTGATAGGCATCAATAAGGTGGTTATATTTTATTGAAATAGGATGCCCAATCTAAGGAGAGTGGGGGTCAGTCAGCTACTTTATTTGCTCCTTATCAGTTTTGTAGTCGTACTTATCAAGGATACTAAGACAAATGAAGGGACAAGTGTTTTAAATGTGGCTAGCTAGGCCATATGCTCAAGAATTGTATAATTAGTAAGGTATATTTGGGAGCAATCAAAGTTGCGGTTGTGTTATCTTCTGCTCCTATGCCTAGTGGTATAGCTTTGGTGTCTGCTAATTCTTCTGGTACCGTCTCTAGCCGGAATAAGTTATATGCTCTTGCATCTCGATAAAAATCTGAGGCATCACCTTATATCATTACTGATATGTAATAACTCTATTTTCATAACATGTATTATCTATTTGATCTGGGGTCCACTCTTTCTCATATGACCCCATATATGGCAGTATGTATTAGTTTTGATCCTAAGGTTATTTTGGATAATTTTTCTATTTCTACCTTGATAAGTGACTCAGTTATTACTAAGAGAGTCTATAAGGGGTGTATGGTATCTGTGGGTGGTAGGTAGACTTTGGTGGATTTGTTTTAACTAGATATGGTGGATTTTGATATTATTTTGGGGATAGATTGGTTACACTGTTGTTACATGTTGTTGGATTGTCGGACTCATAAGGTTGTCTTTAGGTTCCCTAGTGAACCGGTTATAGAGTAGGGGGAAGTTCCCTCGCTCCTAAGGGGAGGTTTATTTTGTATCTTAGATCTCGAAGGTTAATCTCTAAAGGTTGTCTTTATCACTTGGTATGGGTAAAAGATTCTAACTTGGAAGGTCTTTCTTTACAGTTAGTTTTGGTGGTAAATGAGTTTCCTAATGTCTTTCTGGATGATCTTCCTGGTATTCCTCCGGACAGGGAAATAGAATTTGGTATTGATTTAGTTCTGAACACTCGTCCAATATCTATTCCTTGTTATAGAATGGCTCTAACTGAGTTGAAAAAACTTAGGGAGCAACTTAAGGATCTTTTAGGTAAGGGTTTATTCGTCCTAATGTATCCCCGTGGGGTGCACCGGTGTTGTTCATGTACAAGAATAATGGTTCCTTTTGGATATGCATTGACTATCAGTAGTTAAATAAGGTAACGATTAAGAACAAGTATCCCTTTCCAAGGATAGATGACTTGTTTGATCAATTGCAAGGTGCTAAGTTCTTTTTTAACATAGATCTGTGGTCTGGGTATCATCAGCTTAGGATTAGGGAGAAGGATATCCCTAATACGGCTTTTCGTACTTGGTATAGGCACTTTGAATTCTTAGTGATGTCATTTGGTTTGACTAATGCCCTGATGACATTTATGGACTTGATGAACAGTGTTTTCAGGTAGTTCTTGGATCTCTTTTCCATTGTGTTTATTAATGACATTCTAGTTTATTCCAAGAGAGAGGTCGATTGTGCTAATCACCTTTGTATGGTATTGCAGACTTTGAAGGAACAATAGTTGTATGCCAAGTTCTACAAGTGTGAGTTCTGGTTGAACGTTGTGACTTTTCTTGGTCATATTATTCTAGCAAGGGGATCATGGTGGATCCGCAAAAGGTGGTTGTAGTGAAAAGGTGGCCTAGACCAATAAGTCCAACTGACATTTAGAGCTTCTTAGGTTTTGCTAGGTATTATCGGCGGTTTGTGGAGAGCTTTTCAAAGATAGCTACTTCTTTGAGTAAGTTAACTCAGAAAAAGGTAAAATTTTCTTGGTCGAATGCTTATGAGGGTAGTTTTGAGAATTTGAAAATAAGTTAACTTCAACTCCAGTCTTAAATTGCCTAAGGACAGTGAGGGGTTTATGGTTTATTGTGATGCATCTAGGGTGGGACTTGGTTATGTTTTGATACAGCATGGGAAGGTGATTGCCTATGCTTTCAAGCATTTGAAGGTACATAAGAGGAATTATCCTAATCATGATTTGGAGTTATTGGCGGTGGTTTTTGCTTTAAAGATCTGGCGGCATTATCTTCATGGAGTGCATGTAGACATCTTTTCTGATCATAAGAGTCTATAGTATATGTTAACCCAGAAGGAGATAAATCTCAGGCAAAGGAGATGGTTGGAGATTCTCAAAGACTATGACATGAGTCTTCACTATCACCCAGGTAAGGCTAACATGGTTACTGATTCTCTTAGCAGGTTATCCATGGGGAGCTTGGCTCAAGTGGACAAAAGAAAGCAAGAATTGGTGAAAGATATTCACTACTTGGCTAATCTTAGAGTTCATCTTTTGGACTCCGAGGATGGTGGGGTGATGGTATAGGTAGTGGTTTGATCATCTCTTGGTGCATAGATTAAGGAGAACCAAGTGTTTGTAACGCTTCGAGTCTATACCCCAAATGCTACATGGTGCTAGCAACCCCAAAGGACCACCAGCTAACACATGACTAGTACCTATTGTGATCACTGGATAATAATATCACTGTAATAATGAAACAAATGCAGAAGTTAGGCTGAAAATGCCATAAGGTTCATAACTGAAAACCAATACTGAGTACTAAAAACTAAAACATCTGTCTATAAAACTATAGTCTGAAAAGTCTCAAAACTGTCTGAAACATGGAGTTGATGGGATAGGCACCCAACTAACTACAACTACTAAAAATAAACTGAAATACTGAAATAACACTCTGTCCTTGAACTATGATAACTCACCACTAAGTATGCTACTAATAGGTTAGGCTGCTAAGTATGGTCAGGAGCCCATGCGTCTGAACCTATGATATAAGACATCATAGCACAAAGAAAAGGTATGCGTCAGTACTTTTTATGTATTGGTATGCAAAGTGAGGTGGATGATATACATAGGTTCATATGCATGAATAATAACTGACTAGCATGAACATAACGGAATGAGAGTACATGCATGAAGACAAAAACCGTGACTAAGATCATATGAACACTGGACACTGATTTCTGAGTACTGATTAACTGATATCTGAGTTTACTGATAACTGAGTGACTGTTCCTGACAGTCCTAATTCTGTAGAACTGACTGAGTTCTATACTAAGCTGAGTGACTGTATCTAGCAGTCATGAATTTAGAACTAAACTGAGTTTTGTACTGAGATTGAATCTGAAACTGAAACTATGGAATATAATTATCTAACCGACATGCCTCTTTCTAAACTGATTGGGGTCCAACCTTTAATCCTAGATAGAAAGGTGTTAGTACCGTGCCATGGGTAAAGACACTGAAGAGTCACCTTCAACTTGGTAGGTGCTCTAAATAAGAATGGTGGAACCCTCATCTGGCAGGTTAAAATACCTCATCAACCATTAACTGGCAAGTGGATGTCTCAACCTACACTGGCTATGTAGTTCTAGAATGCAAAGACTGCTTCTAAGGATCATACCCTCTACTGGAAGGTGAGTCCCAACCCTTGGGTTAAGTCGATGATGAATCCTACTCCCAACTGGATAGACAATAAACTAATTTCTAGTTTGTACTAGGATTGACCAAGCTATTACTGATCGTATTATTTAACTGCAATAAACAGAATTGGGTTCACTGAGTTTTGTAACTAAATGACTATACTAAATTCTATAACTGAGTGAGAGAACTATTGAGTTTTGTGATTGATGAGTTTTCTACCGAGTTCTAGGATTCACTGAGTTTACTACAGAGTTCTAGGATTGACTAAGTTTACTACTGAGTTTTGTGACTGACTGAGTTTACTACTGAGTTTGGTGACTGATTGAAGCTCTAGGTAAACGGCTAGATTTTTGGGTATTGAATACCCCCAGGACTCGATAGCGTGAAAAGTAAATCATAACATGAACTTTGAAAGTATAACAATACACTCTTGTTCCTAATTCATTCATAGAGGACTTTTATCAAACACTTGTAAGATATAAGCTTGTACATATGCTAGCATGTCATGAATTCCCCATTCAATTCACATAAGGAATTTATCAAACACTTGGGGAGCATAATCTAGGCACATGATAGTAAACAACATGTAGGTATCGTGATTCCACATTCCAACTTACAAATTCTAGGGTTTTATCATAAATTCATGTAATAGCACACATATGTAAATAAATTCACATGAATCTTGCAATAACTCATGAACTTGAAAATCAATTACATCATAATCATGGATACAATCAAACCCAACATGGAAATCATGAAATAAATCAACTTGTAAACTTTAAAAGAGTTTCTTCGACTCAAAGGATGGAAGGAGCCCTGAGATGAACGCTTCACATACCTTGGCAATTAAATTCTTGAAGATTGATGGAGTGTTCTTAAAGATTGAATCTTGTAATTTGATTTCCTAGGGTTTTGTTCTTGAGTAACTTGAGAGATAATGAGTGTAATTTGCTTATTAAAGTCTGAATTTTATATTTTTGGGGCTGATTAAGGGTGGGAAAATGACCCAAATATCCTTATGAACACAGAGTTTAATGACTGAAAATGGGTCCAGTGATGGGCTGACTGACACGTTGCGTTAATGGAATAAATGGGATGACCAACGTTCTACGTCGAGTTTGTGTTGGTTCACTGGAGTTGCACTGAAACTGGGGGAAAAATTATCTGTCGAAGCGACGCGTCAAGATCGCGTCGTCCACTATGTTGGTCACCCAAATATGGTTCAAACAAGGTCCAAAAAATCCAAAACTCACCCGAAGTGACCTACTGACATTCCTAATTATGAATTAACCAAAAAGTCAGTATTTTAAGGTCATAAGGTTTATGAAATTGGATCTCCAACTTACGAAGGCTAAAATGACTCTAAGTATGAATGCTTAGCTTAAATTTTCTAAGTCTGGGAGCCCTTAACAAGCTTTAAAGGACTTAATTAAGCTTACGATTTTGTGGTGTCTTACAATATGTTCCCCTAGGGAACATTCATACTCGAATTATACTGACTAAGATGGGCAAACTGATAAACAAAAAGTTCATACTAGACATGCACAACTGAAGCATGATTTTATGACTAAAACTACTGATATACTAAGGTCTCATACTGTACATGCATATATGGTGCATGAATACATGACTGAAACTGATTCATGAATGCATGACTAAATATGCAATGGTTAACCAATACAAAGTTTGTAAAGAAAATTTGAGCATAAAACTGAGTAAGTTTAAGGAAACTCTTACCTTGAGCTAAGTCTGAGTTTACGGAGAATAGGTGAGAGTACTTGGTCCGCATACCTACTTCTTCTTCCCAAGTAGCTCCCTGAACGTACTGATTCTACCAAATAACTTTGACTAGAGGGACTTCTTTGTTCCTTAGTCTGCAAATTTGATAGTCAAGGATTTCAACTGCAACCTCTTCATAAGAGCGAATGCTCTGAACGTCTATGCCCTCTATGGGTACTACAGCTACTGGGTCACCTATGCATTTCTTTAGCAAGGTGACATGAAACATGGGATAGACTGAAGCTAAATCTGGAGGCAACTCAAACTCTTAAGCTACTTTTCCGAATGGTTGAGAATTCAGTAAGGACCAATATATTGGGGACTAAGCTTCCCATTCTTTCCAAACCTCTTCACTCCTTTCACAGGAGAGATTTTCAGGTACACATACCAATCTCAAACTCGAGATCCTTTCTTCGCACATCTATGTACGATTTATACTAGCTCTGAGCTGTCTTGAGACTTTCCCTAATCAACTGAACCTTTTCTAAGGTATCAAATACCAAGTCAGGCCCTACCACTGTGTCCTCACGTACTTCAAACCAACTAATGGGAGATCTATATCTTCTCCCATAAAGCACCTTAAATGGAGCAATCTGAATATTAGAATGATAATTGTTATTATATGCAAATTCAATCAAGGGCAAGTGGTCATCCCAACTACCCTTAAAGTCAATAGCACACGCCCTTGGCATAACTTCCAAAGTTTGGATGGTCCTTTATGCTTGACCATCTGTCTGAGGATGAAAGGTTTACTGAGGTAAAGTTAGGTACCAAGACCCTTTTGAAAGGCTTTTCATAAATAAGAGGTGAACTTTGTACATCTATCTAAAATAATGGATAATGAAACTCCATGTAATCTGACCAACTCCCTGACATTGAGCTTGGCATAATCCTTGATTGAATAAGAGGTATGGACTGATATGAAATGAGTTGATTTGGTCATCTTTTCTACGATGACCCAAACTAAATCATGTTAATGACGAGTATGGGGCAAACCCATCACAAAGTCCATGTTCACTTCCTCCCATTTCTAGGTGGGAATACTAAACTCCTGCATGGATCCACTAGGCTTTTGATGCCTAATTTTAACCTGCTGACATATTGAGTACTTATCTACAAACTCTACAATATCTCTCTTCATCCCACTTCACCAATAGACTTCCCACAAGTCGTGGTACATCTTGGTGTCTCCTGGATGAATTGAGTAGCACGCACTATGTGATTTCGCAAGAATCCTTTGCCTCAAGTCATCTACACCTGGCACACATAGCCGACCCTGACAACGCAATACACCATCTTCCCCTTGGGAGAAAACCTCTACCTTCTGATCTCTGATAAATTCTTTCAACTTACCTAGACTGGGATCTTTGTCTTGCTTTTCCTTTACCTTGGAAACTAGAGATGATTCGGGACTACTCTACACCCATACACTACTGAATAAACTAAGTAAATAGCTAGTCGGGCAAGCTGATGAACTTCCTGAACTAATTTTTTCTTACCATCCTTAACATGGGCAACACTACCCATAGACAGCCTACTAAGAACATCGACCACTACATTGGCCTTGCCTGAATGGTACAGAACATTCATGTCGTAGTCCTTTAACAACTCTAACTACCTTCTCAGATAGAGGTTAAGGTCTTTCTGAGAAAATACATACTGTAGACTTTTATGGTCTGTGAACACATCCAGGTACACCCCATACAAATAGTGCCTCCAAATCTATAAGGCAAACACTACTACTGCTAAATCAAGATCCTAAGTGGGATAATTCTTTTCATTGGGCTTAAGATGTCTAGTGGAATAGGCTATGACCTTACCTCTCTTATTCAAAACACACCCCAAACCAACTCTGTATGCATCATAATATACCATAAATCCATCTGAACCATCTGGTAAAGTCAAAACTAAAGTTGTAGTGAGTTGAGTCTTCAATTCCTGGAAAATCTTCTCACAAGAATTTGACCACTGGAATTTGACTTTATTCTGAATCAATATAGATATGGGGGATGCGATAGAAAAAAATCCCTTAACAAACCATCAGTAATAGCCAGCCAAACCCAAGAAACTCCTGATATCTAATGAACAGATAGGTCTGGGCCAGTTTCTCACTGTTTTGGTCTTTTGGGGATCAACACTAATGCCATTACCGAAAATGATATGGCTGATGAAAGCTACTGAACTTAGCTAAAATTTGCACTTACTAAATTTGGCGAACAGCTGATGGATTTTGAGAGTCTGTAATACTATCCTGAGATGGTCTACATGATTATGTTTACTACAAGAGTAGACAAGAATGTCATCTATGAAAACTATGACAAACATGTCCAAATACTGCTTGAACACATGGTTCATCAAGTCCATGAAAGTTGTTGGGGATTGGTAAGACCAAATGACAAAACTAAGAATTTAAAGTGACCATATCAAGTTTTGAAAGTTATTTTTAGAATATCACATTCTCTGACTCTGAGAAGATGATAGCCTTATCTAAGGTCTATATTAGAAAAGTAACTAGCCCCCTGAAGTTGGTAAAATAATTCATTGATTCTGGTTAGTGGATACTTGTTCTTGACTGTGACTTTATTTAGCTGATGGTAGTCAATGCACATTCTTAGAGAATCATTTTTCTTACGCACGAAATATATTAGTTCACCCCATGGAGATACACTTGGTCTGATGAATCCCTTGTCTAGGAGATCCTTTAACTATTCTTTTAATTCTCTGAGTTCTGCTAGAGCCATTTTGTATGGTGGAATAGATATGGAGTTAGTATCTAGAAGAAGGTCAATTTCAAATTTAATTTCCTGTTCGGGAGGGACTCCAAAAAGATCTTCAGGAAACACATCTAGAAATTCACATGCTACTGACACTAATTAAAGATTAGGGGCTTCTAAACTAGAGTATTGGACTCAAATGAGGTTGTAGACACACCCCTTGGATATTATTTTCCTTGCTCTTAGGTAGGAAACAAGCTGACCCTTAAGTGATGAAGTACTACCCCACCACTCTAGGATGAACTCACTCAGAAACTGAAACTAGACAACTTTATTTCTATAGTCGACTGAGGCATAGAAGGAATAATTCTAATCCATGTTGAGAATCACATCAAAATTGGTCATCTCTAATTCGACTAAGTCTGTTGAAGTAACTTTCTGAGATACTATAACCGAACAGTTCTTGTATACCTATTGGGCTATGATAGATTTACCCACTATGGTAGAGACTGAGAAAGGCTCTGATAGGACTTCAAGACAGACTCCAAAGTCAACAGCTATATAGGGAGTTACAAAAAACAAGAAAGGTCCTGGATCTAGCAAAGCATAAACATGTAAATGATAAACTTGTAATGTACTAATGACCACTTTAGGAGAACTTTCTTGATCCTGTTAGGACTGGAGTGCGTAGATTCTATTTGGGCACTGCCCACTAGTCGCACTGGATACGGCACCCTACTGAT
The DNA here is from genome assembly GCF_002878395.1 of Capsicum annuum. Taxonomy (NCBI): domain Eukaryota; kingdom Viridiplantae; phylum Streptophyta; class Magnoliopsida; order Solanales; family Solanaceae; genus Capsicum; species Capsicum annuum. The sequence goes on along the minus strand of NC_061114.1, from coordinate 165,485,122 downwards.
TCGGGCAATCGGACTGAGTTGGGAAATGATTATACTAACCTTAAGAACCTGACTGAGGACAATTCCCTGACCCTGTGGCCTGGGTTTCCACATTCAAAACATACATCACTACCATCTGGGTAGGCATACTGATGGTTTCTGCCATAATTCTGGCAAAGAGGATTGGTTCGGGCATTGCTAACACTACCTTGGGACTTAGGGCCTGGTGCCCTATCTCTATTGTCGTCTCTAAATTTTGGAACTGGAGCACTGGCTGAGGATAGATCTAGAACTGAAGATTTCAGGAAGAACTGAGAATGATTTCCATTATCTAACTTAGGCTGAGCGAAGTTAAAGCTTTTTGTTCTAGCTCTCTTGGTCTCCCTCTCTTTCTGCTTATTCGTAGCCCCCTCTCTCTGCTGAGCATGCACTATAAGCCTATATATTTTCATCTTCTTAATCAATATTGCGGTCCTACACTCTTTTACCATACTTCTAGACCCATCTGACACAAACTTACTCATCTTGGATCTGCTATTTTCCACCACATGAGGAGCATATCTGGCTAACTAAATAAACTTAAGAGAATAATCTTTTAATTTTATGTTGCCCTATCTTAGACTAATAAACTCCAATAACTTAGCTTCCCTCAACTCTAGTGGGAAGAACCTATCCAAAAAATCAATAGCAAACTCCTTCCATTCTATGGGCCCTGCATCTATGGCCCTCTCTTCCTTCCACTGCTTGAACCATGAGTGAGCCACATCCTGCAAATAATATGCGGCCAACTCAGCACTCTCACTAGCAATTATCCCCATAATATTTGTAACCTTCTGCACCTGATCAAGAAAATCCTGTGGGTTCTTATCTGAATTAGACATAGATAATGATGGAGGTTTTATTCGAGTGAAGTCTTAAATCCTGGATGCAATAGTATTGCCCACTGGGTTGTCCGAAATAGTAATTGAGCATTTATTCTAGGTAGTTACTGAATTGGATAGGGTAGTAAATGCAGCCCTAAATTCCGAATAGGAGACACGTTCGTTCAGAAGATCTGCCTAGATAGGATGAGGAGCTGGTTGATTTTCTGTTCTTCTTCCATTCTTCTTGGGAGGAATTTTCTATAAATGGAAGGAAGAAAGGATTAGACTAATAGTTTAATTTAATCTTATGCTCACTCGCACGACATGAATATATAAAGAAGGGAAACTTTTCCTAAAACTGCCTCATAGCCGCTGCACACCTATGCACAAGACTCTACTAGACGTGGCTTTCAGACTTCCTAAGACTCTGTTGAACTTTAGGCTCTAATGCCAAGTTTGTAATGCCTCGAGTCTGTATCTCGGATGCTACACGGTGCTAGTGACCCCAAAGGACCACCAGCTAACCCATAAATGGTACCTGCTGTAAGAACTGGATTATAATATCAGTACAATAATTAAATAATTAAAATAATTATGAAAGTTAGGATGAAAACACCATAAGGTTCATAACTGAAAACCAATGTTTAATACTGATAACTGAGTACTGAAAATTGAAACATTTATTTGTAAAACTCTAGTCTGAAAACCCTCTAAACCTTCTAAAACATGGAGTTGATGGGATAGGCTCCTAACTAACTATGACTAATGAAAATAAATTGAAATACTAAAATAACACTCTATCCTCGAACTGTGAGGACTCACTACTAAGTTTGTTGCTGATAGGCTGGGCTGCTAAGTACGGTCAGGAGCTCGTACATCTAAACCTATGAAATAAGACATAAAAGCGCAAAAGAAAAGGTATGCATCAGTACTTTGAATGTACTGGTATGCAAAGTGAGGTAGGCTGATATGCATGGGTTTATATGCATGAAAAATAACTGACTAAGTAACATAAACATAACTGAATAAGAGTACATGCATGAATACATAAACCGTGACTGAGATCATGTTAACACTAGATACAGAGTTTTGACTACTGATTAACTGATATCTGAGTTTATTCATAACTGATATCTGAGTTTACTAATAACTGAGTAACTATTCCCGACATTCCTAATTTTGTAGAACTAACTAAGTTTTATACTAAGCTAAGTGACTGTATTTGATAGTCCTAAATTTGTAGAACTAAACAGAGTTTTATACCAAGAATGAATCTAAAACTTAAACTGTGGGATATAAGCATCTAACTGACATGCCTCTTTCTAAACTGATTGGGATCCAACCTGTAAACCCAATTGAAAGAGTGTCAGTACCGTTCCATCGTTAAAGACACTGAAGAGTCACCTTTAACCTGGTAGGTGTTCTAAATAAGAATGGTAGAAACCCTATCTAGTAGGTTAAAACACATCATCTACCCTCAACTAGTAGGTGGATGTCTCAACATATGCTGGCTAAGTAGTTCTGAAATACAAGGACTACTTTTAAGGATCACACCCTCTACTAGTAGGTGAGTCCCCAATCTTGGGTTCACTTGGTGCTGAATCCTGCTACCAACTGGATAATTACTGAACTGATTTCTTGTTTGTACTAAGCTTGGCTGAAATATAACTTATCATACTAGTTAACTACAATAAACTAAACTGGGTTCACTAAATTTTATAACTGAATAACTATACTAAATTCTGTAACTGACTGAAAATACTACTGAGTTTTGTGATATACTAAGTTTACTACTGAGTTTTGGGATTGACTGAGTTTACTACTGAGTTTTGTGACAGACTGAGTTTAATACTGAGTTTTGTGACCGACTGAGTTTACTACTGAGTTCTGTGACGGATTGAAGCTCTAGGTAAATAGCTAGATTTTTGGGTATTGAACACCCCTAGGACTCGATAGCATGAAAGTAAAGCATAACATAGACTTGAAAAGTATAACAATACACTCTTGTTCATAAATCATTCATAGAGGTCATTTATCAAACACTTGTAGGACATAAGATTGTACATATGCTAGCATGTCATGAATTCCCCATTCAATTCACATAAGGAATTTATCAAACACTTGGGGAGCATAATCTAGGCACATGATAGTAAACAACATATAGGTATCATGATTCCATATTCCAACTTACAAATTCTAGGGTTTTATCATGAATTCATGTAATAGCACACACATGCTAAATAAATTCACATAAAACTTGTAATAATTCATGAACTTCAAACTCAGCTACATCATAATCATGGATACAATCAAACCCAACATGGAAATCATGAAAGAAATCAGCTTGTAAACTTTAAAAGAGATTCTTAGACTCTAAGGGTGG